>NC_135325.1:64430573-64755885 GCF_048772815.1 Callospermophilus lateralis | reverse complement strand
ACAAATTTCTATTCTATTTGCTTGAGATTACTGCTGGTCATTATTATGAGAAATAGGTTTTCAGTCTACTGGCATGAAGGATGTGAGGCTTAAACTGAGATCTGTAGATCAGTAATACTGAAATACCAGAGGTGCTGGGAATATGATGATTCTTCTACAACAGAATAATAACAACAGCTAGCAATTATTGAATAGCAATAACACAATGCTATATACATTTGTTTTACCTATTTAGTACATTCTAATTTAAAATCCTGGAAAAAAAGTATTAATCTATTTTAATTATTCAGATAAAGCTGAAGTTTAGACATGTTAAGTAATGTGCCCAAAGTCTGTAGCCATTATATTATTGTTAAGCAGGGAAACTCTCACAGGAGGCGAAGAAGACATGTATATGATCATTCACAACAGCATTATTTATAATAGAGAAATGATGGGGAAAATTAAAAAAAATAATAGAGAAATGATGGGGAAAGTGATCATAATATCCATTAACAGAAAAATAAATGTAGCATATTTTTAAAACCTAGCAGCAGTGAAAATGAATAAACAAGAGCTATGCATGTAAACACGAATGAAAATCATGAACAATGCTGATAATAAGTAGCAGAAGAATATATGCAGCATAAATAGAACTTACATAAAAGCACACAAAAAAGTAGTATATAAAATTTAGAATATGCATACATATGGTAAAAGCCAATATACATGCATGGCAATGTTCAATACCAACGTCAGGAAAGTAGTTATGCAGTAGTTCAGGAAGCAAGAGGAATAGTCATGGTTAGAGGGGTACAAAAGAAGTTTCAACTGTGTTTTAAGTGTTCACTGTATTATTTTTAATATCCTTTTGTATGTCTGCACCACTTTACATTAAATTTTTAAAAAACATAAATTATTTTGGATTTGTTTCAAGGGTTTCCCACTGCCCTGAAGTTAAATTCAAATTTATGTTAGTACTCTATAATCTTACCTTTTCTAATTCAATCTCAGCTTCTACCAGTAAACCCAAATTAACCTTTCTGATTTAGCCAGCCTAACAGCCTTAAATTCCTGGAATATATCATAACAATGTTCAACCCCAAGCCATATCTGACAAGCTAACTACTTCAACACTGATAATTTAAATGTCAGAATTCAAGGTTTATAAGGCCTTATTGTTTTATAATACATACATCTCTTCTCACTCGAATTGCTAAGTTTTTTGGACATGATTTTAAAACATCATCCCTTTCATAAGTTTATGTCCTCTTTAGAAATAAAACTTTGTTTCCTTAGAGCAAAAGTTATATTGTAAAATATGTTTGCATCCTTACTGTACTTGTTATTGAATCAGTATCATTAAATTATTGAACAGAAGAAGCCTTTCGTAGAGCTAGAATCTTTAGATAATTCAGTCTTAATACAATAAAGAATTCTTGCATATAAATGAATACCAGAGATAGCCAATTCAGGATAAATCAAACACTTATCATAAAATAATATCAAAGATAAAATCCCAAAGAAGTAACTGTATGCCACAATTTGAAGCCAAACATTAGTGTAAATATTATATAAAATACAGTATAGATCACAGTCAAATATTTCCTCTACTAGCATAAATGGAGATTTTGGTATTGGAGTTTATTTTTGTTTTGAAAGATACCTCAATTGTTCAAAAGAAAAGCAAGTAAGAAGTACAATTTGGGGCTGATGCTGTGGCTCAGTGGTAGAGTAGTTACCTAGCATGTGTGAGGCACTGGGTTTGATTCTCAGCACCACATATAAATAAATGAATAAAATAAAGTTCCATACATCTAAAAATTTTAAAAAAAGAAGTACAACTTAACAACCCTTAGTTACAGCACAATTACAAAGAATACTCTCCTTTAGATACATTTTCTGACTTGTGTTTCTGAAAGCATGCTGTATTTTTCATTTCTGCACCCCTTTATGTAATGCATCTTTTTCTTGTGGATGTTTTCTAGACTTATTTTTTTTCCCTCAGTTTGAACAAAATGTGTAGAGTGGAATAGGATGTGTGTATGTGGGTGGGTGTGCGGGTGTGATGTGTGTAGTATATTCTAGGTGGTTTTCTCTTTGCTTCTTACATCTGTGATTTGATGTATTTCATTATTTTTAGAAAACTGTAATTATTTGCTCTAATATTTCTTCCTACAAATACATTAATATGAAATAAATGCTCAAATTTTAAAACACTAGCAAAAGCCATTTTAAAAAGTAAACTATTCAAATGGAATTTTGAAAAAAAATAGGTATATTACACTTTAATATTATCCTGGTTTTAGAAATTAATATATTTTAAAATCTGTAATTACAGTAAACTTTCCTTCATAAGTATAAATATTCAATTATAAATTCTATACTTGTTTATATTGGCATCACAGAATGCACTCATTCATTCATTCAACAAATATTAGTGTCTGCTATATACTATATTTCCAAAGTCTGAGTTACAAAAGTGAATGAAACATGGTCTGTGTTTCTAAGGAACATCACAGTTTATTCAGCAAGAAAAACATAAAAATACATGTAATATATAGTTCTAAGCAGCATAAAAGAGGTATGTACTGTGGTGACACAAAGAACGAATTGATCTATTCTACCTGCAGGGCAGAGATAGAGTACAGGCCCATTTTCAGGTTTTCCAGGGGCCAATGAAGTGGTGCACGCCTGTAATCCCAGCGGCTTGGGAGGTTGAGGCAGGAGGATCACAAGTTCAAAGCCAGCCTCAGCAAAAGAAAGGCATTAAGCAACTCAGCACAAATAAAATACAAAATAGGGCTGGGGATGTGGCTCAGTGGTCGAGTGCCCATTCCTGAGTTCAATCCCTAGTACCCCCCAAAATTTTTTTTCCAAACTGGAAAAATTTACCTACAAAGAATATGAGTCAGTCAATCTACAAAAGCACAGAATAATTCAAGATTTTTTTTTATGTGTGTGGTGCTGGGGATTGACCCCAGGGCCTTGTGAATGGGAGGCAAGCACTCTACCAACTGAGTTATATCATCAACCCTCAAGATTTAAACACATTCTGAACTATTAATTTAATTCATTATTCTTTAACAAAGCTATTAGTTCTAATGGATAAGAGATCTAATGTTATTCAAAGTTTTAGCTTATTCAGCAAATACTTCCTAAACATTATGCTCTAGGCAGGTGATATATTTAGGCATGTGGGATATAAATATAAAAAAAGGTTGCTCCTGTTCTCAAGGATTACATAACCCTCTAGGGTGGGACTCAGACAAATATTACAAGAAAAGGATGCTAAAAAGACATGATGGAGGGGAGATGTGAGAAGTGAAGATGGCAGAGTGAGAAACTCCTTGGCCATCTGGCCATTTGGGCCTTGGGTAAGGGCGAGGGCAGGCAGTGAGTAAATTGCTCTACTGGACCAGTCAAGAATACTTATCACACAGGACATCAAACACTTTCCTGATATTTAGGTGCTTTTATATTCACCTCAAAACAAAACTATGGACTCAGGACATGGCAGGTATTTCTGTTATCTTCTATAGAGGCTAGTCCTACTTCTTTTATCTGGCCACTTTCCCTACTGAAATATGGACACTTTTATATACATTTCCTCAATGATTTGGAATGGAAAAGACTACTTTTCTTTTGTTCCCCCTTTCAGATTTAACACAGAAATCAGCCCTTAGGATGCAGTTATCCTGCTGACTTCTCCAGGAAGAAAAAAGAAACTGATACGAGTCTTCTGTTGCAATTATCAAGAATTATTGCTCCATTATCAAGAATTATTTTACAAGCTGAAGGCTGTTTAATTTGAAATAGATGATTAAATCATGATATTTTTTTAATTCTTTGCCTTTTGCTCCAAACAAGAAGACTAATAACTGACAAGTATAGATGGGTTTTTTAAAAAAATAAATCTTCCAGTTTTAGCCACTATTATGATAAGCACATTTGAGACAGCAGCAGTAAATTCCAAATATTTGTTGTAATTTGAAAATAAAGAGATGTTAGAAAGTTACATATATCTCTAAATTCTGGTTCATCTTGTGACACAGATTTACTGGACAGAAACAAAGATCCAGTTTTGCAGTTAAGACTTTGATGTGATAAAAAGCATAAAGACAAGAAACAAGATTGATTTCATATATGAAATACCTAAGAAGATCCTGTACAAATGCATATTTTTATATGTGTAAATCCACATTTGGATGAAAGGAGGGATTGTTCTAGAGAAAGAGACTATATTTTATTTTTTTCAAGCCTTGGAACATTTATTATTTTAAATTTTTTCATTCTTCTGCGGAAGCACCAGATTGTATAGCAGCTAAATGCATGCTTACATTTAGTTGAAAGAATGGTAAAAAGCAAACAATCCAGTTTGAGTCCAGTGATGCGACCCTATTCACCTCCGTAAATGAGAGGCTGCTGTGTTACAATTTTATTTATTCTGTTTTGTGGAGTCATAGAGGATATTATGTTTTCTATGTGGCCAAAGCTGAAAGAAAAGTAGCATGAGTAGTTTTTTTTTAGTTAAGAAGGTGTGATGTACCCTATAACATGACCTGCCTTCAACTTTATACATAGAGGAGTAGAAGAAAACATGGAAGTTTCCATATAACTTCTTTCTCCTAAGAAAAAGAAACAAAAATGTCTTATGTAGCACCATTTGACTTTTTTGGAATTTTACATTACATAGTTCCATTTTTTATAAAGTCATAAATAACTCTTTTCCTTCAAACCAGATGAATACTTGGATTTATTTTTCTAAAGGTGGGTATGATGTTAAATTGAAAAGGCTGGGACTCATTAAATTTCCCCAGTTGGAACTGGATTTTCTCATTGGCAAATGGGTCTATCTCAGAAGCAATGTTCCAAATACCATGGCTATTTCATTGTAGATTTAGAAGAAATTCAGGATCTGAAAAAAAAACCTCAAGTAAGTAAAATAGTTCCAATAAGAAGTGTTGATCTTGTGTTTGGTTCATTATAGATTGAGAAGAAATTCAGGACTTGAAAAAAACTCCAGAAATAGAGATCTTCCTTTTTACCATTTAACAGTTATATTATATGATAAACAGACTATAGTGGAAAACTGTCCTTGCTTCCAAATAAACAGAATAATTATAAAAAAAAAAAAAAAGACAGACATGATAGAGGATTTCTACTTCTGAAAATATGCAGTCAATATATTTTTCCAATTCTTCCCATTCATTATAGCTCAAAACCCAGAACATTAGAGAGAAAACAAATTTTCAGTGTAGACACTGAAAATTGGAGAAAAGAAGATGGACCAGAAAGGGATCTCGATATCTGAGGAATGATGTGGCAATGAAGTCCTAGGATTTTGTTTCTTTTTTTTTTTTTTTTTTTTTGTGGTGCCAGGGATTGAAGCCAGGGGTGCTAAACCACTAATCCATTTCCCCAACCCTTTTATTTTTTGTGACAGGGTCTCATTAAGTTGCTGAGCCTGACCTTGAATTCACAATCCACCTTCCTTGGCTTCCCTGGTCGCTAAAAGGTCCCTGAGTTTCTATTTGCCTCATAGATCTTGGGCTGGGTGCTGGAGAAGCCAGTAACATTGAAATGGCAATCAGTGTTCACAAATACCCAAGAAAAAATCTATTCTTTATAGCCAAAAGGCCAGGAAAGAAGCACCCTAGCAAGACTGAAAACTTCAACTCTACTATAGCCAGATACAACAGACAAAATTGAAACCATACAGTCACCTCCACAAGCAAAGGTTGAGTGGAAACCAGAAATATCCATCCTGGGAAGACTGAAACAAGGTATTCTAACACTCCCCATGAATCTAGGTTCATGTTAGAGAATTTAGAGAATTTGAGACTTTTATCTCTACAAGGCAGTAATGAGTCCTGTCCCACGATATGTCAGTATAAACCATATAGGGGGCCTGGGCATCTATGCACTCTTAGTGGTAATGAAGCATTCTTCCAACTCCCCACTAGGGTACCAGAGAAGACTTAGTGGATAGTCAAAATTTTCACCACTATTGGTGATAAAAAGCCTCCCACCCAGCCTTGTGTTATTCATGGAAGCCATGAGGGGAGCAGTAAGGAAATACCCCTACCCCTCCAAGCCAGGGTAGTAAGATCAGAGGCCTGCCAGTAGGCCTCCTAAACTCCATCCTTGTTCAGGTATGTCAATAGAGGTTGGAAGGAACCTTTGACTATATAAACTACTGGAATTAACAAGGCACTACTGTTCTTTTCTTTACCAGGAATCAGAAGTGTTGAATAAGATACAGAGCTCTATAACACAATACCCAAAACTTACAGGTATTAACTGAAAACTACACAGCATTCATTCAATTTGAATGAATAAAAAAAAGATGATAGACAGTTTCAGAGGTTTTAGTCTAAGTTTGCTTGGTCCTGTTGCTTTGGGTCTATGGTAGCCAAGTATATCATGGCTAGAGCTTGAGTAAAAGAAAGTCTGTCACCTCATAACATCCATATCGAAAAAAGAAAGGGGTCAAGGTACCAATGTATCCTTCAAGGGTACACCACACATGACCTACTTGGCCCATCTTGGCCCATCTCCTAAAAGTTTAATCACCTTTCAATAGCACCACAGGATGGCAACAAAGCACATGGGCTTTTAGAGAACATTTAGGATCCACACTATAGCACAAGCAGAGGGTCTCTCTCTCCTCGTATTGCCTCGAGTTGGAGAAGGGATTGTGTAGGTGTTATAAAACTGACCTTCCACCCTCTTAAATTTGTCTTTATTCACTTGGTTTCCAAAGCACTTATGAAGTTACTTTCATACATGGACAATTGTTTGAACTGATATATCTGTGGAAGGATAAACACTGGAGAGTCATATTCTGCCATCTTGCTGATGTCCAACTATAAGTTGAAGTTTGGATCACAGATGCTTCCTTAAGCTTCTTCAACCCCCAAGAGCTGAACTAATCTTAGCCATTTCTTTTCTTTTTTTTTTTTTTTGTTTTGGTACAGGGGATTGAACTCAGGGGCACTCAACCACTGAACCACATCCCCAGCCCTATTTTGTAATTTATTTAGAGGCATGGTCTCACTGAGTTACTTAGCACCTCTCACTGCTGAGGCTGGCTTCGACCTCATGACCCTCCTGCTTCAGCCTCCCAAGCCACTGGGATTACAGGCATGCACCACTGGTAGCACCTTACCCTACAATTTAGATATGCTTTCATTTCCAAGATCTTCAGTACTTGAAAATTTCCCACTAAAATTAAATGCCATTTGTATCTCCCTTGTTCTTGGAGCTTGTTCATCTTTCTCACTATGTCTGACAATCTCCTAGTACTCTAGGCCATCATTTCGATCCATTTTCATTTGTATCTTTATTCAGTCTGGACAACAATTTGGATAAATTCCCCATGTCATTTATTACTCCTACCTTGCCAACACTCAGCACTTGTGCATACCCATTTTCTCCTTTTGCTTTTTTGGGATTGCCTAGTTCTGGAGAAAGTCACAACAGTAAAGATAACATCAGTTAGGCCCTCACTTCTATGCAAGTATTTTATTTGATGTCTACTGATGCCTTAATAAATTGCCTACAATGTCATATCCAAGCCTTTTCCATTCTTGAACTCCTAAAGACACGTTCTACTTTTCCTCTCTTAGATGAACTTACACTGGGAAGACACAGACATCCAATATGAGGTCTCCCATTTTCCTTCTCTGTTCTTTTAAATCTTTCTGTTATGTTCTTCACCTTTGATCTACCTATCCTGGCCTACAAAGCCAAGGATCCTTTTGGCCAGGGGTAATCCCTCCATTTGTCTTTTCAATTTTACCACCTCTTTATGAAATAAGGTTGAGTGCAGCTTCTAGATTTAGATCGTACTACTTCAGATCTACTTCTACCACTTACTACTAAGGAAGTTACTGAACCATTTTAAGTTTTAGTTTCCATACCTGTTAAAATATTGGCAAACAACATTCAAAAGCACATTAAAAATGCATCAGGATAAAGTGTTTTTCATTTTAGGGACGCAAGTTGGGTTCAACATGCAGAAATCAAATGCAATTCACCACATAACTAACTTTAGGAAAAGAATCACATGATTACCTCAATAAATACATAAAAATATTAGAAAAATTACAGTACCCATTCATGATTACACAACAATAGAAAAACTAGGGATAGAAGTAACTTACATCAACACTGTAAAAGCTATATGTAACAAATTCAAGGCTAACATTATACTGAGTGGACAAAAACCAAAATTATTTCTTCTAAAGAAAGGAACAAGACAAGGATTCCCACTTCCATCACTCCTACTCAACATATTCTTTGAAACTCTAGCTGGAGGAATCAGGCAAAAGAAAGAAATTAAAGGGATAAAAATAAGAAAAGAGCTCAAATAATCTGTTTGCTGATGACATGATTCTCAATTTAGAAGAACCAAAAAAATCCACCAAAAGACTTCTAGAGCTCATAAATGAATTCTCCAAAGTAGGATATAAAATCAACACCCATAAATCAATTGTGTTCTTGTTTTCCAATGATGAATGTGCTGAAAGAAAAATTAGGAAAACTATCCCATTTACCATACCTCAAAAAATAAATTACTTGGGAATCAATCTAACAAAAGATGTGAAGAACCTCTACAATGAAAACTATAGAACTTTAAAGAAAGCAATTGAAGGAGATCTTACAAGGTGGATAGACCTCCCATGTTCTTTGATAGGCAGAATCAATATTATCAAAATGGCTATATTATCAAAAGCACTATGCAGATTCAATGCAATTCCCATCAATATTCCAATGACATTCTTCAAAGAACTAGAAAAGGCAATTATGAAATTCATGTGGATAAGTAAGAGAACCAGAATAGTCAATGCAATCCTTAGTGAGAAAAGTGAAGCAGTAAGGTTGTGGTTCAGTGGTGGAGTACTTTCCTAGCTTATGTGAGGCACTGGGTTTGATCCTCAGCACCATATAAAAATAAATAAATAAAATAAAGGCATTGTGTGCATCTATAACTAAAAATATTTTTTAAAAAGTCAAGCAGGGTAATCATAATACCAGACCCCAAATTACACTATAGAGCTACAGTAACAAAAACAGCATAGAATTGTCATCAAAACAGGCATGAAGACTAATGAAGACAATAGAGGACACAGAGACATGTAAATACACTTATATGATACTAGGCAAAGGTTCCAAAAGCATATGTTGGAGAAAAGATAACCTTTTTAACAAATGGTGCTGGGAAAACTGGAAATCCATATGTAGAAGAATGAAATTTCACCCCTACCTTTCACCCTGCACAGAAGTTAATTCAAAATGGATCAAGGACATTAGACTAGAAACCCTGCACCTACTAGAAGAAAATGAAGGCCCAACACTTCATTTGGGAGTGAAGTGTTGGGTAATGCATTGGAGAGGGTTGGGGTTCCATGATTTTGTGATAATGTCAAGGTATATTCTGGCATTGAATCATAACTAAAAAGATTTTTTTTAATTTTTTTTTTTTTTTTTACAAATGTGACACCATTATTTTACTTAAAAAGGGGGATAGGGCTGTAGCTCAGTGGCAGAGCGCTTGCCTAGCATGTGTGAGACACTGGGTCCAATCCTTAGCACCACATAAAAATAAATAAAGGCATTCTGTCCATCTACAACTACCAAAAAAAAAAAAAAAAAAACTAAAGATGATAAGTAACAGTATATACTCAATGGGCCACTGTGAAATATAAATGAGAAAGTCACAGGAATGTGATTAGTGAAATATATACCTTATATTAAATGTTAAATAACATAATGGCAGTGATTAATGTTATTATCTTGCAATCTACACTAGCTCTTGGCACATTGTCCTCATCTTCAAATTTGCAACAAGTCTCCTGTTTTTAACTAAAAGACTCATCTGGAATTTGCTCCCCCATCCCAAATTTCTTTCCTTCCTTTAACCACTAAACTTCTCTAAATATACACTTTGTTTCCATAGAAAGCAGGGAGTAGCAGGAAGACTTTGAAGCCAAAAAAACTTTTGTTTGGGTCTGGCTCTTCCACTTATCAGCTATAAGACCTGCAACAAGCACTTTTCCTAAGCATCAGTTTTTCATCTTTAAAATGGGTTAATGACCCTTTCTTAGGGCCATCAAATAGATTAAACTGAAAATACATGTAAAGCAAATAGCCAAATTGGGTGCTAAATGAATACCATTTCTCCATCTCTTATTCTTTCTTTAACTTCCTACAATCTAGGATCTCTATTACTCTAATAACTTTTCATCTCACTTCAGCTCTTATTAGCATTATGACTTTGGGCATTTGACTACTCTAAACATTAGTTTTTCATCTGTAAAAAAAGATAAATATCTACCACATAAAGTTGTCTTGAGAATAAATGAATTAACATATAAAGTGTTTTAGCACAGGGCCTGGTCATGAACTAATGATCAAATCGAAAGATTTTCTTTCTCTAGCTTTCACTAATAGAACACTTTTCTGATTTGCTCTGATAACCACTGACCATTCCCTCTGTCTCTGCACCTCCTCCATGAAGCCATTTTATATTCTACTCAAACTCTGTGTGAACTTTTTCTCCTTTGAACCTTAAGAGCACCTTGTACTTCTCTTGACGTAAGGCATTTCCCTTAGTCTGAAATCATAGTCATTTGTACTATATTGAATCTCCACTGCTTAGTCTCTTTTATTCTCTTTGCCTTATTAAATCATGTATAACTTTTGAATATGCAATATAAACCTGACCTGTGCTGGCTATTGAGAATATAAAAACTAACATGCTATAACTATTGTCTGTAAGAAATTTTAGTTTAGGACAGTAGAAAAGACAGGTAAATAGTCTATTTTTGTAGTGTAAGAAATACTATGGCAGGGGTATGCTGAGAGTCTCTGAGAGCACAGAGAGAAAATATTTAAACTATGCTGGGGAGAACAGAGACACTTTTTTATTTATTTTGTGCATAGCAAATGGGGAGGCTGCTCACAAATATCTGTCAAATGAATACATGACCTATGAGTAGAAAGTAATTGGATGAGGATGGAAAAGGACACTTAAGGGCCAGCAGAAAAGAGGAGATAAAAATGACATGGAGGGATGAAGCAAGTAGTTCAGTATTGAAAAAAGGAAGTTTTCCAAATGTCTGGAGATGAAGCTGGAGAGTCAAGGCAGGGTGAGATATTCTAGACATAGGAGTGTGATTTGACCCCACAAGGCTGGTAAAGAAGTATCCATAAAGACTTTTTGGCAGAGGAGCATATTCAGATTTGCATTTTGGTAGAAGTACTCTGGCAGCACTGGGGAAAATAGATTCCACAAGAGCCAGACTAGAGGTAGAATTCAGTTAGGAGGATGTTGTGATAATTCAGATAAAGTATGAGTGCTAGAACTGCAGAAATGAAGTGAGAATGGTAAATCAGGATGGATACTAGGCTGACTTAAAAATCAGGTTCGGCTGAACTTAATTATGCGTATTTGTATCTTCAAGTCTAGCAAAAATAGTTTACACTTGAAATACGCTACGTAAATATTTGAAACCTTTATTGAAACCTTCTTAGGGAACTGCAGCCAGCTGCGTCACTTCCTGTGCTCAGATTCCTAAGTAAAAGCACTTTTCTCACTATAAAACTCAAAAGAAATAGATTAACAACCGAGATTAACACTGAGATTAACAACACCATGTATAAACTTGCACTCTGCACAGACTCTGGGGCGTCTCTGTACTGGACTGTTTTATGTTTTAACCTCAAATAATATTTGAACAAAACTCTACAGAGTTATGAGACTACGCTATGGGCGCCCAGACAACTGCAAGGATTGTTTTCTCTTTATTGCAAGCAGCTCTTGCCTGGCCAGTTTCACCCAGCGGTCTCCCAGAATGTACCATGTTGCTGTATAAACTTTCAACCACTGGGAACTAAGGAAGAGTGCTGTGTCCTGGGCTGCGGAAACTCTGGAGAGGCTTGTGTCTTGAACTTTCAAATGTTAATGTTACCAAGTCTTTCACGCCCACGCCTCCACCCCGCTGCTTTCTGCGGGACTACCTTTGGAAGTTAGAAGGAGACTTTCTAGAGTTTCTAGAATGTTGCCGGCACTAAAAAAAAAGAAAAGAAAAAAAGGAAGAAAAAGTAAAAGGAAACTAAGCAAGTTTATTCTCACTCACCCTAACGACCGCCATCTCTAGGGCCTTCTCGGCTCCAGTTTTCATACGGAGAACGCAGAGGGACAAAGCAGTTCAACTAGACTTCTCTCGCGAGAACCCCGCTCCGCTACGCCTTTTTCTAGCAGGCTCCCTCCCTTTCTCCGCCCTCAGACCAACGCTTTGGCAGCTAATGCAATTAGATTGTGACCTGTCTTTCAGAGATAAGTTTTATCCTTGTAATTGACCACCCAGATCCCAAATAAAGCCTTTCAGAATATTCTCCATAGCCCAGTTGAAAATTGTTTACTTGAGTGCAGAACTTTTCGGTATTTTTGTTTTCAGGCATACATGAGATTTTAGACATGAATTTAATATCCAACTCCAATGCCTTAAAAATAACTATATAGTCATATGAAAAACATGTTATGTTTCCCATACATGAGCATGTTCACTGAGCACCAACTCTATGCCAGGCGGGTCTTCAGAGTACAGAACCAAACTTAGTGGCTTCTCATGAAGCATATGCTTACAGGAGAGAAAGAAAAACAAATACCACATAGTGCCAAATGCTACAGAAGAAAATAAAACAATATGCAGATGGAATGAGTGTTTGCTGATTTATATAGATTAGATAAAGAATCTCTGATAAGGTGATTTGGAAAAATTCTGAAGGAATTTAGGAAAGAGTATTTCCTGCAGACAGAATAGCAATGAAAAAGGACAGCCTGGGCTGGGGATGTGACTCAAGCGGTAGCGCGCTCGCCTGGCATGCATGTGGCCCGGGTTTGATCATCAGCACCACATACAAACAAAGATGTTGTGTCCACCTATAACTAAAAAATAAATAAATATTAAAAATTCTCTCTCTCTCTTTAAAAAAAAAAAGAAAGAAAAAGTTCAGCCTGACTTAAGTAATGAATTCAGAAGTGCCGCAGTCTGGCTGGGCACATAATGGCTCTCAGCACAGAAGTAGAGAAAAAAAGCATACGACATATGGACTTGTGTCACCATAAGGATCTTGAATTTTATTCTGAGTTAGATGGGAAGTCATTGGAGGATTTTGAGCAATGTGTGACATGAGCTGTTACATTCTGAAAGGATGAGTTGGGTATTGTCAGGAGACAATACTATGGGTGGTACAACATTCTCAATAGGGGCAAGGTCTCTCTAAAATCTCCTGTGGATTATTCTGAGAAAATAAGATACTTATAATGTGTCCATCAACATCTTCAATGTTAATTAATTAATTCATTTGTTTAACAAATATTTATTAGGTACAAACTATATACCAAGTTTAGTGGTGTATCTACAACATTTTTATACAAAGAAGATTATTTTTAATAGAAGTTCTTCCATATAAAAAATTATTTTAAGAAATAATGATGAGGGTTGGGGTTGTGGCTCAGTGGTAGAGCACTTGCCTAGTATGTATGAGGCACTGGGTTTGATCCTCAGCACCACAAAAAATAAATAAATATATAAAGGTATTGTGTCCATCTTCAACTAAATAAAATATTTTTTAAAAAAAGAAATAATGATGAAATTAAATCAATAACAATGGCCATAAAAATTCAGAGCAAATTTTTTCTTTTATTAAACTTCATGTATATATATGTACATATATACACATGTAATAAAAAGACAATACAAAAATAAAACACACAATAAAGCAAGTAGTACAACACCAAGAATACAGGAAAGATAATAATTTTTAAAATTGTATTAATGCATTTTACAGGAGAAAAAAACCCTTATATCTATCTATATATCATTCTACCAGAGTAATGAATAATAATAGTACAGTTATGTTTTTGAGCATTAACATCTGCATATTTGCTAATGACTTCATCAAATTTTAATATTTATGAATATTTAATACTTTAGCTTTGTTAATTTATTTTTGTTCATACTTGACTGTTGATTGATGAACATTTTTTTATAAATTTTAAATCAGTAAAGTTTCTTCCCATTAAGGAACAGATATGCAAATAATAAAAGTCTTAAAATTTTGATGAGCTGAGAGTGATAGCACTCACCTATAATCTCAGTGGCCCTGGAGGTTCTTAAGTTCAAGGCCAGCTTCAGCAAATTAGTGAGGCCCTAAATAACTTAGCAAAAACCTATCTCAAAATTTTTTAAAAAATGATAAAAAGGGATGGGACTGTAGCAGAGTGATCAAATGCCCCTGGGTTCAGTCCCAGTACCAAACAAATAATAAAATGAAAAAAAAAAAAAACAGAAAAGTGTTGAGGATGTACCTAAGTGATAGAGTGCCCTTGTGTTCCGTCCCCGGTATAAAAAATGAAAAAAAAAAATTGAATGAGTTTGTGAATGATTCATTAAAAAAAAAAAAACAAAAAAACTGTTTTCCCCAAACTCCAGGAATTACAATACCACCCATATTATTGCTTCTTCAGAATCAGATATGAAGTCATTCAAATTTTCCACAATGGAAAATTTCTAACAAATTTCTTCACCAGAAATTAATCAGAAATTCTGTCATACTTGGTAACAACTTCAGAAGTTTTTCTTCTTTAAAAATCAGTGAGCTTTGTTTCCTGGTTGCAATGTTCTGAGGTGCTTTCCTCTGCCACCATGCCTTCTGCCATGATGTTATGCCTCATTTTGGACCCAGAGCTATGGAGTAAGCTGACCATGTACTAAACCTTTGAAACCAATACTGATAGAGTGCTGTGAATAGAGAAAGTCTTTAACCCAAAGGAATTTGCATTCTAACTGAAGTAGAAAAAACAATTAAAAGTCTTGCTACATTTCCCAGGCTGGCCTTCAACTATCAATCCTCCTGCTGAATATTCCTAGTCACTAGGATTATAGGCATGCTCCATGAACTGTTTATGGAAAATAAATTCTTCATATGCTTCTTGGTCTGAGTATTTGAGATGTCAGTTTTATATTTGGTCTCAACTAAATGCAAATGTAAGATTTACAGCCTGCTGGCCTGGGGTTGTAGCTCAGTGTTAGAGTGCTGGCACATGGGCCTCAACACCACATTTAAAAAGGTTAAATTCTTAAAGAAAAATAAGATTTAAATAGTGTTTAAAGTTATATCAGGGTCTGAACAAGTAATTGAGAACATTGTTAGTTGCTGAGGGTGGCTTTGAACTTAGGATACTTCTGATTCAGTCTCCTGAGTCATTGGACAAGTTCCTATAGTATAGGACAAATAATGTGCTTAGAAAATAATCAGAAATATCTTCAGAGAAAAACACTCAAAGATGGGAGCAAATATACATGGAGTCACTTGTCACACACACCAAAAATAAACAGTTGGAAGGCTATGGAAAGAGAGTTCTTAAAGGACATAACACTAAAATCCTTCACCTTAATAGAGCTACTATTTCTTCAGACTGTGCCTCCTTCAGCAATAAGCATCTGACTCCTTTCATTAAAGTTCCTTAATGGGATATGTACACATATGCAACAATGGTCAGTCATATGATATGGAGCCCCAGCTCCATCAAGACTGAGGGATGAGGCAGATGAAGTGGCACATACCTGTAATTCCAGTGGCTCTGAGAGAGGAAGGCAGGAGGATCACAATTTCAAAGCCAGCTTCAGCAATTTAGTGAGGCCCTATATCATAATTTTAAAAACTGTGGGGATGTTAGCTCAGCAGTGGTTGAACACCCCTGGGGTCAATCACTGGTACTAACAAAATAAAACAAAACAAAAACAAAAGGCGGGTGTGGGGAGGTTGAAACAGACCCCCCTCTGAAAATAAGGGCAACTTCTTAATAACTTGTTTCTCAGGAAGGATTTGAAACAGAACCTTTGAAATTAAAGCTCCAAATTGTTTTATCTTCAGAACTTCCTCATACTTACAATAAAATCTTCCTCCTACTGAGGGCAGATGCCCTGGAAATTGAGACAGTTTCTATAGCTAACTGAATCTCCATATGCATATTTACTGCCTTTTGTCTCACTTTGCCTTCTTTTCCCTTATTAAAGCTTTTCTCAACCTCAAATTCTCAAAAATGATTTGAGACAAAAATTCTGTATTTACCTTCAAAGTTGGTTTTGAATAAACCTAATTTCCTGCTACCCTCAAAATCATTGAAAATTTCTGAACGAAACTTTGACATCATTTGATTGCGTAGAAAAAAGGTCCAATTGTTGATGTAAATGACAAAAATATTAAACTACAGCCCTTTTTATTTCTTCTAATATCAAACAAGAATCTTCTCTCATTTATCCTATTTTTCTGTAAAAGTTGATTTCTTAGAATTTAAACATTCATTTCTTTACATTATGTTAGTGCTAGAAAATGGCTTTGTTCACAATTTCTGTATCCCAATCTTTAAAGGAAAATTTAAAACTTATTTTTTCTGAGTACTTTTCAAGGCTATTTTTTCAAATATTTTTTTGATAAATCTCATTAAAAATTTACAATAGAAAAATTCAAATTCAGTAAAATTTTTCACTTATGAAATAAAAGTTTCACTTTCTAACAAAAATATTACACTTCTAAGTTTACATTGTTTTAATGTTTTAAATATTTTTAAAAACTTGTTTATTAATATAATTATTAGCATATATTAAATGTAGAAACCAAGGGGTTTCGCTGTGACATTTCTGTCTGTGCATATAACAAGCTTTGATTGTGTCCATTCATCCTTTTCCTACCCCCTCACCTGCAACCCAAGTTCCCCCAAACTCCTAATGAATGAGGGTGCACTGAGATCATCTATTTTTCTGCACTTTTTATTATTTCATTTTAGTTATATGTAATATTAGAGTTCATTCTAACATGGTATTGTGAAAAATAATTTGCTCTCCCTCAGTTCCCAGTACTTCCTCTTTCCCTCTTCTCTTCCCTGTCCCAGTTCTCTTCCCTTTATTTTACTGATCTTTCTATTTACTTATAGTTTTTTTTTTAATTAGTGCTTTGTGGATATACAGAACAGTGAGATTCACTGTGATATTATCATATATGTATATAGAAAAGTTTAGTCAGATTCATTCCACAATTCTTCCCTTTTCCTGTCTATTATCCTCCCTCTACTCCACTGATCTCTCTTCTATTTTCATGGAATTGCCCCATGTTTCTCCCTTACTTTCTCTCTCCCTCCCCCCTTTCTTTTCTTCCTTTATTCATTTCTTCCTTCCTTCCTTATTTTGGTCTAGCTTCTGAATATTAGAGACAACTTTCAACTCTTGACTTTCTGGGTCTAGCTCATTTCACTTAGCATGATAATCTCCAGTTCCATCCATTTACAAGCAAAAGCTATAATTCCATTCTTCTTTATGACTCAGTAATTCTCCATTGTGTATATATACAATGTTTTTTTTAACCATTTATCTGCTGACAGGTACCTAATCACATATCTTGACTATTTTGAATTATGCCACTATAAATATTGATGTTGCTGTATCCCTATAGTATGCTGATTTTAGCAGATCATCTTTTTTAGCTTCAAAATATGAGAGAAAAATATGTGATACTTGTCTTTCTACATTTGATTAGTTTTACTTAACACAATGTCTTCCAATTTCATTCATTTTCCTATAAATGGCATGATTTCATTCTTCTTTATGGTTGAATAATACTACATTACATGTGTGTGTACCATTTTTTTTATTCCATTCATCTGTTGATAGGCAAATAGACTGATTCTATATCTTGGCTATTGTGATTAGTGCCAGATTAAACATGGGTATGCAAATATCTCTTATATGATTACTTAATTTCCTTTGAATATATAAACAGGAGTAGTATATCTGGATCATAAAGTTGCCCTATTTTTAATTTTTAATGGTTTTCTATAGTGGCTGTACTAATTTACATTTTTACTAACAGCATATAAAGGTTCTTTTTCCCTCACAATCTCAACTGCATTTGTTTTGTTTGTTTTTTTTTAATATTTATTTTTTACTTATATGTGAACACATATCTTTATTTTATTTTTTTTATGTGGTGCTGAGGATCGAACCCAGGGCCTCATGGATGCTAGGTGAGCACTCTACCTCTGAGCTACAATCCCAGCCCCTGTTTTTGATGTTTTGATAATAGCTATTTTAATGGTGTGAAGTGGAATCTCAAAGCAGTTTTAATTTCCATTTCCCTAACGACTAAATATAATAATCATTTTTCATATATTTATTGTTCATTTGAATTCTCTCTTTGTCAGGTGTCTACTGAGATCATATTCCCACTTATTAATTAGATGAGTTGGTTTTCCCAAGAAGTTTTAGGGGTACTTTATATATTCTGGATATTACTCGTTTGTTAAATAGCTGGCAAAGATTTTATGCCATTCTGTTGATTGTTTCCTTGGCTATGAAGAACTTTTTAATTTGATGTAATCCCATGTGTCAATTCTTATTTTTGTTTACTGAGCTACTTGAGTTCTATCCAGAAAATAATTGCCTATGTCAATATCTTGAAATGTTTCCCCTATATTTTCTTCCACTAGTTTCAAAGTTTCAGGTTTTACATTAAAGTCTGAGGTTCATTTTTAGTTAATTTTGCACAGAGTGGAAGTTAGGGGTATAGTTTCAATCTTCTACATGTGAATATTAAGTTTTGCCAGCACCATTTGTTGATGAGGCTATCCTTTCTCCAATGTGTGTTTTTGGCACCTTTCTCAAAAATCATTTGCTTGAAGATGTGTGGGTTTATTTCTGAGTCCTCTATTCTGTTCAATTATCCTTCCTGTATATTTTTATGCCAATGTTATGCTGTTATTTATATATGACTCTGTAGTATGTTTTTAAATCAGATATTTTGATGTCTCCAACATTTCTCATTTTTGCTTAGGATTGCTTTGACTATTCTATATCTTTTAGGTTTCCATATCAATTTTAAGATTGCTATTTCTTTTCCTATATGTAATATTATATTCCTATATGTAAGGAATGTCATTAGTATTTTGATGGGATTGCATTGAATCAGTAGATTGTTCAGGGTAGATAGATATTTCAACTTATATTAATTCTTCCAGTCCATGAGTGTGGGAGGTGGTCCAACTTCTATTGTTTTCTTCACTTGCTTCTTTCAGTATTTTCTAATTTTCATTGTAGAGACCTCTCACATCCATAGTTGGGATTATTACTAGGTATTTGTGTGTGTGTGTGTGTGTGTGTGTGTGTGTGTGTGTGTATTGGGGATGAGATTGCTTTTATGAATTATTTCTTAGTGAATTCACTAATGGTATATAGAAACAATACCAATTTTTATGTTGATTACTTAAATATATTTTAGTTGTAGATGGGCACAATACCTTTATCTTGTTTATGTATTTTTATGTGATGCTGAGTATCAAAACCACTGGCTAACATGTGCCAGGCAAGCACTCTACCACCGTGCCACAACCCCAGACCTTATGTTGATTTTTATATTCTGCTACTTCACTAATTTTGTTATCATTCCTAAATATTCTTTCTATGTATAGATTTCCTATGTATAGAATCATCATCTGCAAACAGTGATGATTTGATTTTCTCTTTCTTATTTGTATCCTGTTTACTTCTTTCTCTTTAATCAATTGTGCTAAAATTCCTAGTATTATATTGAATAAAAGTAGTGACAGTGGACACCCTTGTCCTGTTTCTGGTCTTAGAGGAAATGCTTTCAGATTTTCTTCATTCAGTATGATGTTGGCTTTGGGTTTGTCATATATACTCTTTATTACCTTTATATGATCACTCTATAACTATGTTATTCAAGACTTTATCATGAAGGGATGTTGGATTTTATTAAAGATTTTTCTGCATCCATTGAAATGAGCATGTGATATTCATCCTTTATTATATTTATGTGCTATATTACAATTATTGATTTCTATACATTGAACTTCATCACTGGAATGGAAACAACTTGTTCTTGTGTGATTTTACTAATGTGCTTTTAAATTCTATTTGCAAGAATTTTGTTCAGGATTTTGCATCTATTTATCAGGGTATTGAACAATAGTTTTCTTTATTTTTTTATTAATTTCTTTCTTTCTTTCTCCTTTTCAGATTGTGGTAGCAGCATAATATTGACTTTGGACAATTATTTGGAAAGGTTTCCTTCCCTTTCTATTTTGTAAAATAGAGAGAAGCATTGGTGTTAGCTCTTTAAAAATCTGTTAAGGGGCTGGGATTGTGGCTCAGCAGCAGAGCTCTTTCCTAGCATGGGTGGGGCCCGGGTTCGATCCTCAGCACCACATAAAAATAAAGGCATTCTGTTGTGTCCATCTACACCAAAAAATAAATAAATAAAAAATCTGGTAAAATTTATCAGTGAATTCCTGCAGTTCTGTGCTTTTGTATTGGGAGATCTTTTTTTGTTACTGCTTCAATTTCATTAATTCTTACCAATGTTTTTAATTTTTTTATCCTCTTGGTTCAATTTTTTATGTCATACATATCCAGAAATTGTCAATCATTTCTAGATTTCTCCAATTTTTTGGCATATAGTTTTTCAAAATGTTCCCTAATAATTCTTTGAATCTCAGTGATATCCATTGGAATGTCTCCTTTTTCACCTGAAATTTTATGTATTTGGATCTTTTCTGTCTTCTAGTTAGTTTAACTAAAGGTCTGTTGATTTTGTTTATTTTTTTCAAAGAAACAATTATTTCTTTCGTTTATCCTTTGAATTGTTCTTTTTATTCTCTTTCATTTAGTTCTGCTATGTCTTTATTATTTCTTTCCTCATCCTGATTTTGTAGGATTTTTGTCATTTTTTTGTTTTTCTAAGACCTTGAGATGCATCATTAGATTTTTTTAATGTAGGCACTCATTTCTATAAATCTTTCTCTTAGTATCACTTTTACTTTACTTTCTCTCCATGTATTTGAATAATTTTTATAGTTTCTCTTGTTGATTTCTAATTTCATTCCATTGTGATCTAATAAGTTGCAAGATATTTTTGAGACTATTAATATTTGTTTTGAGGGACTGAAGATATAGTTTAGTGATAGAGCAGTTGCCTAACATGCATGAGCCCCTGGATTCAATCCCAGGATCTACAGTTAAAAAATAAATAAATTTGTTTTTAAGTCTAACAGATGGTCTACTTTTCAAAAAGTTTCATGTGTTCATGAAAAGAATGTGTATTCTGAAACTGTTGAAGGGAATATTCTGTAGTCACCAATATAGTTCATTTTATTTGTAGTATAATTTGTCTCTGACATTTCTTTATTGATGTTTTATCTGGATGATTTGCATATTGGTAAATGTGTGATTTGAATAACCCACTATTATTATATTGGATCCTCTCTCCCACTTTAGTCTAGTAGCATTTGTTTTACAAAGTTGGGTGCTCTGATGTTCAGTGCATATATATTTATAATTGATCTGTCTTCTTGGTTTTATTGTTCCCTTTATCAAAACATTGTGACCTTCTTTATTTCTTTTAAACAATTTTGTTTTAAAGTTTATTGTCAGATTAACTATACCTATTCCTCCTTGCTTTCAGATTCCATTTCCTTGGAATATCGTTTTCCATCCTTTCGATTTCAGGCTATGTATATCTTTGCACAGGACATGAATTTCTTATATTCAATATATGGGTGGGTATTATTTTTTAATCCATTCATACAGTCTTTGTCTTCTAACTGGATAATTAAAACAATTTACTTTCAGAGTTAATTTTGAAAGGTGTGTACTTGTTCCTGTCATTTTGTTGATTTTTTTTTTTGGTTTCTTTAATTATTAGGTGTATGTCTCTTCCTCTCTTTATCATTTTAGGATTTTGATGGTTTACTGCATTAATGTTTGATTCTTTTGATTATGTCCTATTTTTCATTTGCATGCCTCCTTTTCTAATATTTTTCTTTCATGTGTTCTCATGATAGTGTTTTCTTTCTTCCTTTCCCAAGTTTAAGATTCCTTTTGTCATCTTCTTTAATTCTGGCCTAGTGGTCTTGAATTCTCTAAGTTTATGTTTATCTTGGGCGATTTTTATTTACCCTCAATAGTGAAGAATAACCTTCATGATTATAATAATCTCAGTTACCAATTTTGTGTCAGATATTGTACTACATTATTATATGCCCGCCTGTTCCTCAACATTTCTTCTCACAACTCTGTGGTTAGTCTAATAGGTTTGTCTGCAAATGTGATTTGACACTTCTTTGTTTCAACTTTTAACATCTTTATATCTTTATTGCTTTTGGCAATTTAAGTGTAATATGTTGTGAAAAGGTTCTTTTTCTAGTTATGCCTATTTGAGCTTCTAAATGCCTCCTACACCTGGAGGTCCATATCTTTCCCACAATTTTGGAAAGCTTCTGCTGTTATTTTACTCAATAATTTTTTTCTGCCTCAGCATGTTGTTCTTCTCCATCTGTTCAGTGTTTATCTAGACATTTAATTTATTAATGGTGTTCCAGAGATAGTGTTATCTGCATTCTTATTTTTAAAATTTTCTATTGAGTGTAATAATATGGCAGAGTTTCCTTCAAGCCCTGATACTCTATTTTTCTACTTGATTTAGTCTGATATTGAGATCTTCAACTGATATTTTTATCTGTCTAATCAAACTCCTCATTTTTAACATTTCTGGTTGATTATTTGTCAAAATCTCTCTTTAGTGAATTGCTCATTAATATCCTGCATTGCTATCCTCAATTGATTCAAATGATTCTTTGTATTCCCTTGGATTCCATTGAACTTTTAAAAATTATTCTTTTGAATTATTTTGAATTTAATCCATTTCAAAATCTTTAGACTCTGTTACTGTAGTATTATGAACTTGATGAAGTGACATACTACTTTGTTGTTTCATATTCCTTGTGTTTTTATGTTGAGATTTATGTATCTGTTGAGATGGATAACTTTCCCATTATTATGCTGTGTCTTTCACAGTATGTGACTTTCTACCTCAATTATGACTTAGGATATCAGTTTGTTGTGTATTATTGAGTTTATTTTCAATTGGACTCAGTTTTTTAATCTCCATGTCATTATTTTTTTGTTGCAATTCATGGATTAGGGCACAGAATCTATCTTACTGGTGTCTGAGAAACCTTCGGTCTCTACGAACCTTGCAAGATGAAGACACTCTGGTAATTCAGGCAGATGTTTTGTAAGCAAAAGATTATGTGAAATGCACCCTCTGTAGTTACTGCTATTATGGAAGTGTGAGCTTCTATCAGGAATTAGAGATTTCCATAGGCACTGCTGAGAGTAGCTGTTACTTGAAAGTAATCTGATGATGGTTGCTTTAGCCATGAAACAGGGCTTAAAATTATTATCCTCCAATTGGAGACTGGTGTGGATCTAGGTGCCTTATGGGGTGAGTCAGTGTATAGAATCACATTTCCCTTCCTGGGAAATTCACCCTCAGTCTTACCGGCACTAAGCAATTAGACCAAGTATGGCTGCAGTTGATACAGAGAACCCGCATAGATGTAGTGTCTGAATCTATTGTGTTTTTCTCTTTGCAATTATTGTAGTGTGCCTGCCCAGGGTCCTGATCTCAGCTTACCCCTAGTTGTGCCCATTTGGTTATGGATCAACAGCTGGGCATTTATATCCCTACTTTTCTTTAATCAGAAGTATCTGTCAGGGTTTGAGCAGGACTGGGTTTAACCTTCCACTGATGTGGGAGTATAACTCAAAGACTGAGTGTCTGACAAATGTGCATGAAATCCTGGGATGGATCCCTAGCACCAGAAGAAAAGAGAGAAAATTAAAAGAATAGTTAAATAATAATAAGGAGGACAAAGAATAAAATGATAAAAAGTGAAAGAAAAAAGGAAAATGGGAAGAAGTATCAAATTGAAAAAAAATTAAATGAAAATAACAGGGAAAATTAAAAACAGATAACAATAAAAATGAAAGAATAGATGAACAAAATAATCAGTCAAAATTTCTTCCTAGCCAAGGTGATCAGAACCACAAGAAGTAGGCTGATTATAGCCTATACCAGTCTAATTTTCTCTCCAAAGTAGGTAGTGGGTCACAGCTACAATTTGTTGAAATTCCTACAAGTACCTGACAAACTAGCTGAGGTGTAATGTAGACCATGCCAGGAATTCCTTGCCCAACACATAAAGGCAAAATATTAGGCATACCACCGATATAGTTTCTCCAGAGGTTTTTAATGTGTGCACTGAGTAGTGTGGCATGTGGTAGGGATGCAGTTCACAAGATCTTCAGGCCAATTGAATTTGGGTATAATGTGACCCATTTCAGACCTATATTCACTCCAGAGGTTTTTAGACTCTGCCTTGTCACAAGTGGAAGTTTCTGAAGGCAGGGAGAGTAACTGAACCACTAAGCTCTGTGTTAGAGTGGGTTTGTGGGAACCAAACAGGCTATTACCCTCAACCCAGCACATTCAGACCTGGCCTCTATGTGAAACCATATGCTACTCATGTTGCACCCACTCACAGAGGGCAGGTTCATTTTAACAACTGATTCCAGAAGGCAGTGCCCTCCTCTTCCCTTCTCATTTCAGCCTGTGTTCTCTGCAACATAAAACTCTTAATGGATTGTTAGAGACATTTGCTCAAGCCAAGAGTGTCTCCTGTGGCTGTGGTCTGTGCAGTCAATGTAGTGGGGATTCCATCTGGACCCCGAGATGTGATTATGCTGGGTTTTCTGACCTCCCATCTCACAGCAATATAGTCTCAAAACAATAATACTGTTCTTAGTATGGCTCCTGGCTACAGCACTATAAAAGTTTATGAAAGATGCAGTGAAAAGTTTTCCTAAACCTAGCTTGCTGTGTAGGATCCAGGTCACTTATTTATTTAAGCTGCTTGTGTGTACAGCCTTCTGAATCACACTATGATTCTTTCTCATTCACTTTTACTCTCCTGGAGGGAAGTGTACCCTTTTCCTGATTGAGGTACCAAATGCCAGATGCTGGAGTATTCTTCTTCTCTTGCTTTGTTATTCTTCCTATCCTCTGGATTTCACCAGGATCCATTTTCTCTGCTGTCAATTTCTGTGGTCACCCATAGCCACTCACCTCCCCTGTTTCTTTGTTTCTATCCTATGGAGAAACAGAATAATGCTGGTTGACTCTATTCTGTCATCTTCTGACTTACTCTTTTAAATCTTAAACACAAGTCATTCCAAGGGGTCACATAATATGGCATAACTGAAGGAACCTAGGTTCTGTTTCTCTGTCTTTTACAATCACTGTGCTATCATTGTTTACTTAGTTATCTACTGGTAAAATGCAGGCATATATAGTACCACAGGGAATGGAGACAAAAATTACACCAAAGATGAGCTCGAGGAATCATAAATTTTGTGAAATTATTCTCTACATGAATGCATGTAGTTTGATCAATATGTGCTAGAGACCAACTGCATATTTAACTGGGAATTCTCCAATCTTTATGAAGAGTGACATGTCTGCTAAGCAATCATAAAACTTGTTACTTTTAAAGTATATATATATATATATATATATATATATATATATATATATATATGATTAAAACTCAACTCTATCTACAAAAATTCTCTAGAACTTAGACAAAAAGAAGGTGTAAGGGAAGGAAGGATTATTTTATCACTGACATTTGTTTAGAATCACCAAGGAATAGTGATAATAAAAATCAGAATGATTTTTAAATATTCATTTTTTAGGTGTAGATAGACACAACACAATACCTTTATTTTTATGTGGTGCTGAGGATTGAACCCAGGCCCTGCCTGTGCTAGGCAAGTGCTCTACTGCTGAGCCACAATCCCAGCCCCCAGAATGATTTTTTATTATATTTTTGAAAAATTCTCTACACATACTGCTTCCTTTTATTGCCTTCACTCAGATATGAATACGCCCAGTTCTGCCCATGATACACTACTAATTGGCATTGTTCTACAAAACAGACACAATCTCTACTATGGGGGAACTTAAGCATACATTTTTCAATAAAGAAGCAAGATAATTTTAAATACTGACAAATAGTATAGAGTATGACTGAGTTGAGAGGAAAGTTACTTTAGGAGGACAAAAACCTCTTCAAGGACCAGACTTTTTATTTATTTATATATGACAGCGAAATGCATTACAATTCTTATTACACATATAGAGCACAATTTTTCATATCTCTGGTTGTATACAAAATACATTCACACCAATCCATGTCTTCATACATATACTTTGGATAATGATCATCACATTATTAATAACCCCATGCCCCCTCCCTTCCCCTCCAACCCCTCTGCCCTAACTAGAGTTTGTCTATTCCTTCTATGCTCCCTCTCCCTATCCCACTGTGAATCAGCCTCTTATATCAAAGAAAACATTTGGCATTTGGTTATTTTGGGATTGGCTAACTTCACTTAGCATTATCTTCTCTAACTCCATCAATTTACCTGCAAATGCCATGATTTTATTCTCTTTTATTGCTGAGTAATATTCCAGTGTGTATATATGCCACATTTTTTTATCCATTTATCTATTGAAGGGCATCTAGGTTGGTTCCACAGTCTAGCTATTGTGAATTGTGCTCCTATAAACATTGATGTGGTGTGTCCCTGTAGTATGCTGTTTTTACGTCCTTTGGGTATAGACTGAGAAGAGGATCCCTGGGTCAAATGGTGGTTGCATTCCAAATTTTCCAAGATAGTTCCATACTGCTTTCCATATTGGCTGCACCAATTTGCAGTCCCACCAGCAGTGTATGAGTGTACCTTTTTCCCCACATCCTCGCCAACATTTATTGTTCTTTTTATTCATAATAGCTGCCATTCTGACTGGAGTGAGGTGAAATCTTAGAGTGGTTTTGATTTGCATTTCTTTAATTGCTAGTGATGATGAACATTTTTTCATACATTTGTTGATTGATTGTATATCATCTTCTGAGAAATGTCTGTTCAGGTCCTTGGCCCATTTATTGATTGGGTTATTTGTATTTTTGGTGCTTCACTTTTTGAGTTCTTTATATACCCTAGAGATCAGTGCTCTATCTGATATGTGAGGGATAAAGATTTGCTACCAAGATGTAGGCTCTCTATTCACCTCACAGATTGTTTCTTTTGCTGAGAAGAAACTTTTTGACATTCTTAATAGAAATAGAAAAAGCAATCATGAAATGCATCTGGAAGCAGAATAGCTAAAGTAATCCTTAACAGGAAGAGTGAAGCAGGTGGCATCACTATACCAGACCTTAAACTAGACTACAGAGCAATAGTAACAAAAATGACATGGTATTTGCACCAAAACAGACTGATAGACCAATGATACAGAATAGAAGACACAGAGATTAACTCACAAAATTACAATTACCTAATATTAGACAAAGGTGCCAAAAACATGCATTGGCAAAAAGATAGCCTCTTTAACAACTACTGTTGGGAAAACTGGAAATCCATAACTAGTGCTGGGAAAACTGGAAATCCTTATGCAACTAAATGAAATTAAACCCCTATCTCTCACCATTCACAAAACTCAACTCAAAATGGATCAAGGACTTAGGAATACAACCAGTGACCCTGCATCTAATAGAAGAAAACGTAGGCCCTAATCTCCATCATATAGGATTAGGCCCCAACTTCCTTAATAAGACTCCTTTGGTGTAAGAATTAAAATCAAGAATCAATAAATGGGATGGACTCAAACTAATGATGGGTATTCTTTTAGTCACATTTTAAGATAATAAACAGGTTCACTCAGATGGAATCCATGGTTTCCAATGGTCTGTTGGTTCTAGCATTGACATTCTAAGCTTTTAGAAGGGCCCATATTTAATTTTATTTGGTGATCTTGGGCAACTTCAGTATGATTTTGTACACATTAAGTTAAATGACTTTAACTCCCACTTCACTTTACCATACACAACGATGACCATATCTTTAATGTGTTTTCATTAGAAGACCTAATAACCTCTGAAATTTTAAATTTAAACATTCTTTTTATCTGACTTCAGTTATTATTTTTTGAATTATTTGACCCACACATATTCTTTGGTTTTCTTTAGATATTTAGGCCATAATGTCTGTACAAGCTATCTATAACAATTTATCTCAAATATAGCAATATAAAAAACAAACATTATTATCTCATAGTTTTGTGGGATGACTCAGATGGACAACTTTTCCTCTTGGGATTTCATGAAGCTATAGTCAATGCACTGGTTAGAGCTACATTTATCAGAAGTTGGATTTGATCTGTAGGATGCACTTCCAAATTTGTTCACTCAACATTGTTGGAAGGAGACATCAGTTATTTACCATGTAAATCTTTCCATAGGACATTATTTTCATGACATGATAATTAGTTTCCTCCAGAATGATAGGAGAGAAAGAACAACGAGGAAGCTAATTTGCCTTAGCTTGGGTGTCCCAATCTTGGGTGTCACATGCTTTCACTTCAGCCACATTCTTCTATTCATTAGCAGTGAGTCACAAATAAACCCCGTATTCAGGAGGAGGGGAAGTATGTCCTTGGATTACCAAAGGCTTTTTATACATCTTTAAAAGCCTTAAAACATCTTTCCTTTTTTTCTACTATTGGCAACACTCATCTTAATATCTTTTCTAACCAGCATAGACTCTGTGGTACATCTCTTCAGTCATTTTTTATCAATAAACTCAACTACTCAGCCTTACTGAAACAGCTTCATTTTACCACCTGAAAAAATAAACTTACATTGTCACTCAATTTAGTTGAACTTTCATAGCTCATTCTCTTCTATATGGTGGCTATTTAAAATCTCTCAGTAAACTTAAACTGGTTGCTGTTGCATTCTCTTTTGGGAACTTCTTGTTTTCCCATTCACTGTTTCTTGGTTAGGTTGAGTTAAATGTAACAGAAAATTCTACACATCAATAATAATTTATTATATATTTCCTTCTCACATAGGCATTTCAGGTATTATATGAAGACTTCCTGATTTTGGGGAACCCAAACCCCCTCTTATCTTCTTGTTCTTGCATCTTCAACATATACATCTACAACCTGGTTCAAAATGGTTTCTACAGTTCCAGTCATTACACTTGTTTTCCAATAAGCAGGAAGGAGAAAAGGGGAACAAGAAGAATTCCCTCCCTACATTAAAGGAACTCATCAGTTCAAGACATAACTGCTGCTGCTCAGATTCAGTTGGCCAGAACCTAGTTACATGTCTAAACTTAATAGGAAGGTAGGGTAGGAAATTAAGTCTGTAACTGAAACAGTGATATTTCCATATTAAAAAAGAAAAACTTGGTTCTGTCAGTACATAAGAAAGAGAGAAAGAATAAAGGAATCTACTTCACAGTGCTTTCCTTTTTTTTTTAACTTCATACACTGGATAATTTCATCCTACATATGACTTCAACTAGTAACACTGTAGAATAGATTCCTAAATCTGTTTCTTCTGTTTAAAGCTATCTCTGAGCTTCAGATAGGTAATGAAAAAAACTCATAAGTCTTGTAATCATTTCGGATTGTAACACCTTGATGCACTATTGAACAAGGTTCCTACTCAGATTGTATGCCCTATGCAGGTGAGTCTTTTCTGGGCTGTGGTGCTTATGTGAGCTCCTTTTGTTTTCTCCCTTTTCTCCCTCCTCTTCTTCTCCCTCTCCTTCTATATATCCTCTTTATACTTCTTCTTTTTTACAGCACTGGGTATCAGACCCAGGGCCTCTTGTATATTAGGCAAGGATTCTACTATTGAGCTACATCTGAAGCCCTGAAATAATAAATAAAAATCTTCCCTCAAGTTCTTGGAAATATACATAATTTTCCTTCACTGTAATGGAGGAAGAAAGGTTTAATACTTTTGCCATTAATGTCCTTCAAGTTAGGAGAAAAGAGGAGATGAGCCTTAAATCACAAAAACAAAATCCTATAACTATTATGCTCTGCAACTGGGTTTTATGTTTTTAATATTGTTGAACAACCTTGAGTAGGCTTCTGATTCTTACAAATATGATCTAAGAAAAATTTATTTATTAATTTAATTTTTGTTTAAATAAAATTTATTTTAACTGGTACATAAAACATAAAAATTGTGTATACTAATAAAATACCACAACATGGTTCCATAAATGTATATGTTGTGTGCTATTTGAATCAGGTTGAACATATCTACCTCCTCAAATATCTATCACTCCATTATGGTGAAAACACCAAAAAATTTTTTTCTAGCTTTTTACAATATGTATACATTATTGTTTTCTATAGTCACAATACTGAGAAATAGTGTATCACAACTTCTTATTTCTATAGTAATAGTAACTATTCATCAACCATTCCCCATCCCTCCTTTTTCCTCACTCTTCTCACCCTCTGGTAACAACCATTTCACTCTCAACTTCCAGTGAGATCAACTTTAAAATCCCATATATGAGTGAGCTCAAGCTGTACTTGTCTATTTATGTTGACTTATTTAACTTAACATAATGATTTCCAGTTTCATCCATGTTATAACATATGACAGGATTGCATTGTCTGAATGAATTATTTGAATGGTTGAACAGTATTCCATTGTATAATCATACCATATTTTCTTTATTCTTCAGTTGATGAACACATAGATAATATCCATTTCTTTGCTATTCTTTTTTTTTATTTTTTAATTTTTTAATTTTTTTCTTTGCTATTCTGAATAGCACTTCAGTGAATGTGGAATGCAGAGTTTTCTTCAACAATCTGATTACATTTTCTTTGGATATATGCCCAATAGTGGGATTGCTAGATCATACGGTAGTTCTGTTTTTTAATTTTTTTGAGAATTCTGAATACTATTTTTCATAATGACCTACTAATTGTTAAAATTTTATTTTAAATTCATAGATAATTATTGTATACATTTAAGGGATCCACTGTAATACTTGGTAGATGTTATATTGTGGAATGACTAAATGAAGTTAATTAACAAATCCTTCACCTTACCTATTTATATTTTTATGGAGATGACATTTAGTATCTACTATTTAGAACTACCTTCCAATCCAATATTCCCACAAGTGGGTATGTATACCACTTGAAATCTGTATGTCAAAGGGATATCTGCATCCCCGGGTTCATTGCAGCATTATTCACAATAGGTAAGATATATAAGAAGCCCAAGTGTTCATAATCAAATGAATGGATAAAGAAAATGTAGGATATATACACAATGAATATTGTGAGGCCTTTGTAAAGAAAAACTTGTCATGTGCAAACATAGAATGTTATGTAAGTGAAATAAGCCAGACACAGAACAACAAATCTTGATTTTATGGGAACTAAGTGAGTTTTATAGTGGAATAGGGAAAAATGTGAGTGGATGATGAGTTTGTAATGTGCAGAATTTGCATACTACAGCTCACATGGGAGATACGAATCATCTATCAAGATTTAGAAATCTTATATGTAAGTGAACTTTGAAATATTGATAATAGATGAGGTTGCTCAGGAAAAGCATAAAGTGGTATTTCTCTCAGTAATCTTTTAAAGTTATTTGGAATTTTCAGAAGGAAAATGAAAAGAAATAGTTTGTCCATATTTTCCATTAATTTGAAATAAAATTAATATATTTGCAAAATTCCATTATATTCTTAATAGTGATTGGTTACTCAGAGATATAAAAGGGGAAATTGTTAATGAAGAATTAGAAAAATGAGAATAAACAACCCTTTTCTTATAAACAGAGGTGAAACAGACCAGTAGCTATAAGGGGAAAAAGCAGTGATCAATAATCCATTATAAATATAGATTATTAGTCATTATGTGCTTGGAAAAAGGAAACAGGGTAGTGAAAATTTTGCCTGAGTACTAAAAAATTGAAAAGATGAAGAAAAATGAAATTAGAAACTACAATGATGAATAACTGAAAAAATTAGATTTTTATTGGAACAGTGATCTATTAATTTCAAACCCCTAGGATGCTGTCCATTATGAGAATTAAGAAAATAATGGATTGAATTTACTGAGACTTTTGTGCCATGTTCATAGTAATCTTCTTAGTAAACCAACTGAGTTTTCCTAAAACAAATAAAAAATAATGTTTTGTGGAATAGAATTTACTAGTTCTCTAAATGTTGAGAACAGATTTTTTAAAAAATGGCATTCAAATTTATACTTACCCTAGGAAAAGCAGAAAAAGATATGCTATTGCTACTAACTGTGTGTTTTAGTCAGCATTTCCAACATTCCAACCAATTGGAACAATTAGAGGAGAGTTTTTTGGTTTTCAAGGCCCCAGAGCAAAAATAGCTGACTCCACTGATCTGGGCCTGAGATGGGGCAGAGGAAAGCAGCTCAGGACGTGACAACAAGAAACAGATAGAGCTCCACTCACCAGAGACAACATATAAAACCCAAAAGTATATCCCCAGTGATCTACTTCTTCCAGTCACATTCTACCTGCCTACAGTTACCAACCTGTAACTGTACCACCCTGATCAGTGAATTAATCCATAGATCAGGTTAAAACTTTCATAATCCAATATTTAAACTCTAAATTTTCTTGCATTATACCACATAAGAGCATTTGGGTGACACCTCTTACCTAAACATAACACTGTGTAAATCTAGCTACTAGCCATTTTTACAGAGGAACAACTATTGGTAAAATTCCTTTAGGAAACAATACTCTTAGGTACTGCATAGTAGCCAAAGTATATGCAATGTAACAGAAAAGTTGTACAAGGAATTCATGCATGCTATATCTTCATGAACTTATGTTAGATAATTGTTTCTTAGATAAAATAGGAAAAACACATGTCATAGAAAAGTATAAATTGTTCTTAATCAATTTCTGTGGTACTGGAGATCAAACCCTGGGGTGTAGTACCACTGAGCTACATCCCTAGCCCTTAAAATTAATTAATTTAAAAAAAAAATTTGAGAGGGTATCTAAGTTGGTGAGGCTGGTCTTGAACTTGTGATTCTTTTTTTTTTTAATTATTTTTTTTTTGAGAGAGAGAGAAAGAATTTCAATATTTATTTTTCAGTTTTCGGCGGACAAACATCTTTGTTTGTATGTGCTGCTGAGGATCGAACCCGGGCCGCACGCATTCCAGGCGAGCGCGCTACCACTTGAGCCACATCCCCAGCCCTTGTGATTCTTTTTTTAAAATTTTAATATATTTTAGTTCTACACAATACCTTTATTTTATTTGTCTATTTTTATGTGGGTTGATGATCGAACCCAGGGCTTCGCACATTCCAGGCAAGCGCTCGAAGGCTGAGCCACAATCCCAACCCGAACTTGTGATTCTTATACCTCTGCCTCCCTAGTATCTGGTATCACTGGTGTGTGCCACTGCATCTGGCTATTTTATGTAATTTTAAAACTCTTGCACTTCAAAGCATAGCATCAGGAAAGTGAATGATAAAGTACAGAATAAGAGAAAATATTTGCAAACCATATGTCTCAAAATTGATTTGTATCTATAATATGTAACTAACTTTCAACTCAATAATAAAATATAACTCAATTGATAATGGACAAAGGATCCAAATAGATATTTTTACAAAGGTGATATACAAATGGCCAATAAACACATGAAAATAGTTAAACAACATTAGCTAAATGCATATCCAAACTACAATAAAAGACTGCTTCCCATCCACTTTTGATTAACTATAACCAAAAAGATAGACAATAGTAATGATTGGTGTCCAAATGCAGTAATTAGAATCCTTCTAAACTGCTGATGACGTTGTGAAATGGTGAAGATCCTTTGGAAAACAATTTGAGAGTGCCTCAAATTGTTAAATGTAGAAATACTATATGACTTGGTAATTCCACTCTTAGTTATTTACATAAGAGAACTTAAAATATATGCACACAAAGATTTGTGTTCAAATGTTCATAGCAGCTTATGAACTTATGTTAGCTACAATGTGGAAACAACAAAAATGTCCACCAAATGATGAATAGATCAGCAAAGTTTGTTATGTACATTTAATGGAATATTATTTGCCAATAAAAGAGAATGAAGATTGATTTATGATACAACATGAATGAACAGTCACAACAGTATGATCACTTAAAGAACCCAGTCACAAACGTTTCCATAGCATTTGATTCCACTTATATGAAATACCCCAAATAGGCAAATCTATAGAGATAAAAAATAGATTAGTGGTTACCTAGGGCTGAGGCATGGAGAAAAAATGGTAATCCTAATAGCTACTGGATTTCTTTGGGGGTTGCAAAAATACCCTAAAATTAGATTATGACAACTGAAGGTGTAGCTCAGTGGTAGAGCACCTGCTTGGCATATAAAAGACTGTGGTTTCAATATCCAGAACCAAATTTTGTTTGATTGTGCCAATGTTTATCTGCGAATAAACTAAAACCAAATTGTAAATGCCAAGAAATATGTTAATAAAATTGGTAAAAATAATGTATAATATCAGATATTTTCATTTATAGTAGAAAAGTACCACAAATATATAGAACATGAATGATTTCTTGAAATATATACAGCTAATATAAGAGAAAGCTATTCAACCACATTCTTTGATCTATTACTGAAAATGTATTAGACAGTAGAGATCTTTTGATTAGTTAACAATTATATTGTGAGTTATGATATAAATTTGAAAAGAATCATTGTATTTTGATATTAATAAACACCTGAATCTAAATTCTTCCATGCAACCTTAAACAAAATATCAACATCAAAGGAATGCAACTAAAATCACATATGACTCATGTCTTTGAGAATCTTATTTCTCAAGAAGAATGTACATATCAGAGGGGTAGCATTTCAAGAAATTCCAGGAATGAAAATACAGGTGGTTGTTCAGTTACCAAGAATGTAGAAAAACATGATGAATCTTCTAGAATATGAAATTTGTCTAACTAATAAATAACTAATGGAACTTTGGCAAATAATTTATGATGCATATTTAATATATTTAATTATACAATTAACACTAAAACACAATGGGGCAATTGTTTAAGGAATAATCTTATGACAAATTAAAAAGAATATTATTTTAAAATAAGAGAAGGATCCAGACAAAAGAAATTAAAGGCATAAAAATAGGAAAAGAAGAACTTAAATTATTGCTATTTGCGGATGACATGATAATATATTTAACAGACCCAAAAGGGTCTACAAAGAAACTGCTAGAGTTAATAAATGAATTCAGCAAAGTGGCAGGATATAAAATCAACACGCACAAATCAAAGGCATTCCTGTATATCAGCAACAAAATTTCTGAAATGGAAATGAGGAAAACCACTCCATTCACAATATCCTCAAAGAAAATAAGATACTTGGGAATCAACCTAACAAAAGAGGTGAAAGATTTATACAATGAAAACTACAGAACCCTAAAGAGAGAGATAGAAGAAGATCTTAGAAGATGGAAAAATGTACCCTGTTCATGGATAGGCAGAACTAACATCATCAAAATGGTGATATTACCCAAAGTTCTCTACAGGTTTAATGCGATGCCATTCAAAATCCCAATGGCATTTCTTATAGAAATAGATAAAGCAATCATGAAATTCATATGGAAAAACAAAAGACTCAGAATATCAAAAGCAATTCTAAGCAGGAAGTGTGAATCTGGAGGTATAGCGATACCAGAGTTCAAACTGTACTACAAAGCAATAGTAACAAAAACAGCGTGGTACTGGTACCAAAACAGGCAGGTGGACCAATGGTACAGAATAGAGGACACAGAAACCAATCCACAAAATTACAACTTTCTTATATTTTATAAAGGGGCAAAAAACATGCAATGGAGGAAGGATAGCATCTTCAACAAATGGTGCTGGGAAAATTGGAAATCCATATGCAACAAAATGAAACTGAATCCCTTTCTCTCGCCATGCACAAAAGCTAACTCAAAATGGATCAAGGAGCTAGATATCAAATCAGAGACACTGCGTCTGATAGAAGAAAAAGTTGGCTACGATCTACATACTGTGGGGTCGGGCTCCAAATTCCTTAATAGGATTCCCATAGCCCAAGATTTAATAACAAGAATAAACAAATGGGACTTACTTAAACTAAAAAGGTTTTCTCAGCAAGAGAAACGATAAGAGAGGTAAATAGAGAGCCTACATCCTGGGAACAAATTTTTACCCCTCACACTTCAGATAGAGCCCTAATATCCAGAATATACAAAGAACTCAAAAAATTAAACAATAAGATAACAAATAACCCAATCAACAAATGGGCCAAGGACCTGAACAGACACGTCACAGAGGAGGACATACAATCAATCAACAAGTACATGAAAAAATGCTCACCATCTCTAGCAGTCAGAGAAATGCAAATCAAAACCACCCTAAGATACCATCTCACTCCAGTAAGATTGGCAGCCATTATGAAGTCAAACAACAATAAGTGTTGGTGAGGATGTGGGGAAAAGGGTACACTTGTACACTGCTGGTGGGACTGCAAATTGGTGAGGCCAATTTGGAAAGCAGTATGGAGATTCCTTGGAAAGCTGGGAATGGATCCACCATTTGACCCAGCTATCGCCCTTCTCAGACTATTCCCTGAGGATCTTAAAAGAGCATACTATAGGGATACTGCCACATCAATGATCATAGCAGCACAATTCACAATAGCTAGACTGTGGAACCAACCTAGATGCCCTTCAATAGATGAATGGATAAAAAAAAAATGTGGCATCTATACACAATGGAGTATTACGCAGCACTAAAAAATGACAAAATCATAGAATTTGCAGGGAAATGGATGGCATTAGAGCAGATTATGCTAAGCGAAGCTAGCCAATCCTTAAAAAAACAAATGCCAAATGTCTTCTTTGATATAAAGAGAGCAACTAAGAACAGAACAGGGAGGAAGAGCATGAGGAAAAGATTAACATTAAACAAAGACGAGTGGGGGGAGAGAAAGGGAGAGAGAGGGGAAAGCATATGGAAATGGTAGGAGACCCTCAATGTTACACAGAATTACATATAAGAGGTTGTGAGGGGAAAGGAGGGGAAACAAGGGAGAGAATTGAACAACAGCAGATGAGGTAGAGAGGGAAGATGGGAGGGGAGGGGAGGGGGGATAGTAGAGGATAGGAAAGGTAACAGAATGCAACAGTCACTAATATGCCATTATGTAAAAATGTGAGTGTGTAACCGATGTGATTCTGCAATTTGTATTTGGGGTCAAAATGGGAGTTCATAACCCAATTGAGTCAAATGTATGAAAGATGATATATCATGAGCTTTGTAATGTTTTGAACAACCAACAAAAAAATAAAAAATAAAATAAATAAAATAAGAGCAGGAAAGGTAATGGAGAAAGTAGAATATAATCATTGATTTTTCTAAGTAATAGAGGAAAGTGAAAGAATAACATCCAAAAATGAGTACCCAGCTAGTAAGAGGTAAGTCAAAAGAAAGATTTAAAGTACTATATAATGTGTACATAAAAAGGTAAAGACCATGTGGATAAATACAAAGCAAATTATATGGATAAAAATTGAGGATATAAAAGATCTATATAGTTGTGGAAGACAGAATCTAGGGTGGCTGTGTCCTCTATAACTTGTCTTTTGAGTGTATTGACTTGCTTCTATGCCATAGTGTATGATAAAGGTAATGAAATATCACTCCTATTGTTACCTTATGTGCAAAATCTCACAAGTTTGAGTGTACATACATGCAGTGCTCAATCCTTCTAGATACACTATATTCTGCTCTTTGATGGCTTAATAAGAAAACAGTCATGTTGAGCATGCCTATGTGGCAAGAATTGTCTGTAGTCTCTAGAATTTAAAACTATACTCCAACCAGAATCCAATAAACAGTTAGATTTCTCAGTCATAAATCCACAAAGACTTCTGTCAACAAAACTAATTAACTTGGGAAGCTAGTTCATTTCCAGTTGAGACTTCGAATGAGAAGTCAGCTTGACTTATTTCTATTTTTTAATTTTTATTTTGTAGATACTAGGGATTGTAATCAGGGGTGCCATTGAGCTAAATCCCCAGCCCTTGTTATTTATTTCTTTATTTTTTAACATTTGAGGCTGAGTCCTGCTCAGTTGCTGGGACTGGCCTCGAACTTTTAATCCTACTGCCTCACCCTCCCCACTTACTAGTATTACAAGCTTATGCCACTGTGCCAATGATTGATTTATTTCTTGATTAAAGTCTTGTGAGACCTTGATTAGAGAAGTCACCTTGGCCATGCTCAGACTGTTGAATCATGGATATTGTGAGAAAACCAAGGTGTGTTTTTTAAGCTCATAATTTTGTGTTAGTTTTACTCAGCATAGAAAATATAACAGCATAACCAGTAACTTAGTTTTTTTAATGTATTCTGAATAATACATCATTATGATAGATAACGTGCCCTCTCATTAATGCACATGGAACATTCACAAAAATTGATCACATTATATCACAATCAGAATCAAATTCCATAAAATAGATACGTTATAATCAACATCTACATATGCAAAATATAAATTCAAGAAAAACAAAGAAAATGCAAGGAAGTAAAAATACATTTAAAATCTAAATTAATGTGGTAAAGAATAGAAAAAGTAGATCATAAGTATAAATCAAAATTCTGATTCTTTAAAAGAAATCAACAAAATGGACAAAAATAACAGCTGATTTAATCAATAAAAATAGGATGAAAGTACAAATGTATAAAACAAGAAATGATAGTGGAAATTAACTATCTATACTAAGGATATTAAAAATCATAAAAGATTACTGTGAACGTTTCCAATGAAGTGAATTTGAAAATCTAGATGTTGTGTATAATTTCATAGAAAAACACAGTATACCAAAATTGACTGAATTATAGGCAGAAACCACAAACCAATTTCTTACAATAATTAAAGAACAGTGTCAAAGAATTAATCTACAAAAAGAAAAGAAAAAATACTTGTGAGGAACCAAGTAAGCTTTTGTTATTGGAATGAAAGAGATTGCATTTGAATAACAATTCACACACCACTTTCCTTGCAGAGAACAGTTGAGGATTTAAATGAATACACACATAAAATCATAGTGAAAATTAGAGGAGAACCAAATGCAGAGGTCTCTGATAGGGGATTAACTTGTGATTTGAGTAGGCTTGATGCCCCTTAAATTGAGAGACATGGATTTGAGGATCAATTAATTGGTTTTGCTATGTGTAACAATACCTAATCACAACCTTTTCATCAGACTTTGTGGACCATCCTTATCTCATGCCTCTTCCAGATAGCTAGGTTTTTGAGTATTAGGTAATGCAGGGGATATTAGTGAAGATATTGATGAAAGGCTGCTTTGATATATTAATTCTGATTCATTACTTGAATCTTTTATAACATTTGACCATGTTTGCTTACAATAGTATGTAGCCTAGAATATGAGATATTCCTATACTGATTAACAATATGGTTACTAACTTATAGAAGGATAACTGATATACCTTATAAATAATTGATATCATTATTTTTGAGGCCAATAATTTTGCTATAAGTCATGAAACTTCAAGAGTCTCAGAGCTTTGCTAGTTTGATTTTTAGAATTCTATCTGTTCTCTCTACCTTTTCTGAAAAGTGATGGTTATATGGACAGTTATTAAATTATTAAGTGCTAAAGATTTGCAAAGCTCTTTAATAACTGTCCCAGAAAAATGGGTTCACCTATCACTAGAATGATAGTAAAATTTTCCAGGCTGATAAAACAATTAAGTTTGGGTTTTGATTAGAGCCCTAGCTCTCTATGAAGAAAATATATTCTGAGAATAAATGAGCCATGACCAAGACATATTCAAAATCCAACACAGAATATATCACTGTGAAATTCATTTGTAAGAGTTCAAAGGGGTCTTAAGGTTTGGGACCATGTTATGATTTGATAAATTTTCTAGGGTTATGCTGGTGACAGATGAAACATATAACAGAGCCACCCTTGGCAGTTTTCATAAATGTTGATTTAGCACAGTGGCCAAATTTCTTTTGTGGCAATTTTATGTAAAACATTTTGTAAGTTTCCATTATAGATTCTCTGTGCAATCAACTGGCCATTCATTTAGAGCACTCATATTACCCGTGTGCAATTTACACCCACACAGCCTTTTCTTAATCTGAAATTTGGTAGCTTCTCTAAACCTCATCAAAGATTTAGCCTTTTGAGGTACTGAGAGGGCTAGGATCTTGTTGGAGGTCTACACAATATATCAGCCAGGACATTTACTCCTACTTTTATAATAGATAATAGTCACTTCCTTAGAAAGTAGTTGAAGTTTTTAATTAGGTCTCCTGTTGAGGTCAAGAACTTTGCTTTCAACAAGGTTATTTTGTTATAACAAAAGCTTACTTGGTACTTCACAAGTATTTTTTCTTTTCTTTTTGTACATTAATTCTTTGACACTGTTCTTTAATTATTGTAAGAAATTGGTTTGTGGTTTCTGCCTATAATTCAGTCAATTTTGGTATACTGTGTTTTTCTATGAAATTATACACAACATCTAGATTTTCAAATTCACTTCATTGGAAACGTTCACAGTAATCTTTTATGATTTTTAATATCCTTAGTATAGATAGTTAATTTCCACTATCATTTCTTGTTTTATACATTTGTACTTTCATCCTATTTTTTAAACCCAGATCATATCTACTCTTATTTTGTATGCTAGTAATCTTAACTCTTTCTAACTGACCAACCCTGGCAAGTGCCATACGTTCTGTCATCTAAGATTTTCTTATTGGCAAGGGCTCAAATGTAAGCGATAAGATGACATTTACAAAATATCATGTTTGATATTTTCCTCTCTCAGTTTTAAGATATAACCTATCAATAAAAACATTTAAAAAAAAGAAGTTAAAGCAAGGATTTCAAAAGTGATCTCTAAGAACTCTTTTTGAATATAGACAGTAAGAAGTTCCTTCTACTCAAATAATGGAAGAAGAATAGCAATATTTCATTACTCTGATAAATAGAAATATATGAAGAAGAAAGGATAGGATTTAAGAGATAATGCTACATGCTGACAGATGTGCATTGTTGGTGAGCAACAAAGATTGTAGCTTAGTAGAGACTATCTAATTTAAAGAGTATTTTAAAGATATATCAGCAGATAACTCTACTAATTTAGCTGCTTATTGTTCAGAAGAGATTGGATCAAGACAGAGATTATAATAATCTTTTATTTCTCCTTTTAAAATCTCTAATGATTCCCACAAAGTTAAAGTCAGAATGCCAACTGCTTGTATTCTTCTCTCATATACAAGTAGATATTAAGATTTATAACAATTAGAAAGGCCCAGAATTGGAGTTATGGAAGGGTTCATTTTAAATAACCAAAAGCATATTTATGTTTATGCTTTCAGGGAAGATATTTGGTTACTGAATACTTGGTTGACAAGGTAACTTGGTGATTTCAGAAAAATTGTGTTCCCACTACTTGAAGTAGTCAGTGTGTTTTGGTTTGGATCTGGAATATACTTCAAAATCTCATGTGTTGAGCAATGTAATAATCTTCAGGGGTGAAAAGATTGAATCATGAAGGTTCTGGATTAATAATTTGAATGGACTTCTGGGAGATGGTGAAAACTGTAGGTAGGTGGGACATGGCTGAATAAAATGAGTCACTGGGGGCATGGCACAGGGGCCTATATTTCTCCCTTAATTCTTCCTATCTCTTTCTCTGCTTTCTGTCTGTCAAGAGAGGAGAAGCTTTCTTCTATCTTGTCTTCTTCCTATAATGTTCTGCCTAACTACAGGGCCAGAATGATGAAACCAACCAACAACAAACTTAATCCTCTGAAGCTATGAGCCAAAATAACTTTACTCCTGTAAGTTTTTCTTGTCAGTATTTTGGTCACAGTGATGCAAAGCTGACCAACACAGTGAAACCTAGAAATCCTATTAATTATTTCTTTTATTGATCTAAAAATGTTCTTTTTTATATTTCTGACATATTATATGTTAGAAGTAAAGGATTTATGAGATAAATCATATGCTAGATATGTATTTTTGACAAAATATTTATTTTGACAAAATTATAACTTCTGTTTGGAAGCCTTAGGTTCCTTCTGAACTAAAACATTGAGCACATGCATGGTACGTGAGTCCGATTTCTGTCACCATGTCAAAATATCTGAGCAGATCAACTTAAAAGGAGGAAATATTTATTTTGGCTCATGCTTTTGGTGATTTCAATCCATGGTTGACTGCCTGCATTGATTTAGACTTGTGGTGAGGCAAGCATCGTTGCAGGGAGCATGTGGTGAAGCAAAGCTGCTCAGCTCATGGGAGCCAGGAAACAGAGATAGAGGAAAGGGGGAGATGACAAAATATACCCTATAGGGCCTGCCCTCAATGACAAACTTCCTCCAACTAGGTTTTACCTCCTAAACTTTACACCACTTCCCAGTAATGTATCAAGTTATGAATCAATAAATGGGTTACTCCATTCCTGAGGTCAGAACTCTTATGAATCAAACACCTCCCAAAGGCCCTACCTCGGAACACAACTGGGTTGAAGACCAAGATTTTTTTAAAATATTTATCTTTCAGTTGTTCAGTTTTTTTAGTATTATTTTTATTTATTTATTTTTATGTGGTGCTGAGGATCAATCCCAGGGCCTCACATGTGCTAGACGAACACTCTACCACTGAGCCACAGTCTCAGCCATGGATACCAAGATTTTAAGACAGGAAGTTTTGGGAGACATTTAAGATCCAAAGTATAACAAATTGCTTCATCTTTATACACAACAAAAAAGTCATCCACATATTTTGCTAATAGAATCCCATGGAAATTTAAAGTCGTTTAGGTTTTCATGAAGAGTAGGAATATGCCTCAGTAAATCCTTGAGGCATTACACCCCAAGATTATTTCCTCTGTTTTATTAAGGTGTGTGGATCAGGAGCAGATCTAAGGTAGACTAAGTTCATAATTGATTATAGCAAAAATTTCAATAGAAAGTCCAATTTGTCACATTGAAAATTGTGTAGAAACCAGAATATATGACATAGATGAACCTAGAACCACAGTAGTGTGGCTGGAATCAATTTACCTCTACCTGAAAATATCAAACGTGGTAAGACACCACCACTGTATTAGTCTTGAAGGGATCTATGATCTGATGTATTATATTTTGTAATATATTTTCCAGGAACAGGCAGGAGGCCATGTCCATGTTCTCCCGTATTTTGAGATAAAAAGGTCAACTTTAAATGGGGATTATAAGTCTGACATGTCATGGTAGAATTTCCATCAGAAAGAGATTCAGGGTGGATCAACAATTTTTATCCCAGGGATGAAAACCTATCTAACAAATGTGTGACTCAATTTTATCCGCTATAATTTGTTTTCACAGTTCAAAATACCAATGAGGTGTGTTTTAAATTTGCCATTCTGTGGTTTTCCAAGTGGAAGACCAAACTCCTAGGTTATTGGCAATAGCTCAGAAGTTCTGCTTATGGAATGGAGCATCCTAATTTACTTTTGGTTCTGTATAGCAGGTGGTGAAGGTGAACAGCTACAGTATTGATGTGGATATCGGGGTTTAATGCAGTTGTACCATCATAAACCAAGTCCAGACATTTAGAAGAATCTCTGTGAATTGACAGTCCAATTGGACACAACGACATTGCTTCGGGATTTAGAGAGAAGTTTAACGTTCCCTCTAGAAAAACAGCGGTCACATTTTTACATAAAGTACTTTGGTTATGTCAGCCTTTAAAATATATCACTTTAATTTGATAAATGAGCCACTTTATATCATTCCAACCCTGTTAGACATCTAGCCATTAAAAATGGGAATATCAGGCAAGATAATTAGAAGAGGGGCCTGTAGCTAGAGGTAACTTTATGGTGGAGACTGCATTTATTTGCAAAATCTACCAATATTCATAATAGTCATAAAGAATTGTAGTGACATTAGAATCCAAAGACTCTAACAATGTTATGAGTCTTCCATTTAGCAGTGAGGGGTCAAAGATAAACCAAGTAGGCCCATGTGTGGTGTTTTTTTTTTTTTTAAAGAGAGAGAGAGAGAGAGAGAGAGAGAGAGAGAGAGAATTTTTTTTTAATATTTATTTTTTAGTTATCGGCGGACACAACATCTTTGTACGTGGTGCTGAGAATCGAACCCGGGCTGCACGCATGCCAGGCGAGTGCGCTACCACTTGAGCCACATCCCCAGCCCCCATGTGTGTTTTAAGGTTTATCTTTTTCTAAATATCAGAGGAAGACATGCTAAATATTGATTCATGCATTGGTGGAAAATGCCAGGAGAGTTTGCCCCACTAGCACATTTGCCTAACTATAGTTCTCCCCTGATACAGATTATCCCTTTGTAGGACTAGAGATTTAATTCAGTAGTAGAACACATGACTATCATGCATGTAACCGTGAGCTCAATATCCAGAACTCTCTCCAATCATCTCTTTAGGTACTTATGGATGGACAATTTTTAAAAAATTCCTATCAAAACAAAATTAGAATGATATGGAGAGCAGCCAACATAAGGTTTCTTTAGCTTCCTTCCCCACTATGAACCCTGCCCAAATCCCATCAACTGAATTACATGGTACTTCCCTATCAGAATATCTGTTAGGCTGATGACTTGAGATTCTGTACTGAATAAAGTTGCACAGATTTGAGTCATTCCTTTACTGGAGTGTTCTAGTGTGCTTATATTTACCTTTAACATAGTTGAAATGAGGGTAGAGGGGGAAAGAGTGACCATGGAGCACAGAGAGCTAAAGTGGTTCTACGTCAATAATCAAAGCACATATAGTTTTAATTCTAAGTACATACCAAAGGACCAAATTTTCCATTTACTCCAAAATGGTAAAAAAATAATTAAAGTTATAATTGACATTTATTTGTGATCCATGGATGGAGATAGCCTCCATTTCTTAAAAACAGGATGAGAGGGCTGGGGCTGGGGCTGAGCTGTAGCGCACTGGCCTGGCATGTGTGAGGAACTGCGTTCGATTCTCAGTACCATGTAAAATAAATAAAGGACTATTCTCAGCACCACGTAAAATGAATAAAGGACTATCAACAACTAAAAAAATTTTAAAAAAATAGGATGAGAGCTCCAGCTGGGCAATGACAACAAAACACTGGGGTTTATAAGGTGGGAACAAAAAAAACAATAGAAAATATTACTTAATGTCATTTTACATCAGGATACTGTTTTGTAAGTATTAAAGCAGAGGAGATTTCCTTATTATACCGACACATCAGGTAGACTGGAATCATCTTTTGTCAAGAAAAAATGGACTGCTTGGCACTCTGCAAGCTTCCTCAACATGAATGGCTCCATTTTGGTTCAATCTGATCTCTGAGACAGTGTGCAGAAGGCTAGTCCAAAATGACGTCATCCCAAATACTTTCCTAAACACAGTCCAATAGCTGTTCACAGCTGAATGATTTCAGAACATATCTAAAAGCCCTAGACATCAGAGGAAGTCATACTAAATATTAGCTCATTTACTGGTGGCAAATGCCAGTAGAGATTGCTTCATATACAAATAAACATTTAGTGGTTTTGGTCCACTTAAACTTCTAGATCAATTCTGTGTCATCTTTGACCCTTCATTCTCCCACTGGAGGAGACTGACCAACAAAGAAGACCATCTTTCAGGCTTCTTTTTTCCAATTTACTTCATAATTGATCCTCATTAACAAGGACAGTGTAAACTCTTATCCCCTCCTACTATCACCACTGTAATTTAAAAGTATTTAATGTAAGAGTATCCAGTTATGAATCCTAGGGACTTTTCTCATCTCTTTTAGTTCAGGTTGTGAAAGATAAGAAAGCTTTCATGATTTACTATTGCAGTAAGACATGTCCTTGTCAGCAACACATCCTAACTGCTAAAACTTTGAAGCGCTGTGTAGAGTCTGCAATTTTACTATACTTGTCAGTTAATAAGTGAGCTTGTCAGTTTCATAGATGTTGACAGAAAGTACAAGATTCTTGTGTCAGAGAAAAAAGAATTTATTACTCATGGCATAGCAGGCAGCATGAACTTCATGTTCACATTAGATTTTTTTTCTCCCCCCCACTCATGAGGATAACATGGAGGTCATCTTATGTGGATGCTGTGCATAAAATGGGTTTGTGTCACAACTGAGGAAACCCATAATCTTATAAAGTGGTGCAAGCAAATGTGCCCTAACTTTACCTTAGAGGTTGTAATCTTCACTATCCTGGTCAAGAAAAATATTTACCTCCAAATGACTGTTTTCTAAAGCTATTTGCTATACAAACTTCCTTGAAAATATAATATGTCATGATGTTTTCACAACATGTGTAGAAATGCCATAGAAAATTGCAATTCACCAAAGGGTAAAATAGAAAACTGTGGACATGATTCTCCCTTGGAATATGACTTCATTTTCACTCTTTTTTCCTTAGTTAAGGAAGAGCAATTCCTTTTCCAATGTCTTTTCTGTTCACAATATTCATTGGCAACTTTATTAAGAGGCTCTCCTTTGGAGTTTAATTTCTGGAATGGCAACAACAAATTGCATTATATATAAGGACATCAATTTATTATAATTTTATTTTGTTATTGTTTTAAGACTTTTTGAAAATGTTTGCCAGTTTGTTCAAGGTCTGATGATAAGGCTCCTGACCAGTCTGTGTTTTGCTTGCCTATTACATCATCAATTTCTAGCTATCTATTTTTACAGAAAAGATTTTGGGCATATCCCAAAACTAACTTTTACAAACTCCTCTAACTTCCTGTGCAATTCAGATTATTTACAGTTTCCACCTGCATCTCAGATAGGGCATTGATATCTATGAAATGCAAAGAACTCAAAAAACTTAACACCAAAAAACTACAAATAACCTAATTAATAAATGCACAAAGGAACTGAATAGACTCTTATCAAAAGAAGAATTATGAACGGTCAATGAATATATGAAAAATCGTTCAACGTTTGCAGAAATTGGAGAAATACAAATTAAACTACACTGAAATTTCATCTTACCCCAGTCAGAATGGCAATTATCAAGAACACAAGTAACAGTAAATATGGGCAAGGATTTGGAGAAAAGAATACATTCATATGTTGTTGGTGGTACTACAAATTGGTGCTACCTCATACCTTCTTATTTTGTCTTTTTTCATTATTTTTGAACCAGAAAAAAATTTCACCATGATATATGAACTAATTCATACAGGTCTGGGAGCCTTGAATTCCATATTTCTATAACTATTCTAACTTTATCTTCTATTTTCCCTCTATTCATTTTAGGATTTGGAAAGTCTTTGTGACAGTATCTCATAGGTCAAAATTGGGCCAGAACTTAACATTAAGAATTACATCTTTTCTCTATTCTTATGGTATTGAACTCCTGGAGCCAAGTAAATTGTTGGGTTTCTAACTGGCAAGGAAAAAAACAGGAGGGGAGTGGGTTTCAGGGAGATTTAGGGGTAGAGAGAAACGAAAAACATAAAATTGGAAAGAGGAATAGCAGTATAAAAGCTCTTAGAACCAAGTTGTGATAAAGGGTAATCTAAAATATTATTTTGAGTTTTTAATATTTCTTTTGTCTTCACCAAATTATCTTTCAGGGCAGAATGTTTTTGTGTGTACGTGAAAGGAGTTATTTGTTTTTACTAATACAAGTTTGTATGATGCAAGATTTTTCTTGAAAAACGAACAAAGAACAATGGAAAAATGTGTAAATAATGGATTTTTCTGGCAGTTTCTTACAAGTAAAATGAAGAGCCTTTTGAAAATATAAAAATCTTCTTCTTTTTCCTTCATCTTCAGGGCAGTGATTTTTTAATCTGAATTTCTTTTTAAACATTTTTTCATACAAGTAAAATGTAGATTGTTCAATGTTAGAAATTCTGCTCCCTTCTTCTAAAGTCTCTCTCAAATATATAATTTTATTCATCTAAAATTCTCTGAAGTGGCCACTATAATTCAAAATTGTCCTTGATGAAATTGTGCCATTTAGAATAAGTACATGAATTTGGATTATAACATAAAAAAAACATGAAGCAGGAGTCTAGTTCAGAAGGGGGAAACTTACATTTAGATTGAAATAAAAGCTTGAGAATCTGGGAACAATAAATTTTAAGATTTGCTCATGCACCTCATGTCTCAGGCCCCCACCAATCTAATGTGTGAAATTTTCCAATACACAGCCTGACCAAATTTATGATTCCAGTAAAGACTGAAATATTTAACAAGGATCTCTCTTCAATAACTAACTCTGATGGACAAGATAATACTGAGGATTTCTCCTCAAATTTTAATGAGTGAAACAGGGCAAAATCTCACTAATAGATGCAATTCTGAAGAAAAAAAAAACTGAAAACATTTTCCCTTGGGAAGTAATTGAGGAAAAAAAATTATTGGGGCTTATATCTGTTCTGCTTTTGTTTCTCTTTCTCTTATATATGAACAATAAAAATGACAAGGGCAGGCAGAGGCAAGCAGTGCTATCATTTCTAAGTGTTATTTATTTATTTATTTATTTATTTATTTATTTTGACATATCATACATTTGATTCAAATGGGGTATTAATTCTCATTTTTCCACTTGTACAGATTGCAGGATTACATTGGTTAGACATCCATGTGTATACATACAGCAATCCTAGTGTCAGTTGTATTCTGCTGCCCTCCCTATCCCCCCTCCCCTCCCCTCCCCTCCCATCACCTCTCTCTACCCATATTACTGTGACACTTATCTCTCTCTCTTTTTTTTCTTCCCTTCCCCCTCACACCATTGTATATTTACATTGAAGAATCAAGAATTTTCCCAATGTGGTTAGATATGCTAAAGAATACCTAAAAAGGTTTCCTGGTACTCAGAAATTGAAATGAACACAGTATTTGGAGAGTTCAACTAAACGTAATTGTAGTGTCATCCAATGTGAGATGTCCTTCCCTCAAGGTCTAAAAATCCACAAGGAGGTTCAAGGAAACTTGGCGAACACAGTTTTGTGGTGTAGGGTTTTGGACCATTTTTTGGTGAGGCAGTTTTAGTCTTGCCTAGATCTTAGTGATATTCCCAAGTCTGTAACTTACGTAAGGTTAACCTCTCAAAATACTGCCATAAAAATATTGCCTTTTGACAAGGCAAATAAGAGACAGTACTACCCCAATAGAAACTTAACACCATATCAGAGGGGAAAAGATCATTACTATAACAAAACACCTGATGTTGACATTTTATATTTTAAAAAGGTTTATTTAGCTCATGCTTCAATAGCATAGTGCCAGCATCAGATTGGCTCTGGTGAAATCCTTGAGCAGATGGAATCACAATGGCAAGAACAAATGTAAGAGAGATCATATGGTGAGTCAAGAAGACAGAAAGCAATTCAGGAGTCAGGTGTAGTCTTTATAATAACTTGCTGTCACAGAACATAACTCAGGACAACAGAAGAATGACCTTAAACTTTTCTGAGTGCAGGATTCCCACTGACTTAACCAATACCTACTAGTCTCTACTTCTTAAAAGTGTCACAACTTCTCAAACATTTCATCACTGGGATTAAGCTTCTAAACGAAAACTCTGAGATCACACTCAAAATATTCAGACTATAATACTTATTGACATTTTAAAAATAGCCTTTATTTTTCCCTAGAAAAAGAAGAATAAATGAAGACCAAAAGCTCTAGAAGACAGGAAATAATTGACATCTGAGCTGAAATCAATGGCATTGAAATGAAAGAAAGAATTAGAAAAAAATGCCAAAATAAAGAGATTGAAAAAAATAAACAAAATAGATAAACCCTTGGCCATGCTAACAAAGAGAAGGAGAGAGAACACTTAAGTTACTAAAATTTGTAATGCAAAAGGAAATATCACAACAGATGCTATTGAAATACAGAAGATAATTAGAAACTATTTTGAAAATTTATACTCCAATAAAATATAAAATCTGGAAGACACTGAAAAATTTCTAGTCTTATGATCTACCCAAACTGAATCAAGAGGATATACACATTTAAAACAAAGCAATTTCCAACAATTAAATAGAAGATGCCCTTTGAGGACAAATAAAAGTCCAGGACCAGACGGATTCACATCTGAGTTCTCCAAGACATTAAAAGAAGAGCTAATACCAATACTCCTCAAATTATTCCATGCAATTGAAAAGGAAGTAAGTCTTCCAAACTCATTCTATGAGGCCAATATTACTCCAAAACCAGACAAAGACATATCAAGGAAAGAAAATTTCAAACCAATGTTTCTAATGAACATTGATGCAAAAATTCTCAATAAAATTCTAGCAAGTCGAATACAAAAAACATATTAAAAAGATAGTGCATCATGATCAAGTGGTGTTCATCCCAGGGATGCAAAGTTGGTTCAATATTCATAAATCAATAAATGTAATTAATCTCATCAATAGACAAAAGATAAGAATCACATGATCATCTAAAAAGATGCAGAAAAAGCATTCAACAAAATATAGCACCCATCATATTCAAGACACTAGAAAAACTAGGGATAACAGGAACAACATTGTAAAAGCTATCTATGCTAAGCCCAATGTCAACATCATTCTAAATGGAGAAAAATTGAAAGAATTCCCCCTAAAAACTGGAACAAGACAGGGATGCCCTCTCTCACCACTTCTATTCAAAATAGTCCTGGAAACTCTAGCCAGAGTGATTAGACAGATGAAAGAAATTAAAGGAATATGAATAGAAAAAGAACTCAAACTATCACTATTTGCTGACAACATAATTCTATACTTAGATGATCCAAAAAATTCCACCAAAAAACTTCTGGAACTAATAAATGAATTCAGCAAAGTAGCAGGTTATAAAATTAACACCCATAAATCAAATGAATCTCTGTACATCAGTGATGAATCTTCTGGAAGAGAAATTAGGAAATCTACCCCATTTACAATTAAATACTTGGGAATCAACCTAAAAAAGATATCAAAAACCTCTACAATGAAAACTACAGAACAGTAAATAAAGAAATTGAAGAAGACCTTAGAAGATGTAAAGTTCTCCCTTGCTCTTGGAGAGGCAGAATTAATATTGTCAAAATGGCCGTACTACCAAAAGCACAATACAGATTTAATGCAATTCCAATTGAAATCCTAATGACATTCCTCATAGAAATAGAAAAGGCCATCATGAAATTCATTTGTAAAAATTAAGAGGCCCAAAATAGGCAAAGTAATTATTAGCAAGAAGAGTGAAAGAGGAGGCATCACAATATCAGATCTTAACTATACTACAGAGTTATAGTAACAAAACAGCATGGTATTGGCACCAAAATATACATGTAGACTAATGGTACAGAATAGAGAATATGGAGACAAACCCACATAAATATAGTCGTCTCATACTAGACAAAGTTGCCAAAAAAAAATACATTGGAGAAAAGATAGCCTCTTCAACAGATGGTGCTGAGAATACTGGAAATCCATATGGAGCAAAATGAAATTAAACCTCTTTCTCTCACCCTACACAAAACCCAACTCACAATGGATCAAGGATCTAGGAATTAGACCAGAGACCCTGCACATAATAGAAGAAAAAATACACCCAAATCTTCATCATGTTGGATTAGGCCCAAACTTCCTTAATAAGACTCTTAAAGCACAAGAAATAAAATCAAGAATTAATAAATGGGATGGTTTTGAACTAAAAAGCTTCTTCTCAGCAAAAGAAACAATCATTGAGGTGAAGAGAGCGCCTAAAGTAAGGAAGCAAATTTTTACCACACACACATCAGATAGAATGCTAATCTCCAGGATATATAAAGAACTGGAAAAACTTAATACAAAAAAAAAAAAAAACAAACAAACAATCCAATCAATAAATGGGATAAGGAACTAAACAGACACTTCTCAGAAGAAGATATACAAATGATCAACAAATGTATGAAACAGTGTTCAACATCTTTAGTAATTAGAGAAATGCAGATCAAAACTACTCTAAGATTTCATCTCACCTCAGTCATAATGGCAGTTATCAAAAAATCAAGCAACATTAAGTGCTCATGAGGGTGTAGGGGAAAAGGTACACTGAATCATTGCTGGTGGGAATTCAAGATGGTACAACCACTTTGAAAAGCAATATGATGATACTTTAGAAAATGTGGAATGGAATCACCATTCGACCCAGTTATTCCACTCCTAAGACTATACCCAAAGGACTTAAAAGAAGCAGGCTACAGTGATGCAGCCACCTCAATGCTTATAGCAGCTCAATTCACAATATCTAAACTGTGGAAACAGCCTAGATGCCCTTCAATAGATGAATGGATAAATAAACTGTGATATCTATATACAATGAAATATTACTCAGTCTTAAAGAAAAATGAAATCATGGCATTTATGGGTAAATGGACGGAGTTGGAGAATATCATACTAAGCAAAGTAAGCCAATCCCAAAAAATCCAAAGGCCAAATGGTTTCTCTGATAAGTGGATGTTGATCCATAAGGGGGGAGGCAAGAGAAGAATGGAGGAACTTTGGATTGTGTAGTGGGGAAGGAGGGAAAGGAAGGGTGTGTATGTTGGGGGGAGATGGTGGAATAAGATGGACATTATTATGCCTATGCATGGGTATGATTGCACGAATGGTGTCACCCTACATCATGTACAACCAGAAAAATGAAAAATTGTGCTCCATTTGTGTAAATTAATTAATTTTAAAAATAAGCTTTATTTATTTGCCGATTTATTTATTTATTTATTTATTTATTTATTTATGGTACCAGAGATTGAACTCAGGGGCACTCAACTACTGAGCCACATCCCCAGCCCAATTTTGATTTTATTAGAGATTGGGTTTCACTGAGTTGCTTAGTGCCTCACCATTGCTGAGGCTGACTTTGAACTGGTGATCCTCCTGTCTCAGCTTCCTGACCCGCTGGGATTACAGGTGTGTGCCACTGTAACCGGTTTAGGCTTTGATTTTTAAAATCAGTTTTATGGCCACATCAAAATTAAATAGAAAATATGTAGAGTTCCTATATTCTTGCCCCAATATATGCATTGCCTCCTTCAGCATGAACTTCTTACACTAGAGCAGTACATTTATAAACATGGATTGCTCGGTTTCTGTTCACGACTAAAAGGCTCAGGGGTCACTCCAGTTGAACTGGGCTGACTGGGCTGCACAAAATAACCACACAAGAGACACAAGTACCTTTTTCTTTTGGGTCACTGTGAGGGCTCCTCTGACCTTAAGGGTCCGCAGAAAGAGAGAGAGCGAGAGCACGTGCTGACCCCTTTTATTGAGGAGAAGTTATTTAAATGAGGCAAGGGGTCAGGTTTCAGGGGGCTGAGTCTATCTTCATGATGTCCACTGTCAGCAGGTGGACTGACACCTGGGTAGGCCACACCCAAGGGCACACTAAGAGGAGGGGACACACACAAGGCACTTCCATGGAAGATTCTATCCTAAACAGGGCAAGGGGTTATATTACAAAGGAACAGGTGAGCATAGCTTCACCCATGGGGCTGTAGGAAGACACACCCATGCAGGAGACAACATGCTCTGCTACATTTCTGTGACTGAGCACCTCAGCACCCAACCGGGGAGTGTGACTCAGTCACGTTCAAGGTTGGTCTCCCACAATTGATAAATTTACATTAGCATATCATTATTATCCAAAAATTCATACTTCACATGAGGTTTCACTCTTTGTGTTGTATATTGTATGAGTTTTTTTTTTTTCTTCTGGCAGTGGGCATTGAACAAAAGGGCACTTTACCATTGAGCTACATCCCCAGCCACTTATATTTTTATTTTGTGTCAGTCTCTCTAAGTTGCTGAGGATGACCTTGAACTTGTGATTCTCCTGACTCAGACTGCCAGAGTTCCTAGGATTACAGATATGCACCACAGCACAGGCTTCTATGAATTTTTATCAATGTCTATTGACATTTGTTTGCCACTAAAGTATCATTCAAAATAATTTCATATCCCTAATATTCTCCGTGATCCTTCTATCATTCCTCCCTCCCGCACCTTCTAACAACTAGAGTTTTTACTGTCAATATTATTTTGCCTTTTCTAGGATACTATATACTTGAAATCTTACAGCATGCAATCCTTTCATATTGGCTTTTTTTTCAGTTAATACTATGTTTTTAAATTTCCTCCATATCTTTTCATGACTTAATGGCTCATCTCTTTATATTACTAAATGATACACTATTGTTTGGACATACTCCAGTGTTATTTATCTGGTCACTTGAAAAAGGACATCTTGGCTGTTTCTAAGTTTTGGCAATTTATGAATGGAGCTGCTAAATGAAGCTGCTAAATGAAGCTGCTCTGGGCACAGGTTTAATGTGTACATAAATTTTTAGCTAACCTGAGTACATATCAAGGAGTACAATTGATTGTATTATAAGGGTATATGTAATTTTTACAGAAAAGTGATAAACTGCCTTTAAAAGTGGCCATACCATTTTGTGTTCCCGTCAGTAAAGAATGAAAATTCTTCTTGATCTGCATGATCATCAGCATTTGCTGTCTTCAGTGTTTTGGATTTTGGTCATTTTAATAGGTGTATAGTGATATCTCTTTAATGTTTAACTTGCAGTTTTCTATGACATATGATGCTGGGCATCTTTTTATATACCTATTTGCCATCTTTATAACTTCTTTAGTGAAGTGCTTATTTAGATCATTGTTTTAATCTAGTTGTTCATTTTCTTATTTTTAAGCTTATTGAGAGTTTTGTTTCGTTCAAGTCAATAATATTTTAACATTGCTGGCTTTCTTGTGATGATATATGATGAAAGATGATAAATAGTTTTGATTGGTGAACAAACAAATGAATCTTAAAGAAAGAAAGGGGACAAAAAACCTATGGGTGTTGGGCTGGGATTGTGGCTCAGCAGTAGAGTGCTCGCCTAGCATGGGCAGGACCTGGGTTCGATTCTCATCACCACATTATAAATAAAGAAAGAAAGAAAGAAAGAAAGAAAGAAAGAAAGAAAGAAAGAAAGGCATTGTGTTGTGTCCATATACAAAAAAGATTCTCTCTCTCTCTCTCAAAAAAAATCTATGGGTATTAATTGTTATTTGAGGCTATTTATAGATAATTGATTGATTTTGGGGGAATTAACAATAAAGTTATTTGCAAATTTTATTGTCCTAGGTAAGGAGAATCTTCTTGAATAGCAATGTTATAGTAAAGGGAGAATGGAATAGTAAAATCATGGTAGTGGGTACATTTTGCCACAGGTACAGGTGGTTTCAGATACCTTGATTTTTTAGGAAAAAATAAAGTAGTAAAAGCAACAGAGAATAAGTGTATCCATTTGTTACCTCTGCAGTAAGCAGTATTTTCATAGAGATATTTTTAAATATTTATTTTTTAGTTGTAGTTGGACATAATACCTTTATTTCATTTATTTATTTTTATGTGGTGCTGAGGATGGAACCCATGGTCTCACACATGCAAAGCAAGTGCTCTACCACTGAGCCACAACCCCAGCCCCATCACAGAGATATTTAACATTTTTTTTAGTTGTATATACACAATATCTTTATTTTATTTATTTAATTTTTATGTGGTGATAAGGATTGAACCCAGTGCCTCACACATGGTAGGCAAGATTTCTACTACTGAGCTACATCCCCAGCCCCTCATAGAGATAATTTTCACAGTTAATGCAGCATATTATTTAGATCCAAACCTGAGTAATAGAAAAACTAAATATTGCTAAGAATATGGATTTGAAGTGCTCTAAACAAAAAATTATAAGTATACGAGGTCATGCATTTTAATTAGTGCCTTTCCATACGTATGTACATGCACACATATATGAGGAAACATCATATTGTACACTATAAATATAGATAATATTTATTTTTCAAATTAAATATTAAAAAGGAAAAATTTATAAGGGGGTATAAGAACAGTAGAGAGGATGTTAATAAAGGTATTTAAAAAATATGTATCTTAGGTCATTAAGCAATAATGTAAAGTTGTAGAGCTCATTAATTGGCATCATAAAAATGTTCAAAATAGTATAAACCTATGATTTAAAATTTATTTTGGAATTTTATTCACAGATTTTTTTATGAACAACTGTCAGAAAAAAACAGGCAAATTGTTTTTAAAATAGTTAACTCAGGGGAGCTAGACAATATGTTATATTATAATAATTGACTGATATCAGCTCTGGAAATAAATTATTCCTGTTCATTTGTTACATTTGTAGATAGTTTAAAATTACTTTAATTTGCATGTTTGCATATGGTTAAATTTAAGCATTTAAATTTTTAATATTTTGAGTCTGATGTATATATTGCTTAGTGATTGATGAACACTAAAAGTAATCTGTAGTGGAAAATAATCCATAAATTTTGGGGTATATTTCACCTAAATATTCAAAACTATTTGGCAGGGGCAGGAAAGTCATCTTACCTTTACTGATGACCTATAAATTATGAGTTAAGACTTTCTGATTTGGTTAAAATAAACAATAAAATAGGAAATGATTAGGAATCTAATCTTAGGCTTAATTTGCAGATTTTGACTTAAGGCAAAGACTGTGGATAGGAAATTTCCAAAATAGAAAAATTGAAAAAAAGCTGAACATCTTCTTTAGTGAAAAGAGGAAGACAAATTAAAACTGCAATGACAGATTTACAACAATTCCAAAATTTGCATGGATATGGAGAAAGAATAATCCTGGAGGCAGTGTAAATTTGTATGGATGTGTGAGGGGCAATTCAACAATAACTAGTAAAATTTAGAATATTCATACCATATAAAGTAGCAGTTTCATTTTCTAAATGTGTATTCTACATATGCTCTCTCACAAGATATAAAAAAAATGTACACATTCTTGTAGCATCTTTTTTGTTATGACAAAAAAGGTAAAAAATATAAATGTGGATGAAATTGTAACCTTTTTTGGTGTAGTATTATTATGGAATACTATAAAACATTTAAAGAAAATGAGGTTCTTCGATATATTCATTTTTTAAAAATCACGATTGAGTGAAAATAGTGTGCCCTACAAAAATTTATTTGACTTTATCTCATGTATGGAAAATAAGCAAAAATACTTTTTTCTCTTACACTGGAGGGTTTTTTTTAATACTACTCTTTGTAACCATGAAATGAAAAAAAAATGATGGGGATAAGGAGACTAATGTGCAAATCCATCTGTAGTTGTGTTGATTCTACATATTTTCATTGCATATTACAAACTGCATGATTACATTTACTGATATGAAACTGCTATCACATTCAGAAATATTATGTTTCATTTTCAATGTAAACATTTCAATGAATTTTTAATATTTTTACTGAAAACTGATAATCACTTTGTGGGAGGAATTCTCATTAATAGATCTCCAGAGTTTGAAAATCTGAAAAACACCATGTAGTGAAAGAATACTATGGACTCAATAACATGAAAATTTCTCATCCAGATAGAAAAATTAAAACTGAAAAAAGATAATTTCACAGGTAGGAGAAGTAGAAGAGTGTGGCAACAGCATAGAAACAGTGTGTCAATCAATAATTGGTCATTGATAACATTGGTGGCCTACTTTTAGTGAAGGGGTGGGTACAAAGACTGGAATGCAGTAGACAGAGGAGTAATTAGGAAAGCAAGTAAGTGGATTGTCCCTTCAAGACGTTTGTACCTGAAGGATGGAGAGGGTGATAACTAGACAGAGATATAATGTCAGGCAAAGTTTCAATTTTCCCCTACATGATAAAGTTTTAGTTTATAAATCAAATGGAATTAACTTGCAGAAAATGAGTTTGTAGAAAAATGATCACCGATGCTGAAAGGAGATGAGGGAATAATTGAATGTAAAGCACATGTAGAAAATTGACCTTATTATTATTTTTATTTATTAAAAATATTTTTAACTTATATAACTTAAAAACTGCTTAAAAAGGCAATATTATCACTTTTCTAGGGGATCTCCATTTTCAAAAATTTGTGTGATATTTCCCATTTGTTTTTTTTTTTTATCTGGTTTGGCTATTGTAAAAGACCAATGGACCTTTATACTACTTGAGAATATAACCAATGATGATTTTCTCTTCCGGATATTATTTCCCATTTGAGCAAGTTTAATAGAACTTCTTGAATTTCATATGAAACTATTAATGTAGATAATACATTTTCTCTGTTCTTCTCCACTATGTTATCTCCTAAAACAATCTACCTTCACTTAACAGTGTTTATAGTGCATCTTCACCATTTTATGCAAGGGAGTAAGACAATTATTCTGCTATGAGACACAAATTATTTGGACAAGACTTTGACTTATTGTCCTAGAATGTTGACAATCTTTCTTTAAATATCTTTATAGGTGGAAACAATACCTTTATTTTTTATTTATGTGGTGCTGAGGATCGAACCCAGGGCCTCACACTTCTGAGATGAGCGCTCCACCACTGAGCCCCAGCCCCAGCCCAGAACATTGACAAACTTACTGTTGTTTTTCAACATATCACCTGGCACACCACAATTTTTATAAAGGTGACATTTAGTTAATTGTTCTTGGATACCTGGAAGTTAGAAAAATGCTAAAAATCTTGGTAAAGTATATATTGTGACTGAGAAACAAATAATGGAGAAATATTTTGGTTTGCTCCCTCATTAGAAGGATTCTTTTCTAGTAGCTGCTATGGCCAGGGAAATGTGAGATTTTCCTGTAAAATGAAAGATAAAGGTTATGGTTCGGATGTGAGATGTCCTCCAAAACTCACATGTTGAGACAAGGCAAGAAGATTTGGAGGAGAAATTATTGGGTTATAGCTTTAACCTAATTAGTGAATTAATTCCTGATGGGGTTAACTGAGTGGTAACAGGAGGCAGATGGGGTGTGGCTAGAGAAATACTTCATTGGGGGCATGGCTATCGGGTATATATTTTGTATCTGGAGAGTGGAGTCCTTCTGCTTTCTGATCATCATGTGAGCTGTTTCTCTCTTTCACACTCTTCTACCATGATGTTCAACCTCACCTCAAGCCCTAAGAAATGTGGTGGGCCTTCCATGAACTAAGACCTCTGAAACCTTGAGCCTCCAAATGTTTCCTTCCCTAAAGTTGTTCCGGTCAGATCTTTTAGTCACAGTGGCAAAATAGCTGACTAAAACAATAAATGTCTGTATCATGAACTCCCTACCACTAAAGAGATACAACATCTGATTGGTGTTTTTTTATGTCTTGGGAGAAGCACAAAGTTCACACACATGGCTTTTTCACCCCATTTATTGTGTAATGAAGAAACTGTTTCCTTCATGTGGGGCTAAAAGTAAGAGGAAAGTCTGAAGCTAGTTCAGAATGAGGAAAACACTTCCCTATCCATTTGTCCTCATATTTTCAATGTTCTAATTGTTCTGGAATGCTTATTTAAGCCAGAGATAAGACCAAGTTTAAGTTCAGATAAAAGAATTATAATAAAAATATGGTTTTATTGTACATTCTGTTATTGTAATATAATAACTAGGGTGGGTACATTTTAAATAAAATAGGCTTATTTAGCTCTGTTTAGAAGGCTGAAAATCCAAGATTAGGCAGCATTAACAGTCCTCTTGTGAAGGCCTTTTTCACTGTGTCACAACATGGGAAGAAAATGAGAAGGGAAATGGCTACATGAAGCAGAGGCAAAGTGTGTGGGGTGGCTGCAATTCTGACAATGCACTTTTTTTTTTTTTTTTTTTTTTTTTCAGAGTTTTAATTTTTTATTTTGTAAAATAAACTGACACTTGGAAATATACATTTTTATCCATGATTTATGGTATTTAATTATCTCTGAATTTTATAATTACATTTTTAATAAACTGGCACAACCGGTGTGCTGATTAAGAATTCTAATAATAAAATAAGGATAGGCAATATGGTTTACAGTATAACAAAAGTATTTTCATAAGATATTAATTATGGACTATTAATTAAACTAAAATACAATACTTCAAAATATTTTGCACAAAGAGCTTACAGATCATAATTGTTTAAATAAATCACTTTACGGCACAGAACACAATAAACTTATCTAAGCAAACAACAGAAAGGTTTTTGTATTAGAAGCAAAATGGAAGAAATTTTAAATTAAGCCCCAAATTCAGGGAATAGTTATTTATAACTTTCTGGTTAACTTATGATCAATTATAAGAAATAAGGGCTTTTAAGCATCAGATCACTGTTTTTTTCTTTTTTTTTTTCATATATAAAAAATACATATGAAATTCCAAACATTAGGAGTATATTTTTTTAACTTGGCAAAAAAAAAAAAAAAAAAGAATTCTTACTTTGATAATTCAGAATCCTGCTGTTCATCAAATTTGTGAATAATATTTGGTAATTTTTTAAACTACCAATGTCACCATTAAGATGATTCAGTTGTATTTTCTTGTAATTTATTTCTTCCCCATCAAACCTAGGAACTACAACAGGGAAGACACTGAAACATGGTAAGATAAAAACTGGTCTTAGACTTTATTCATGAGTAACTCACCAAGTATTTATCGAATGTCTACTACACTTTAAGCTCTAGAAAGAATCTGACATGACAAGCCCTGCCTCTAGGGAGTTTGTCATTCAAAATACAGCACGTCAAGAAATGATTCTGAATCACTAAAAGCCTTCATTTTATCTTTCAAGACACACCTAGATACTGATATCCTCTGTGAGGTCAAGTATAATTTTTTATTATATTCTCTGAATTGTCATAAGGGGTACTTTGAAATCTGTATGCAGGCAAGCCCCCAACTGCCTTCTGCTATGTAGATTAAGTCAAATACTTTGTTTTCACTTTCAGTTTTCTCCAACATACTCTCTACAACCTTGTCCAACCAGCTGGCTATTTCTGTGACACTTCACTTTCCTCTTCACTGGGTACTTGTTGCTTTCCTCCTTGCAAAAAAACAGTCTTTCTCATCTTTCTTTACTTGGTTTCTTATCCATTTGGTTGAAAAATATTAGCACTTTTTAAAAGTCAGGTCTTCAATAAGTATAATTCATTAGAATTTTCAATTGATATCTTTAAACTTTGTTGTATTCTTCATATTTTCTCTGCAACAACATTCTCTTCTTCAAAGTTATTTGGAAATATTATCCTCCAAAGGACAATGGTTTCTTCTGTCTCAAACATTGTACTACACAAGACTGATACAGAAATGCATAATTCAGTAAAGGACGTTTGTACTGCATTGTCAATTCCCACTATTATATATACTGGATTCTGCCAAGATGACTGTTAAAAGACTTATTTGTTGTGGGATGTGACTTTATATACATAAAGGTTAGATCAAAAGTAAGATTTTTGGTCCTCTGGTACTAAATTAAATGTAATTTACATGACACATGAAGTCTAAAACTTACAAAACTAAATGATAAAGTCAAGACAGTTAACCATCATTGATATGTCTATCACCATCACCACAAACTATACACTTAAAAATCAAACTATTTATGAGTCTGTAAGTCAGATGCTGTCTAGCAAACTTCCATCTATGACTCATTTCCTTTTACATTTTTAACTCAAATACAAATATGTAAGATTAAGTAAATTTTAATTTTCCAAAAGTTCTCCAGAAAGAATTATCAGAATCATCCAGGTAAAAAACACAGTTGGATAATCCATTTTCACAAATGAACTCCGTACTTGTGTTGTGAGGTAGCAATCAACAACTCTAAGACCTTCTGTGGTGGCAGATCCCGCTACTCACAAGCATTCCCCCTGCACATGAAGATCATGAACAAAGAAGGGACCAGAAGAGTCCACTTTTCATTGTTTCACTGACTTCTCGTGTTTTCATAGTATGCTAAATGCCTGATTTCAAATTTACAACAACAAAAAATACCAATATTTATTCTGAAAAGTAACTGTATGTTCCATGTAGCAGATATTAACAAGTTCCAACACGATCTCTAGGAATAATTCGAAGTTCTGAACCATGCTTTAGAAAAACATTTCCAGCAGTCTGTGCAGGATTTATTCCTATTCCATCATTAGTAATAATTGCACTTGTTGCTGCAGGAACTTTAAATTCTTCTGCTGCAAATTTTAAGACTGCTGTAAAAGGTGTACTCTCAGGAACACTAAGTACTTTATATGGCAACCGTGGGTCCGACGTCAGCGTGATCTTAAAGGAAACCTTCGACATGGTGGAGTAGGTCTGGGCGGACACCCCACGCCAATTTGGCGGAGTAGCTCCAAGCCCTCACCAGTGAGGAAGCGTCTGGGCCCCTCCCGACTCAGCTCTGACAATGCACTTTTGCAGGAGTAAGTGGGGTTCTGTGACAATCCCTCCTGAGTGCAGCACTCCCATGTTCTTAACACCTTCCATTAAAAAGGCTCTGCCAGCCCCCAAAATTGCCATACTGGGGAGCAAGCTTCTAGAACAGAAACCTTTGGGGGACACACTCAAACCATATCTAAACTATAGTAGATGCCCAGAGAATTTTGAAGCATGACCATGAGTAGTATTTTCCTACTCTTCTTTTGAGACATAGCTTCTAAATTCCTCCTTGACAATTATGGAGACCAAATACATAGCCAAGGAATGTCAGATGTCCTGCAATGCTAATCATATAGGAAATGCACTCATCTGCTTAGTCATGAAGATGCATTTATTTAACTAATTAATTAATTAATGCATCAACAGATAATCATTATGTGAAATAGTTGACAATAGCCCCAAGATCTTCAATGATACAAGTAGACAACATTAATAGACTTACTTTAATCGTAGTGCATACAAGCCTATTATTCTTTTGTCCATTCTCTCTAAATTATCATCTGTATCTTAATGGGGCCTCCCCTACAGCTAACTGACCGTTAATAAGAAGACTCTTTCCTGGTTTATAGATGGCCTTTCTTACACGTTGTTACTTGCCGAAAATGAATTGCTGCTGCAGTATTGCAGTCTTTCAAATGGTGGCTTTGAATAATAAAGGAGAAAGAATATTTTTCTAGTCAGTAGAAGTTTGAATTGTACATCTTATAGTCTACCAATTCAGAAATTAAGGATGATGTGAGAATAGGGTTTGAACTAATTTGGGAAAAATTGCTAATAATGTGGCTAGGTAGTTAAGGACTCACTCTAATGCCATATATACAGTGTGGGTTGGTGGTAGTTTTATTTATACATAGAATGCAGAATGGTAACAAAGTAAAAATCGTGAAGGATCTTGACAAAACTGGAGGGGAAATGAGTACAAGAAATGGTAATCACCTTGAAGTTGTGGAATAGGAGAATGTCAAGCAGCATTTAAAGTGGTCACATGGTTAATATTCAGTTGAAACAATGTGATATGAATTCGGTGTATTATCCACTATTGAACTGATTAGTGCTTTTGGTGTTGTATTCATGAAATGTTGGAGATCATTATGGATATATGTGTCTGGAATGAAGGGTGTTGTGTTTTAGGCAAAGAATAAAATATACTAGATTGACATACACTAAATCTTCAATTCCTGCAATGCTTATTTCCTTCTTCTGAGGAAATATACTCTAATCAGTTCTTTTCCGAAATGGCTTAATATGAAACTGGTATATGGAAGTTATTGGGATGAATAAACTAAACATAGAGATTTCACTAAAGCTACACAGCTTTCGGTTTGACTGAATTGGCAAACTAAGCCTCCTGGCTATTTAAGTGTCTAAGCCTCCTGGATATTTAGTATATTTTATGTCACTTCATGTTGTTGTATATTTAATTTCTGGTTTTGCTAAACATTGGTTTTATGTGAGTTTAAAAGTACATTTTCCTGCCAGGTATTGTGGTACATGCCTGTAATCCCAGAGACTTGGGAGGCAAGGCAGGAGGATCACAACTTTAAAGGTAATCTGTACAATTTAGCAAGAGCTTGTCTCAAAATAGGAAAAAAAAATTAAAAAGAGCTTGGAATGTAGCTCAGTGTTAAAGCACCCCTGGATTCAATCTCCAGTAAAATAACAATAACAACAACAACAAATATAATAATATAAATCCAGATATACCACTGTTAAATTAGGATAATGAAAGTCTTCTTTTAATACACAGCTAAACTAAATTGATAGAATTTTGTAATGTGTAGTTTTCTTTTCCTCCAATAAATATTTTTATAGTATACAATAAAAGCACAGTGAGTTCCAGATGATCTCTAGGGTACACTATCTTACACTTTTCTTCCTTCCTTCTTCTCTTCTTCTGTGGGGGCCTCGAGAATGCTCATTACAGACCTCCAAATATAGGGGTGTAATTTACCAAGGGTCCCAGGTACAGCACTCCAAAATCCACTGCTGTATTTGCATTAAAATGACATGTCCCATGGATTGCTACCCTCATATGATTCAGCATGGCAGGGAAATTAAGACTCGCACATTCCAGAGAGACATGGGACCTCTCTAACAAATGTCCTCCACATCTTCTTTAGAGCTGATTTGGTTTGACTTATCCACCATAGCCTAGATGAAATATCTTTAATTTGTGCAGTGGTCTAGAATCCTTCTATCCAACCTTCCTTCTTTCCTCCCTCTCTTCTTACCTTACTTCCCTCAAATGAGACCTGCTGGCTCTCCCAGTTTTTCCCATCTCCCTGCTCATTTTCTTTCCCAGGTGTTTCTACAAGTAAAATCCTTGTACGCTTAGCTACATTATGGCATCCAATATGCAAAGGAACCATACTAACTCACATTCTCTTCCTTTTCTTTTCTTTACATTTATCAAAAGTTTAGTCCTAAAGCTACTGAGTGGGAAGAGCAAGTTAAGCGTCTATACTATTTGGGGTTGGGGGGCTAGTGACCCTGAACATAAAGAGGAAAGTATTCATGGGTGGTGTAAATGGCCTGGTTTAGGGAGTCAAAATCAAAGGAGAGAGAGAAGAGGCATCCTCAAAGAAGGGTAGCCTTTCCTATAATGTTACAGTTAAATCAGGTGGAGGACACCCTTGCACAAAAAGGTCTGGCAGAAGAGTGAACTAAATCTGAATAAGAAGAGAATTCCAGGTGAAGGGCAAACTGGTAAGGTGTGTGAGCCCAAGCAGGATGCAGAGAGTGCTCACATAGAATATCCTGATGTGGATACTCAGAACCCAAGTGAGATAAAGAAGTCATCTGTATCTCTGCAGAGGGGTGGCCTGGAGCAGAAACTCGGAGTTTGAATAGGATGTGGAGGATATACATGTGGGGTGAGGAAATAGTTGACTCAGAATGGACACTCAGAGTACCAAAAGGAAAAGATCAGTACCTTAAAGGGATAGGGGCTTGAATTCATAAATGGTAGATTGATTACTTATTCAAATGAATAGATTAACTACAATTAAAGTCAGGGTTCCCCCTGCCGGAGAAAGACATTACAAATGTGAAAAGGGTAATTGAAGATTGTAGTTTTGGATTAAAATTGGAGTTATTGATGGGATCTCATGGTTTTCAACATATGATGATGTATATAGAAATAAATGTAGACATATTTGTATTTGTTCATATCTATCTATGTATGTATATCATCTATCTATCCTTCTGTATATTAAATCTATACACAAAAGAGCCATATTTCAGTACTTTTGAATCAATTTAAGGCCTACATTTTTGCCTATAACAAACAATCTCCACTGAAAGGAATGATGATTCCTTGAGCACAATGATGCTCTCTAGCACATGTCAATATGTCAACAATGGGGACATGTTGAAATAATAAGAAATCAGCTCTAAAGAGGATCACACTTATTAAATGAGGGACATTTTGAATGTAAAATAATAATTATGTATTATAAATAATTGAGTACAATCAGAGACTATATATCAATGCAAATATAAATGATGAAAAATTAAAAGTTCAATAAAAAAGAATACTTAAATAGGATAAATTGAGATTTTGTGTAATCTGATAGGATGCAATGAGAATATAACATATTGTGATATTCTTGCTGAAGATACATAGCTTAAATCTAATTATGAGGAAATATAAACAAACATTAATTTTAAAGACATTCTAACTCACAAAATTTGGCTTGTAATCTTTAAAAGTCAAGATCATGAAACTCAAGGGAAAATGGAAGGACTATACTAGATATTCTGCTAAGTGAAATGAGCCAATACCCCCAAACCAAAGGCTGAATGTTCTCTCTGATATGCAGATGGTAACACACAATAAGGATGGGGGGAGGAAAGAATAAAAGGTCATTGGATTAGACAATGGGGAATGAAGGAAAGGGAGGGAGGATGGGATAGGAAAGACAATATAATGAATCAGACATAACTTTCCTATGTTCATATATGAATGAATACCAATATAACTCCACATCATTTACAACCACCACATGAATGGGATCCTAATTAGAATAAGTTATACTTTATGTTTGTATAATATGTTAAAATATACTCTGCTTTAATGTATACCTAAAAAGGACAAATAAAAAATAAAATAAAAAGAGATTGAAGAATCATGGCATTGGATTGCAATATGTGATTCTGAACTAGATACTTCTGCCATAAAGGGCATCATTGAAACTTTTAGTGTAACTTAAATAAGGCCTGCCAAATGTGTGATTTTGATGATTGTATTGTGGTTACATATTGTTTGTAGGAAATACTTACTAAATTATTTAATGATGGTGCTTAAATCTACAGTATCTACAGTTTTTTTCTTAAGTATCCAATTGTTTCAAAATAAAATTAAAAACATGGATTTCTTTGTCCTATCCCGGTAGATTCTTATTTAGTATCAGGGTCTAGCCTTAAAAATTATCTTTTGATTACTTCTTCAAGAGATTTTGGGGGGTCATTGTTTCAGATAAAACTCTTATATAACAAGTTAAACAAGAACAACAAATATAATTATATTTCTTTTTTATGGTTGTGTTATGTTACAATTCTCTAGAATTCTCACAGTAACAGATACTACATAATATTTGTCTGAGATTATTCTATGTTAAATCAATCAGGACTTAAACAGACCATTCTGTTTGTGTGAATGTTTCATTCATAGCTAGTTCTAGAGTTATTTCTTAAAATGTAGCAAAATGTTTATCAGTTATTGCCAAAGTGGCTTTTCATGACCCCACTTATTATTTACTGCTCCCTAACTAGATTGTCAGTTCTGTGAATGTAGAAATGGGTTTGTTTTGACTACCACTGTATTCCCTACAGCCTATTTACAACAGTACAGACCACAGGGTTGGTGCTTAACAGTGTATTGAATAAAGTGACTGGCCACAGCTCTGTCTTCATCCAGTTTTTTACCTTATTTTTCTTCTCAATGAAATTTTACTATTAAGATAATTATGTTCATTCATTCATTGATCATATTAAGTTAATCCTATATAAAATGTTTAGCTTTTTAATCACAAAGTAATTAGAACCATTAGAATAAAATCATGACTAGGGCTGAGGTTGTAGTTCAGTAGGAGAATACTTGCCTAGCATGTGTGAGACACTGGCTGGGTTCTATCCTTAGCACCACATGAAATAAATAAATAATATAAAGGTATTGTGTCCATCTACAACTGCAAAAAAGAAAAAATGTTACTAAGGTAATTTGGTTTGGCTTTATTCAACACCATTGTCTCATCAATATATTGAAGTTGGAATAAATTCTGATATGTATAGCATACATTAGCATATATACAAATATTAAGTAAATTGCATACTCATTAAATATATTAATATTTTCTAATATCTATCCAATGGAAATGAGTAAACAGTGCTCTTCTGGAGTTATGTTAACAATAGCGGGATCTTTGAAATATTTGAAGTACTGCAAAAGGGGGAATTACTTAGAGGTTGCTGAACTGAGAAGAGACAACTTTAAATAAGATGTATCTAGAATCCTGGTATGTTTCTCAGAAATTGTAAGGTTGTATAATAGGTTTGATTTACACATAGCTATGTTTAACAAAGTTACCTAAGATTTAAAATAGTACCATCAAACTTCCTTGACATATTTTTAGTGACTACTGTTTTGTGGGGTGTGGCTTAAGTTTTGAAGCATTCAAGTGATTATAATTATCTGCTTGGCTTTAAAATATCTGAATTAGGGATATTCTAATGGAAAATTTATTTAAAAAAAATAAAACCAGAAAACATTATACTTGAATGCAGATGACACCATTTATTGAAATATAGATTTACAAATGAAGTTTTAAAGCAAAAGACAAATTTGAATGCAGGAAGAGATATGTTACTTTCACTATTGTGCCAGATATATTTTTCAGCAGATTAATGTGTTAGAAAAAAAAGACCATTTTTAAATGTTTTGCATTGCACCTTACACATCATTGTAATGTATCAGAAAAAAATATGACTAATGAGGATGACATAGTAACACTTACTTTCAATACATTTTATCAGACACAAAATATTAGCAAGGTAATTGGCAGAATCTGATAGAACAAAATGGCATCAGTCACAGTCAATATCACAATTTACTTGAACAGAAGAAGGAAGAGAAACAGCTAACACTTACATGTTACAAAACCTAGAGTACAAGTCTCAACATGGTACAAATACAAAGTAGGAAATACTTAGGAGAAACAACATTATCCAGGAGTTGAAACTTATTTTTAAATAAATAAGAGGGAGTAAATTGATTTTTATTTCTGTAGCATCAACCATTTCTGGTGTTTTAGTTAATAAGGTTTATATTTAAGAAAAGGGTTTAGTTTCTCATAAATACAAATTGGATTTTTGATGAAATTTCATATATAAATGAAAAATGTGAAACATTTATAGAAAATTGAAAATTTCAATCTTCAAATATGTAGGTTAAATGATCTTTCTGTTTTTATTCATAACTGATTCAGACACTAAAGTCAGTATTTGAAATTTCTTTCCCCCTTTTTCCTAACTTAGCAGGGTAAAGACTTGGAAATATGGATTTATATTATAGATGCAGTTGAAGTGGTATTGAAGTTGAATAATCAATTAAGCAAATCATTCTCTAATAAAATAGAAAATAGACCTTTTATCATAGTTAAGGAAAAACATTATGGTGTCAAAATTGTCAATGATTAACTATAAGTGCTCCTGTGTATGTATATATTTATTTCCAAATCTCCATTTCTGTGTCTCATGTATATTTGTATGAATGTTCACATATATACACACATACATAGAAAGATTAAAAAATTAAACTGCTTATAACACCACTGTGTATCGACAAAATACTATGGAAAAAAGTAACAGCTGCCTCATCAGGTGCAGAATTAATTTTAATTTTGATTTTTGAAAACAGTTCTAAAAAACATCTGGTGAATTTTGCTACAGAAATAAGACTAATTTAGTAATTTAACTTTTAAATTTTTATAACCCCTCTGTAGTAGTCATCATTTGAAATTTAAGTTAGTAAGTTATTAAAATACCTGTTGTGAGCCTTACAAGATTAGGATAATCTTATAGATTAAGCACCACCAATTTTATAGGCTAGTGCTGCAATATTCAACCCCTGAATAAAGAAAAACATCACATCAATCTACAACCACATTTTATTTAAGAATACAGTACAGGCCAAGGTATACATCACATATATATTAAAATATCACCTTGAATGGTATATTGTTTAAACACATCACTGTAGTAAATAAGAGAGAGTCAACAATGGCCAGCAATTAATGACAATACACATTTTCAAAAACCAAATACAGCATCAGTGTAAAATGGAAAATGTTTCACAATACCAGTGTATTTTCTTACTGTCCTTGTTTCCTTTGATAATAGAATCAAGTTGTATCCTTCATTTTCAAAATGTGGAGTTTAAATTCATTATGAATACTAAAACCTTAAGCATTGCAATAGCTCTTGCTGATTTTTTGGAATCAGCGAAGAGATATTTTTCTCCTGTTAAGACAGATTTGTTCTCTAGTCACTGGTGATAAACATAGCAAAAGAGAAATATGGAATTGCTTGAAATATACCGAACATAGCTACAACAAACTGAAACATTTGGTTTGAGAGTTTGATGAGCATCTTAAAGGTTTGAGAATGTGTAATGTGTAGAGGTGTTTTTTTTTTTTAACAAATTTTGACAATAATGGGCATTTTCAAATCAATAGTATTTCTTTATGAATTTTCTCTTCATCATGGAATTTAGAGTCCCTCTAAGTACTGCACATGTATTGACATTTATTCTTATTACATAGTACTAAAATGTTAGTAATGAACTTTGGGCACTATTATTGTGCAACTTTAAAATTTTCAAATTTGTGTGTGTTTATTTTTGAGTGACTTAGATACACTAATGGAGGAATAATGAAAAGTAGCTAATATTATGATCTTCAAGATTTTGGGGCTTTGGGGGACAAATCAGTAATATTAACTGTTGAGAGTTCTAACACAGTTTAATATTAACTATAATTTAGAATGTCACTGCGTTTTTAAAGTGAGTTTTATTTTGAAGAAGACCTTTTATTTTACTCTAATATATGTATAAGAATAGAGAATTTGGTTTTAGGTGGACACTAGTTGCATAAGATGATGAAATCTACTATAGGTAAATCAGCTTTAAAAATAAACTCTTAAAATATTACTTTTTAATAGCAAAAATATGTTCTAGGTAAATTCACAAAGTGCATATTTTATCTTTTTTCATCAACATATTTTACAAATTAGATGAAAAAATTGGTGATATATATCTGTTCATTTATTCAGAGAGCTTAAAATGAGTATTTCTTTAAGAGAGAGATATTTTATAACCTATGAAAAAAAGGAAACATCTGGGTCTTTCAAAATCATTCACAAATTAAAATTTAAAAAAAACTAAAACAGAAAGGGCTTGAAATCTTATACTATATATGTCTTTGAAAAAACAGCATAAAACAGTCTATTTTTCCTATAAAGAATTCCTTTTGGGTATACATGGTATTCAGGTCCCTATATTTTGGCAATCATTTTTATTTGGCTGCTTTAATATCATGGATGTTACATTTTAGGACACTTGACATTCTAGAAACTATACAACTTTTGAATTATTACTTTCATAAAATAATTTAGGTATGAAATAGACATTTTAACTCCATTCATGGTCCTCACCTTAGTCTTTATTCCTTCTCAACCTTTGAAAGTCAAGATAAGAGAGATATTGATTAGCATTGAAGTGAAGTTAAAAGATCAAAGTTGGGGTGAGACTTGGGAAAGGAGAGGTCACCTGTGGAGCCAGAGTTGGAATGAGTTTTAGGAATAGGCTTAGAGAGAGGATGACAATAGGAAATGTGGTGGGTTTAATAATGGGGATAGAGTTTGAGTGTGGTTGGATAGGAAGAAAAAGGTGAACAATGAGCTGAGGATAAAGGATAGGAAGAATATGCAGAATGAGATAGGGGTGGGGAAAGATTTAGGGATAAAGTAAGGATGAGATGTGGGTGGTAGGGAGAAGAGGTGGGGTCGGGTAAAGGATGGAGTGAAGTAAGTTTGGATTGAGGAACTCATACAGGGGGTGAGAATTAGGGTATCAGGGATAGTATAAACTAGGGATATAAATGCTAAAGTTGAATTATTTTAAGGTTTATTTGTTCATATTAGTAGATAATAAAATGACAAGTTTCAAAAGAGCAAAAATAAAAAATTGACTTCAAAATAATGGTTTAAGGAAATATAATTTACTTTAAAAGCTAGTTTGTTCTAATTTTTTTTCTTTTTTCCCCTTTCATACTCCACAAAATTGTCACTCACATCAGTGAGTTTCTCTGCTCTTGAAATATTTACTGAAAAGGCACATGTGCTTTATTCCCTATGATATATTAAAAGCACTTTGCTGTATTTTAAATTTCTACTTCTAAAATATATTGAAAACATAATTATGAAATGGAAATACTACATGCAATTAATGAAGCTTTCCTGATATTTAGGGTAAATAATATACACTGTCTATTTTGTTTAATTTCTTAAACAATACCATGGTACATTCAGTTACTATTAGATAAATTATTAAAAGAAATTACTTTGCCTCTTTTTTGGATGAATTTTTCTATACTTGTATATTTTAATTTTATAGTGATTGCTGATACTGTGGTTTTCTGAAATAAATTAAGGTTTCACTACTTGTGTAAGGCCTTGATTCTTCATTTTACTTTCTAATTATAGACAAATGGATCATTTCCAATATTTTAAAAATATCTTCTATGAACTATTGAAGATTTTTTGTTCTAATGTACAGGTAATGGTTATATATGGATGTTGTCTCAACTCAGAATGCTTAAAATAAATGTTAAATACATTGGGAAATATTTTAACACTATGTTGATTAAAAGGGAGGTGGCAGGTACATTATTTGCAAACCATAATTTTGTTGATTCTTAGAGTGGTGATTACTGTGATAATTTTATCTGTAGCTCCTTCTGATTAATCTTTTAGCAAAATATTTTTTCAATTAATTAATTTTTAAAGACTTAAGCAGAGATATATGTTATTTAGTAAGGAAAACTTTTTTATTCTTCTGCTAATTAACTTATGAATTAACAAATACTTGGTCTTGTTTGAATGCACATTGTACAATTTAATTTAAAGTGGAAGTCATTTAACACAATCAAGGGATTATATATGAAAAATCTGTACATTTAGAATTCATCTCTTATTCTCACTGGGCAGGGCACAATTTTCTAGTGCCTTAGAAGGAAAAGATCTAATTATGGTAATTACACAGTAACTTTTTGTTTTCTGATTTACCTTTCTTAGTTGTACAGTACAATGTCAGGAATAACTTCAGATTCTTTCTCCTACCTTATGCCACTATCAGTTTTTAGTAAGTAATTTTCTTCTTATTTTAAATGGTATATATTAGAATGTAGAACTATTAGACATAGGTGGACTTAATCTGTCTTTCATTTGGTAGGAACAATTGAATTAGAAACTGTTTATCATTTTATATCTTCAACATTTGCCTTCAAATTTGCAATTTTAACATTTTTTTCTTGAAAACCTCAGGTTCAATTCACATGAACTTTGTGACAAAATTCACTAAACATAATCAATATAATTGATTTTTTACTTTACTCTCTTTTCTGAAGAATTATGATGATTGTTGAGTGATTTTTGATAATTCACTTGACATAGAGAACCCTAAGACATGGTACCATCTTTGAAGAGAAATAATGTGTCACTGAAGTTCTGAACTATTAACATTTAGCAGAATAACACCAATGCTATAAGTAACTTTCTTTACAAGATTGAGCATTATTTTCTTATACCATCTTTATATTTGACTATTTACTTAATAGTTTCATTCAATTTCTTAAAATTTTACAAAGAAGCAGCTGGCCATTTTACATGTATTTTTATATATAAATTTTAAGCCACTAAACACAATACCCAAAATTAATACAGATCACAAAGCATGAGAAATAACACTCACAGCAGGGTTTTGTTGTTGTTAATGATGGTGGTGTTTTAGTGACCATCTTCAATTATATATCACTATTATATATAATTGAGAAAAAATTTGTTTGCTGTGTTTCTTTTCACTTTTTTTTTGGATAAATGTTAGTTCTTGCTAAGTTATCTCTCAATTTCCACCTTACTTTAAAACTTTTTCACTCAAAAAGTGGTTCACTTTGAAGGTTAGGATACAATATATAGTTCTTTTTCACAAAATCTGTGTGACAAGAGATCATATAGAGTACACTATCTGGTACACAAGGTGAGCTGTCAGTTGTTTTTTTTTTCTTAGTCAGGCATTGGCTACTGCCAATGTAACTGAAGTATGGCAGACTGTATCTTTCCATTATTTTTGTGGACTTGCCACCCCATGCCAGATTCAGTTGACTCAAGCCTGAAATGGGTTGGTAAGAAGTAGGAGAAAGAAATCTCACTACTTTTCCTTTATTTCTGAGGCCAAAGCCCTGGTTCAGTAAGCAGAAGCTGAACCAGAGGAGTGAAGAGAGGGAGGCTAGCCAGCCTCTTTACCTCCTTCCTCAGAGGCCAAATAGATCCTGTGAATAGGCAAGTGTTTGCCCTTAGACCACAGATTACCACCCCTTGCACTATGTGTTAAGGCACATAATAAGGGGTTAGGTGGTAACTTATTTAAATTGCCCTTTGTTATATAAAAACAACAGCTACCATTATTCAGGAAAGTTGAAAATTTAGATGTACAAATTTAATAGTGACCCATATGCCCTAAAACTTTTCAGAAAATTGATGTAAGTCTGAATATAAATGAGATTATTTCCCCATGTAATTGATGAGTTAATCTCATCAACTTTCAGTCACAATTTATCTATCTTAAAAGATTTATGAAATAAATATTTTTGTAAACTGTATTTTGTAGTTAAATAGGTTGTATGATTTTAATAATATGCTGATCATCTGGGCAATTGAAAAGTTTTCCTTTTTTGAGAAGGGCATCTTATTCAGTAATTTTGTAAAATGTTTCAAAGAATTTTCCCTTCTACCCTGTATCTTCCAATATCAGACTAATTAAACAATTATTTTTCAGAGGAAAATATTGTTTTAGCATGCACTATTTTAGGCATCCTGTGGTGCTGTTAGTGTTGTCTTAGCCATAATATTTACATCACAGCCACATACACTATTTACAGTTCTACAGTTTGTCTCCTTGTATTTTTAAGGCTTTCAGTAAATATTTACAATTTCCTTAGCTGTATGCCATAAAATAAATACTCAAATAGTCTTGTCGGTGAACTTTTTCAGAGGTCCTATCTGGATATTTCACAGAACCTCTGGTTCCTTAGCTTCAAGTCAATCAATTTTTTGGACTTAAGCTGGAAACATCCAGATAAATGTTAATAACTAGGAGATCTCTTTCATTTACCCATCAAAACAACCAAGAAGAGCTGAAGTTACTATAAATATGAGTTGTACAATATTATCTGGAGATTAGTTGATATTTTGTTTGGTGATATATAAGACATTGTATTTCTTTACAAAGTAGAAATTTCGGCTTAAGGAAGTAAGCATATTACTCCTCCATGACACATTCCCCCAGCCAAATTATGCCACACATATTCCAATTTAGTTCCAAAAATTCTGATAAAGACTAGCATAATAAGCATATTTATATATTCATTTATGTATTCTAAATTTAGATGTCCCTTTTATTATTTTGGTTTGTCAGATTTGGTACTTATGCTTTGATGTTAAATATCTTGGTGTGTTTCTTTAACTATTAGGACTACTTTGTATTGTGTCCTTTCTTATAATCTGTGTTCACCTATCTTTGAGAGCTCAGTAAGTAGAGAGGATACAGAACGTCTGGAAGTTCCAACATTATGCCTGAGATTGACAACATTATCCGTGGAAACCCCAACACCACTATACCAGGGAACTCCACCACTGCCTGAAGGAATTTCAGGATTACATGTGGGGACACCAGCATTGCCCCTGAGAACTTCAGAATTATCTGTGGGTACTCCAACATTAACCATGACATTCTTATTGGGAAGTCTAACATTGCCCTTGAGAAATCCAGTATTATCTTCAGGAATTCCAATTTTGTCCCACATTGTAGAAGAATACTCAAAGCTTGGATTGATAGGAGGATGTTCTCCAGAACCTGAAACAATGGCCTTTTGCCAAGCTTCTTCAATGCTGTCTCTTTCCTTTGCATTTTCTAAAACACAAAATCAAAAATTGTTTTTAAATATTGAAGATTTACTTCTCTTTTGAGAAGAAACTTTGAATTAGGATGACAGATAAATATTTCCATAGTTGATGCCAATACAATCACCTTAGAAATTTAAAATCACATGGCAATGTTACCATAGTACATGACATTTTATTTAGGAAAATATCTTGATAAACTGTTTTGGGGGTAAAAGATAAACAGAGAAAAACCTCAATGGGCTAGAGAGCTTGCACAATAAATCGGAAATTTGGATTAGTGGAAAGTAGAGAATGGGAGAGAGGGGCTGAGCAACATTATGGTAGGAGGGGAGCTTGCTAAAGGATATTAACCAATAAGAAATTACAGTGGTGGGTGGTTAAAGGACATTTAGGAAAAAAGATGATTAGTATGAGTTTTTATTTCTTTTGAATATTGGAAATTAATACCATCAAGGATTCAGTGGAAACATGAAAACAGAGAACAGGAAGCCAGGAATATTTAGAACTCTTGAGGAATGCACTGAATGTGAGATTGAGGTTGAGCCAAATTTTTGAACATTTTTGAGAATGATGTGATCTGAGTTGACTTTAGGTTTTATTTTAATTTCAAACTCTGATTGTCCTAAATATGTGTAGAAAAAACCCCAAATTTCAGATTGGGCCAAATTATAATTTCAAGACAATGTTTGTGTCAGATTTCAGATTCTTCTCTGAAACTACTTTCAATGGTTTGGTAGAGCTATTACTAAGGAAAATTTCTAGTTGATAACATAGTTTTCATTAAGTTATGGGAGCAGGTTTCTAACATGAATTAGAAAGCAAAATTCCTAAAACTATTTATTATCCTCAGTAGCATTTTTGTATATTGTTTAAATAGCTGCAATGATAAAGACAAAGATATTACTCTAGACTTCAAAATACATTAAAAATTATTTCATTAATATTACATTTAAGCAGGGATAGGCTGTAATATTAACGGTTCATTTGTCAATTCATACTATCTAGTAAATAGAGTGCTCACATAGAAGAAATAAAAAGTTGTTGATTTATTTCTTAACAAAGGATCATGCCCATTATTCAATTCATTTTCTAATCTAAGCCCCTGTTTAGTTACTGGGTAATGGATGTGTTAGGGGGTAAAATTATTTTCTATTCTATTGGTTAAAACTATGTCTGAGTGAGGACTAGTCATATTCTCAAGAATACTCACTAGGAGAAAGTGAATTTTAAAAGATAAAAGGCATTTCAAATTTCTGAAGTCATAACAAATCTATATTTTTCCATGATCATTAAATGGTACATGATTGAATTTTTCCAACTTAAAGTCAGATTCAAAGCACCAAATAAAAGGCTTAAAATTATAGGGTAGTCATCATTCTCTCAGCAAAAGCTAATGCTTTGGGAATAGCAAGAAATAATTTTCCAGGTAGTGAATTTGAAAATAAATTTACTGATGAAATCTAATTACGTAATGTACAAACCTAGTTTTAGCAAGTTCAAAAAACTTACCTCCTGTAAGCAAATTATGATCACTTGGGAAGAAGAAGTGTTTCTCCTCTGGATTTAATGCTAACTCAGGTACATTTAGTTTTTGGCTCCTGCCATCACTGTATCGTGGCAAGCTGTGACTGCGCTGCCGCTGGAGCTTAGGTCGCTGGGGCAGCAATGGAAAAGGGTCTTGCAAAGGATGGAAGTAAGGATCCATGGGTGGAGTGGTTGCTTGATTCTCCTCCTCTGGTGCTAGCTGGAGGTCATCAATCTCTCTGTCTTCTTCTGTAGGAGTAGTTTGGAGAATGTGAAGCCCTTCACTGTTCAGTGGTGCTTCTAAGAGCTCTGCCCAGGAACGCCTGAAGATAGACCTCTCTCTAAGAGGATTCATGCTTCTTGCTACTTCCAGATCATCACTTCCTGGGGACTCTGCATTTTCTGGAGATTCCAGCCACAGATTTCTTGGGGTTCGTGGGCAACTGTATTCTGAGGATGGTGAACATTTACTTATTAAAGCCTCCAGGTGTATAAGCCCAGTGAATTTCAAAGTTGGAATTTCTGTATCATCTAGCTCCTCCTTTCCAGGCACACCAGCAACAAGTATTGCGGTGCCTTTCCCCCTTTCCTCTGGACTGGCAATTCCTGTAACGTCTAAGCGTTGAGATTCTGGGACCCCTGGAGATTTAACTGGAATTTTCTCTAGGCGAAGAAGCCCTGAAGTTTTTGGTCTTACAAGGGCAGTGCTCTCTATCTCTTTAGTTAGTGGGGGGGTGGTGACCATCACCACTTGACTGATAATCCCCAGGTCCCTCTGATGGATACCTTCTCCTTCGTGTTGACGGGAGGCCATAGTTGATTTATCTTGTTTTTGTCTTCTGGCCTTTTCCCGAATTTCCGCATCAAAAGGTCGAAAATAGATGAATTCATCAGAAACATTTTGAGTGCGTCTATATTGAAAGTTTGGATTCACAGAAACAATCTGAAAGAAAAGTCAATTTCAAAGGCACCATTTATCGCATTACACTAATATTTAATATTCTTGTCTTGATTTTGGTACATTTTATTTTAGATCAGTCGGTCTAGCATAGCACTAATATAGACAATATAGACATACTTGAATTCCTTCAAATTAATTGAGAAATATAAGCATCCCCAAGAGTATTACTTTTTTTTTCTTTAAGAGATATATTAAATTTGTCTAGTGTTTCCAAAGTATATTTTCCATAACCTTACCAAAGTCTCCACCCCCCCCACCCCCGCCCGACCCCCTGAATACACATGACCCTATGGCCAATAATTTGGAAAATAACATCTATTTTAATTCTCTCTTAAAAGTTTCATAATATATAGGAGACAATTATAGGCTATGATAATCTTTTTATTAGTCATATTAACCATATATTTTATTTGATTCATTTTAATGATTTTACATCTGTGGCTTTTCTGACCTAGGAGGAACTGCCTCTTTGAGGATTACACAACTTCTAGAGATTATAAACAGCTTGCATGTGAGCACACCTTTAAAATAAAAACCAACCAATCCAGAGTACATACAAATACCTCACATTCCAGCCACCATCTATTTGCCCTGGTAACTCCAGGGTCAGGCTCCAGAAAACCAAAGACAGTACCTATACCCCAGAACTCAATGAAATTATTCATACTGTCCTGCTTGCCTTGCCTGATATCACCAATTTTGGTGCTTTCCCATGTGCTCTTCTGTATCCCCTGGTGGCATTTCTTTTGGGATGTGTTTGTATAAGAAACTGTATTTTTCAATGGCAGTTATTTCCTGATATTAAAATATTCACATACCATAACCAACTTTTAAAACTATGTACTTCAGATATCCTTAAGTGATTTTTAGCATATTCACAGAGTTTTACAATCATCACTACCTTTTCTGAAATTCATTAATCCTCCTCCCCCACACCCCCACAAAAAAAAAATACCAGGACACCAGCAAAAAAAGACCCATGAACATTCTTTTCTTCATAAAACAATGAGAAAACTGGCAAGTAAAGTCATAATTAATTCTTTCAGATCTCTAGAAATTATCCCAAGTTCTGTAGCTCTGGGGTTATTCATTCAACAAACAGCTGAATTTTAGAAATAATAGTGAGTTATTTTGTCCTTTAATTGGCTCTATTGCCATGACTCTCCTTTCCAGTTATGCAAAAGCTTTTGAAACCTGCAACCTAGTGAAAATCAGGGGCCTAGCAGCCATTGAAGGAGGTAGAAGGGGGTTGAAGCTCCTTCAAAGATTCATTCCCAGAGAATTATCATTTATTAACATGCCTAGCAATCACTTATCTACTTTTTGTCTCAATAGATTTGAATATTCTGGACACTGCATATAAATAGAATTATACAATATATGGCCTTTTGTATGATGTAGCATAATATTTCCAAGGTCCATTTATATTATGGCATCTATTGGTACTTCATTCATTTTCATGGTCAAAAAGTATCCTAATATATGGATATGCTTCATTCTGTTTATTCATTAATTAGCTGATGGAAATTTGGGTTGTTTCCACATTTTTATTCTTAGAAGAAGAATGCTGCTTTGAATATTCATGTCTAAGTCTGTGCATGTTTTCATTTCTCTTAGGCATATACCCTAAGAGTGAAATTACTAGATCTGATTGTAACTATATTTAATGACAGAGCATTTCTCAAAGTGGCTGCACCATTTTACATTCCTAAGAAATGTTAAGATTGTATTTTACTATTTTTTCCAAATACAGTTTAGTACAAATAATTACATAGACCACTTATATTGTCTTAGCATCATTTTATGGATGCATTCTTGGGGTTAGTCTGTTGTAATCAAATAGACAAATACCTCCCATGGTCACCCCCAAAATAATAAAAATAGGGAACTACTAAATAGACATTTGTTTTCTTCTAAAATATTTAATGGTGAAATGCAAAAGAGTTGAAAGAGCGTTTTATGGGAACCTACACTCATCTTCCACTTGGAAACAAAACATGAAATGAGTAATTATTAGCTTTAAGTTTTCAATGTGATGCTGTTGCTTTATTCACTTTTTCTTTGGTTTGGATTAAAGGATAATATGATGAGACTCATGGGAAAAATTGAAAAATAGTAGCTTTTAGAAACAAATGTAAGCAATACATAGTGGATGTTTGTAATTTTACTATAGCTTTTTCTAAGCTTTGTATTTATGCCCTTTCAAAATGAGAAGTGGAAAAAACCCTACCCAAATCTGTAAATAAATTCCTGAGATTTTATGAATTAATCTTAGAATATTATTTGAATAAGAATCTTATTTCTTAAAGTAACATTTCTTCAGTGCAAATTATGTTGATGCCATCCTTTTTAATGTTCAAAGAAAGAAAAATTTACACATGTTAATACCAACTTAGCATACAAGGTTCAATCACACCAGCTAGTAAATAAAGTAAATGGGAGGAACATTATTGTCCTCCCTCTCTTGCTATATTCTGATTGTACTATTCTACTTTATGGAAGTAGTATTCATATTTTCACACTAAGAATTTTTTATACAGAAATTGCCTTGTACCATGAATGCACGTTTTATTGCTGAATGCATTTTGGTGTGTGGGAGGATACCAGACATTGAACCCAGGTGCACTTAACCACTGAACCACATTCCCAGCTTGTTTTTTTTTTTTTTTTTTTTTTTTACACAGGGCCTTGATAAGCTGCTTAGGACCTTGCTAAATTGCTGAGGCTGGGTTTGAACTTGTGATCCTCCTGCCTCAGCTTCCCAAGCTGCTGGAATTTCAGGCATGTGTCACTGTAACTGGCTGAATGAACTTTAAATAACAAAAAATCTGAGATTTTTGCATGTGGTTGTTGCTGAGCAATTTTAAAATTATAGTACTTACAGTAGTTGCTTCATGGCAGTTGTCACACCAAATCACAGGGAAATCTCTCTTCAAGGCCAAAACACATTTTGCATAAATCATAGCACCTATACGTCTGTATTCTGTAAGAAATATATATGATAGAGTTTGAACAGAGTGATGACAGATAGAAAGAGGAATGTTTTTCTTCTTTTCTTCCCTGTGAGCACATAACAGTCTACCCAAGGATGACAGTGGCTGATATTTTGAACTAGTATGGAAATTTTGGTTACATAGATAGTGCTAATGATGTATCTAAGATTTGGCTAAATAAGCATATACAGACACTCCTTTCTGAGGCATACAATAAACTACTAACTTTAAGATAACTGAAATTGAGCTCAACTATGGAAATTGTGGTTAATGTAGTATGCAGAATCTGTGCTTTCCCTCTCTTCATTACTCTATGTATGTGGACCTCTGTGCATTGCTGGAATATTTCACTGAATAATTGGTTATCTGGAATAGCTCCTTTTAATTTATTTATTATATGTTCTTTTTAGATCAACAGCTCCTTTTAAATAATTTTTCTTATTAACTTAGTCATACTCTAACTCTGTCTTAACTCTACAATAAAGTTGTAGTATGTTTTTTGATCACTAAATATTGGTATTTGGTAATTAATTTATGCTTTTAGATGGATATACAAATTAATAAAAAATGTATGTGTAATGCTTCTGGATAAGCCTTTTCCTCTTTGAAAACAAAAGGTTAGGGTAAGCCTTTACTATCCACATTAGCTTACATGAAAGATTTTTAAAGATTATTGACAATAATGAATACTTGAGGTGGAGAATGTTTTGAATAATAACTACATGTCCTTGATCTCAAAATCACTCTATACTTGATTCTTCTGTCAGTGAAAGTGAACAAGTGATATTTATTGCTTTATAAGGGTAAAGAGTAATCCTAAGAATACATAAATTTGGTTAATCTAATCATGATTTTTATCCTTCAAAATTTCTTCTTCTAGAAATTAGAAAATATTTATATGCAGAATTGCATAAGGGCACAGGGATATATGTTCCACTATATTTATGATTGTGAAATCTCTTGGTGAATAGGCTAGAAATTGTTTGCACTTTGAATTATGTAGTGAGAGATTCAAGAAGTAAAGTAAGTGATAAGCATACAAAAAAGGAACAATGACCATGAAAAATATCTCACTGATGAGTTTATATTTAAATCATGTTTCTGCATTTTCTAAACTGTGCAAATATTTGGTAGTTTGAAATCCTTACCTGCATTAGCAGCTGCATCTCCAAAGGAGGAACCATATGCTAACTGTAACATCTGGCCAATCCAACTGAAAAAAATCCAAAGAAGAAAAAAGGAAATAGTTAATCATAACAGTCAATCAATATTGAGTAACTTGATATGCAAGATACTTTCTCTTTTAATGTATAAATCATAAGAGGTAGGAAATATTATTATTCCCATTTAACAGATAAGAAAACTGAGAGTCAGAGAGGTTAAATAATATTCATGAGTTCAAACTGCTAGTAAGTGCCAATGCTCATAATCTGGGCAGTATAACTCCAGAGCCCACAATCTACAACATACAATTTCTAAATATCATTAGAGGTACATTAAAAGTCAAAGTGATAAAGCATTAGCATCAAATGCCAAAAAGTTCCATAGAAAATACTTTACTTTAGGGTGAAATTTTAAATAAATAATAGAGTAATAACGAGAATGAAAAGAAAACGAAGATCATCATTTGAGGCCTGGAACAATTGTAAACCTTCTCTAAACATGATATCAAAGAAACCTACATCATTGGTGGTTGCACACTTTCTAAGCTCTCCATACCACCAACTTTAGAAATCTAAATACTAATAGTCACATTCAGAGGTAAACCAATCTGTAGTTCAGCTGATTTCTCAACCCAAACCCTAAAGGTAGGAGGTCCTAGAATAATATGTACTAAGTTCTGAAAGAAAATGGATGCCAACAAAGAATAATATACCCAGAAAAATTAAGCTTCAGATTTGATGATGAAATAAAAACTTTTCATGATAAATAAAAGTTAAAAGAATTCATAATTAAAAACCCTGCACTATAAAATATAAAATATTTCATGAAGAAGAAGTAAAAAATAAAATTGCGGGGTAGGGTTGTAGCTCAGTGTTAAAGCACTTGCCAAGCATGTGTGAGGCCCTGGGTTTGATCCTCAGTATCACATGTAAATAAATAAATAAAATAAAAATATTGTGTCCATCTACAACAAAAGTATTTTAAAAATAAAAACAAAATTGAAAACCAGGAAAGGGAGGAACTACACTAGAAGAATATTCAATCAAAGGAGAAACTAATACAAATTAAAAACCAAAAATAAATCAAAATGACAAGGAATAAAAATCATTTCTCAATAACAGCAATGAATGTAAATGACCTAATATCATCCATCAAAAGGCATAGGCTGACAGATTTGATTAAAAACAAGACCCAACAAGTCTCTTCAAGAGACTCACCTCATAGGCCAGGACATCTACACATTGAAGGTAAAAGGATGGGGAAAAACATACAGTTCACATGGATCTCGTACACAAGCAGAGGTTTCTATCCTGATATCAGATAAAATGGACTTTGAGCCAAAGTTAATCAGCAGGGAAAAGGAAGGACATTTCACAGTGCTTAAAAATTACACAACAAGAAATAATAATCATAAATACTTATGCCCCAATGATGGAGCATCAATGTATATCAAACCAACCCTTCTCAATATCAAGAATCAACTAGACCACAACACACACAAAAAAAATACTGGGTGACTCTCACATCACTAGATCTTCCAAACAAACAAACAAACAAAAACGAAACAAAGAAGCAATAGAACTAAAAAATACATTCAATAATTTAAACTTAATAGACATATACAGAATATTTCATCCATCAATGACTGAATACACTTTCGTCTCAGCAGTAGAATCATTTTCTAAAACAGACCATATCTTAGGCCACAATGCAACACTCAGCAAATACAAAAATAATAAAGATAATACCTTGCATTCTATCACATCATAATGAAATTAAATTAGAAATCAATGATAAAATAAAAAATAGAAGCTACTCCAAAATCTGGAGACCAAATAATACACCATTGAATAATCAATGGATAGCAGAATAAATTAAGAATGAAATAAAATAAATAATTAGAAGTAAATGAGAATAGCAAAACAACAAATCAAAATCCCTGAGACACCATGAAGTCAGTTCAAAGAGGAGAGTTCATAGCATTAAGTATATTCATTTAAAGAAGAGAAAAATACCACATAAATAATCTAATATTATATCCCAAGGCCCTAGAACAAGAAGAACAAATCGACAAAAAAGCAGTAGAAGACAGGAAATAATTAAAGTTAAGAGTTAAAAATCAATGAAACTGAAAACAAAAAGTTTAAAAATCAACAAAAGTAAAAGTTGGGGCTTTGAAAAAATAAATAAAATTGATGAATTTTATTTTGATCTTTGTCATTTTGATCTTCCCCACATGTCCTGTTTAGACATCCCTTAGCCAAGCTAACCAACAAAAAGAGGGGGGAAAAACCTTCAATTGCTAAAATTAATTATGAAAAAGGAGATATCAGCATGGACACTACTGAAATACAGAGGATAATCAGCAACCGTCCTTTATGGCCCAACTTTCAAGGTGAAGTAGAACCATCAGATGATGGAGTCTATAGGCAAGATCCAGTTATAATTTCCTATTCCCAAAGAGCATAAGTAATGGCACTAAATATCATGGTAAGTGCTTAGTAAACTGAAAGTACTAATTTTACATTGGATTCTTTGTTGTAGAGATAATTAAGCAGTTTTCACAAGGCAAAACCTATGTCTTTTGATGTCTAGGATTGAAACTTTCCTCCAAATCAGTTCCATTATTCTGTTTCTGAAAATGCTGACAACAGAATAAGATCATTCCTTTCTCCCCTATTCCAAATAAAATTTTTAACATTTCATTATTTATTTTACTGCAATTTAGAAACTGGTGGGTGGAGACTAACAGATCAAGATCATAGTGACCAGTTTGAATAAAACAGAACATTGCATATTCTAATCAGAAATAGTGTTATCATCTGGTATTGTCATTTTGATCTTCTCCACATGTTCTGCTTAGACTTCACTGTCTAGTCCCAAATATTTACTATTCTGTGGATTTATTTTTTTGTGTTAAAAATACATTATTTGTGGGGCTGGGGTTGTGGTTCAGTGGTAGAGTGCTCGCCTAGCACATGTGAGGCCCTGGGGTCGATCCTCAACACCACATAAAAATAAATTTTAAAAAAGGTATAAAAAATACAGTATTTGAAGCAAAATAACAGACAATATAATTAGTAACTATGATGAAACTGTAACAGGAAAATCATACTATGAGATCATTTATTCTAAAAATTCTGGTTATTTTTATTGATGACCTATATTGATTATTTAAAGATTCATATTGCATATTTTTATTTTTTTTAGTTGTAGTTGTACATAGTACCTTTATTTTTATGTGGTGCTGAGGATCGAACCCAGTGCCTCATGGATGCTAGATGAGCATTCTACCCCTGAGCTACAACCCCACCACCCCCATATTGTATCTTTACAACACAAATTTCTGTTAGCTTCTTGTTAACAGGGTATAATAATGAAGTTCTCTGTTATAGAATTCCTTAAGTGCCCATGTTTTAACTTCCTTAAAATATTAAACAAATTCTTGGCATAGTTAATAAATTAATGACCTTTAGTGACATGGGCAGATATTTTATTCATTTAAAATAGTCACATATTAAAATGTAAATATGTTGGTAAAAATATCTTATTGGCATGAACAAACTAAAGAACAAAGATTATAAAACATTTGTTTGCAAATCATGCAATAAAGGAAGCTTTTATTAAGAACTATATAAGACAGAATTCTTTTTCCCTCTCTCAATTTCAAGTGTTCAGTAGCTATATGTGCCTAGGGCTACTGCATTGGATAGTGTAGATAAAGAATATTTCTATCATTACAGAATGTTCTATTAGACAAGATTTAATTAATTTTATGTTTTAGGTGTTCTTAGGTTTGGCATAAAATTCAAACTTTTGCATATATTTAATGGATGTTGTAATGCATAATTTAAAAATCTCAAGTAATTGATGTTTGCATGTCTTTACAAAAGTATAATACCCTCATTGCTCCTTGAAAAGAATGCATTATATATAAGATACTAAATTTAAATGTACATTTTCAAAATTTTTTAAAAAGAAAAAATTCTATATTTAGAAGCCAAAATTTTTCTCAAATGAGAAATTAATATAATTATCAAGGGATTGTATTTAAGTAGACATTGGTTCTTCCTTCTTTGCTTCAGCTAGGAGAAAATTTGATATTTATTGAAAATGTAAGCTCAATAACATTGTCATCATCCATATAAACTGTTAAACCTTCATGAAAGCAGTAAGAAACTAAGCATGTATTTTCCCTGCTGAGCAATTGTTGTCCTCTTTTTCTTGAGATATTATGAACTTACTTTTAGAAAATTAAAGCTTTGAAAATTACTATTCTTCAAACTATTGGAGTGTAATTTTCCATATTCCCATATATATTATGACAATGTTTATCTTGGACCAGCCAGATTTTTAAAATATAAAGAATGCATATCTTCTTACAGATGTACTTATTGACCTTTATTTAATAACTTCCTTGTTATAATACTAAAAACTGAAAAGAAATATGAAATTGAACTAGCCTAGGTCAAAGAGGAGTATTAAAAGTTTAGTATCATGTTAAATATATTCTTTTTCTTCTTTTAACTGCTTTTTTGAGGTATATTTGTACATCAGACAACCTCAGAATATAGAGAGCCCTCCAGGGCAGAGAGTAGATTTGTTTTCTGACCAGGTTAATAAGAGGATCTCTCTGGCCAAAGGTGGAGCAGGTTTACTAGCTGTTCCTTCAAAGACAGGGGCTGCTCAGCTATGACAAACCCAGTGTGTGTGCAGCAGAAACCTGGTCTGCTACACCTCCTCATTGGAATTTTCTGGGCAAGAGGAACCTGCATTAGTGAAGCTCATGCTGCCTGCTGTGCCAGGACTAATAAAGGCCTTTGTCTCCACCCCAGGAGTCTCTGTCATTCTTCAGCCTCCACCAAAATGGTGACAGACTAACTTGTATGCTTGCAAACTGTGTAAAATCTGGAAATGTACCTGGTTCTTGTGAAAACAAGTCAAATTAGACTTCAATACATATGCTCAGAGAAGCTACATATAAACCAGAGGATGGGAGAAAGGCAGAGTGGGTAAAATGGTTGAAATAGAAGAGGTGGGTGGTGTAGAAAACTGTGATCAAAACATTTTGTTTGTAGCAACAATTAATCCATTTCATTTTCAGTCAGTTAAGTCTGGACCTCAAAATAAAGGGTATGGGTTAATATTAATCTTGATCCAAACCAAAACACCTGAAGGCATAAGTTCTTCAAAACGAAAGGATGCCTAAATAGTTTTGGAATTTTCACTCAGAATTTCCTAGTTGTCAGTTCTAGAAGACTCCACAGTTTTCCCACTGGTAGGCTGGGGTGGAATTGCTGTTCTCATCCCTAAGCCTCTTACTCTTTGTTTTCCAATCCCAAACCTTTAAAAAAATCTTCAGTCAAAACTAAATTAAGACTGGTTTTATATTCTTTTTTGCACCTCCACCCTCCTACTCCCCAGGCAACTTCCACCAGCCTAGCACTTCCCCCTCTCCTCTCTTTTCCCCTACCCCTCTCCCATAGTCCTCCCCTTCCTGATCCTCTCCTTTCTACCGCTGAACTCCCTTTCCCTTGGGCCCAGATGTGAAAACTGTACAAGGAGTGCCCAGAAGGAAGGGGGACACCCCATTTCATAGAAAGCAATCAAAAGACCACCAATTGATTGAATTGTTAATTTTGGATTTATTGTTATGGCGATGGCAAAGGCATTGGCATTATATTTGTAATTCACATGGCATATTTTTCGGTCCACTCCCGAGCGACTCTGTCATACTTTCTCCTGTCCTTTAGATAGATCTTAGCAATTTCAGGAACCAAAGGATCATCCGGGTTAGGGTCGCACAACATAGAGCATATAGATAACAACACTTTAGAGATTGTCAGCGCTGGTGACCACTCAGATCTAAGGATGTCTAGACAAATGTTTCCGCTTCTGTTGATATTAGGGTGGTAAATTCGGGTGGTGAACATGATCTTGGGTGGTTTGAAGGGATAATCAGAGGGAAACTGTATGGACAGGAAAAAGACCCCTCCCTGGTAGGGACTGTCGCTGGGCCCCATGATGGCAGCTTGCCAACGAAACATATCCTCCCCCACCGGCCCTGCAGAGCACTGGGCCGGGGGGTCTCGAGCCAGGTCAAGGAGTTCCTTGTGAATGCGCTTCAGAGCCATTGCGGGGCTGTCACTGCTTAGCACTGGTGCCGGCGCCTGTTGGAGGGAGTCCGAGATCGCGACTGTGGGTTGCGAAGAGCAGCGGGCGGTTGGCAGGATTGTGGGTGCTCGGGCTGGTCCTAGGGTCTGAGCGGCGCCGACCAGGAGCTGAGAGTGGGGCTGAGCCAGGAGAGGGAATGGGGTGCTCCCCCGCACCTGAGGCTCTGCAGAACACCTGTGTGTGGTTCAGGGCCGCTGTCGATGTGCCTTCTGGAGCTGAAAATTCCCGCTGCACGGAGGCCGCGATGCCTTAAGACACCGCTGCCTGAGTGGCCCACACTCCTGTCCAGGGCAGCCTGCCGCTTGCCTCTGGCCCTTGACGCCCACATCCGGGCCCTGGCAACAGGAGGGGATCCGCTCTGTGAGGTCACAGAGGCCGCCCTGATGGAGCTGCGCAGTGTCGCCCAGGGCGCGTCCCGAGGGGCGGGGGCGGGGAGGGAACGGGATCTGGGGTGCTTGAGGGGAAGGTGGGGGCTGTTGTGGGGCTCACCCGGCTCTTTCTCTCTCTCTCTCTCTCTCCCCCTCCCTCCCTCCCTCCCTCTCTGTCTCTCCCCCCACCCCACCCCGGGTGGCTGGGTGGGCCACAGTGTGCCGCCCTCTGCTCAGTTACCAGAATGGGTACAATCAGTTTAATGCAGGCGCCCTTCCCATCCCTTGCCCCCCCCCCCCCAGCCTCAGTATGGTTGCTACTGCTTTGGCTTGATCCTGATCTCTATTCTCTCTGCCTATCTTTAAGAGTAAGCTACACACGCTATGGAACACACTTCCATGTGTATTTCTTAACAGAGACAGTCCCTTGTACACACAACCTTAGCAGTTGTAAGTTTGAGATAATATATTTTACAATAACTTTTGATAATGTTTTAGTAAATTTATTTTTAGGAAGGTTTAAAGCCTTCAAAATTTCAATTTGGAATTGAAGTCAATTGAATCTTTGAAGAACTATTGACAGGACAGGGTATGAGGGAGGAAGACAGGAAGGAAATTAAACCAGTAGTCCATCTGGCATATATATGAAATTTAGTTATTGTTTTTTATAAATGCAATAACTTGGGAAGGGATGACAGTTCTAATAGCAAACATGACTGCACAACAGAATCTCTTTGATTCCTGAGGATTTCCTATATAAATGTTGATTATATGTTTAGAAATGTAAAGCCAGATAAGTACTACCAGAATAGGTTAGTCTGTTTGCCATGTCCATTCCTTTTCATAATTAAGCAAAAATTTAATAAGGAGTTTTTACATTTTGGTAAGAAATTTTGTCATACATGTCAGATTACAGTTGCACTTATGCTGAATATTCAGTTATGAAAATTCCCTGCTGCAAAACTAGTTATTTACATATTCAACCAACTTAGGAAGGCAAGATAAGAATTACTTGACAATACGAGGGGGAGAATGTAGATGTTTGACTAGGTTTTCTAATAATGTTATGATATGTCTAACTCATTGAAAGGAACTTTGAGGTTTCTGGTGTTGTATGGTACCAAAGAAGAACATATTTTTTTCTTTTTTTTTTTTAAATCCTCATGTAACATTTTATTTAAAAGCCCTAAAATTAACCAACATAATCAGCAATAAATATTTTAGGAGAGGCACTTTTAAATCAGTGTTCCATTTCTGTTATTTATTTTTTTAAAAATTGGTGCACTGTAGTTATACATAATAATGGAATTCATTGAGAGATGTTCATACATGTACATGAGATAGTTTGGTTAGTTACATTCTGCTGTTCCTTCCCTTTCCCATTCCTCCTTGTTCTTACCCCTGGTTCACCTTTCTCAACTCCACAAGAAGAGCATGTTTGTTGTTGTTGTTGTTGTTTGGTTTTTGTATTCTGAAGAATAAACTATGCATGTCACTGTGCTGAATATCAAATTTTAAAATCTACATTTAAAATAACATTATGTAAAAACATTCAAAATGAATATCAAAATGGATTCCTTGTGTAGAAAGCATATATAATATTGCAAACTTTTGAGATAAGATTTCAAAGATGTTTCTCCATAGAAATGAGATTTGAAAAATTATTTTGCAATACAGGATGCCGTTAGTGCCTAACAATTTATTTTTTTTCTTTCATTTTTTAGTTGTAGATGGAACAAATACCTTTATTTTATTAACTTATTTTTATGTGGTGCTGAGGACCAAACCTAGTGCCTCACACATGCTAGGCAAGCACTCTAACACTGAGCTATAACCATAGCCCCAATGTCTAACTTTTTTATTGGATTGGGCATCAGGATCATGTAATCTTGTGTGAGATCTCTATAGAAAAAAACTGTGACCATGATCCTCATATACCGTTTTACATTCAGTTTCATCCCCAATGTTGTTGTTTTCATTTAATATGTAATCATTTATCACCAGAGTATAATTTTATACACACACTCATAATTATTGTATTTGAGACCGAGTCTCCCTATAATGCCTGTTGCCCAGTCCCAGGCTGGCCTGAAACTCTTAATTTTTCTATGTTGGTCTCCTGAGTAGCTGGGACAGCAAGCATATGCCATCATGCCTGACCACAATAATATATATTTAATGAGTGTTTATACTGCCCATCTTTCAGCTCTCAAATCCATCTGCCATTTAGAACAATCTTCCTAAAACACAAATCAATTTCTATCATAATGTTTTCCAACAACTCTCCATCACCTTCAGGATGAGTTCTAAATTTCAAAGCTTCCCTATTAATTCCTCTTCAGGGACAATTAAACTTTCTTCTGTTACACAGAAATTTTTCCCTCTAATACAGCATATATTATACTACTTTTGTTTTTGTCTACCTAAATGTTCATCCTCTTAACCAGTCTGATAGATCTTTGATGATAGGATTGGCTTGGATCTTTTTTGTCCTCTTACTGCCTAGTGAATACTAGGTACTCAATATTTTCTGGATGAGTGCATGAATTCATTAAAACTTAATTGATATAATTTATGCTGGGTTTGATATAAAAGGTTTATAATTTTTCATTTCTCTACATAACCTAAAATGTAGGTCATAAACATTACAGGTTATGAGATATTATACCACAACAAAACCAAAAAGCAATATAGTTTATATTGCATTATTCTTCATTTGACAAGCCCTCAATGACAGTTCGAAGTGACTTTACCTTTCATATGACATAATGGAATGCTTCTCTTAGAGTTTAGTCATAAGGGCATTTGCTTTCTTCAGACACAGTCACCCTTACACTTTCATTATAGATAATGAACTGTCAAAATTTTAGGAATAAAAATGATACAAGCATCCTTTCAATGTGGTATGTTATTGAAACACATATCTAATTCAACAAAAAGCCTTATTTCATTGCCCAAAGAAAATTCTGTTAAGGAAATGCTTGCTTTCATAACATTTCCTTCATAGTTCATACTAATCAACGGTCAATCATAATATTAGCATCCAATTTAAAATGTATGGGATGGAGAAGACTAATATCTCTCAACTGTTTTTTTCTAATCTTCCATCACTGTGTCTAGCCAAAGTGTTCTATTTAGTGATCAAAGAAAAATCACAGCTCAGTAACTGATTATTTAATTTCCTACGACCCTGGCAGAAGTTGACATAATTATGGAATTGATTTTTTTTAAATTGGGAAAGTTATACAGAAAAGTTATAAAGTTATAAAGCTTATAAATGCCATTTTTTTTTATCCATGCATCCACTGAAGGACATCTAGGTTGGCTCCACAGTTTAGCTATTGTAAATTGTGCTGCTATAAACATTGATATGGCTGTGTCCCTGTAGTATGCTGTTTTGGGGTCCTTTGGGTATAGTCCAAGAAGAGGAATAGCTGGGTCAAATGGTGGTTCCATTCCCAGCTTTCCAAGGAATCTCCATACTGCTTTCCAAATTGGCTGTGAATAGATAATTATGATTGAAATGCATTCCACTATTGTTATGTAAGAAATAAAATTTTTATTTAAATATTTATTTATTTATTTTTAGTTGTAGTTGGACACAATATCTTTATTTTATTTTTATGTGGTGCTGAGGATCAAACCCAGGGCCTCGCATGTGCTAGGCAAGCGCTCTACTGCTGAACCAAAATCCCAGCCCAGAAATAAAAATTTAAAAAAAAGTTATAAAGCTTAATATGGTTGTTGTGTCTAAAATGGTTCTCAAACTCAAGCCTTCATAAGAATCTTCTGGAAGGTTTGTTAAGACACACTGTACCCAGTTTTAAAGACTCAGTCAACAGGTGTTGCCCCAGAATTTGTATTTCTTTTTTTAAATATTTATTTTTTTAGTTATAGGTGGACACAATATCTTTACTTTATTTTTCTGTGGTGCTGAGGATCGAACCCAGTGCCTCACACATGCTAGGCAAGCACTCTACCTCCTAGCCACAACTCCATCCGCCAGAATTTGTATTTCTAACAAATTTCAGGTGATGCTGATGATGCTGGCCTGTGGGCAGTACTTTGAGAACCATTGATTTAAAATAAAGGAATGTAACTGGCAGCTTAGGTCTTAGATTTGGGCTTAAGAATCCTCAAACATTCATCCACATGCTATGGTAATGATCTTATGTTAATGATGTGTCAGTCAGTTTAATTTTCAGTGGAGCATTCAGTCAATGCCATCAGCATGTATTCAAGATAATCCTAGGTATCATGGGCCTTATAAAAGAAGGCAACTTAATCTTTTTTTTTTTTTAGAGGACTTAATGTTTTGTTGAAAAGATAATACTGATAATGCCAATTGAACAATGTAAGCTGCTATATGGTTGAGTGTTATTGTTGTCATTCAGGGAAAAACTGTTACAAATTAGGATGCAAGAATTAGTTAGGCTTTGGTTCATGGTTTCTTGAGGAATTGGAGTGGGAATAGGTCTTAAAGGTTAATTAAGTGTTTTGGATAAGTCCAATGAGAGAGTAAATTGTGATCTGATCTAACAAAGGGAAAGATGCTCCAATAAAGATTATAAGGAATCACAAGACAGAAGAGTTACTTAAGGAATATCAGAGAGGCTACTAGTAGAAACTATAAGATAAATTCTAAAGATAAAAGGAATTCTGAACTGTTCAGAAGTTTGAAATACTGATGATTTGAAAATTTCCAGAAAAAATACATATTAGGACAGTTGTACAGTCTATTTCTCATCCATTTATAAAAATAGATTTATTGAGGTATAACTCATATATCTTACTGTACATTTTAAGTGTACAATTTGACATGTATATAATTGTGAAACTATCACAACTATCAAGATGATGCACACATTCATCTTCCCCCAAAGTTTTATTTGTGTCCCTTTGTAAACTCTCCTTTAATCATCCCATACCCAATAACCACAAGTCACATTTTGTCACAGATTGAATTTTATATAATTATTATTAAGTCATGCAGAATGTGTTTTGTAGCTGGCTTATTTCACTTACTGCAATTATTTTGAGACTTGTTCATATTGTTGACTGCATCGTCAGTTGAAATGTTCTTATTGCTGAATGGTATTCTACTATGTGTGTATACACCAGAGTTTATTTATTCATTTACTTGTTGGTGGTCATTCAGATTGCTTTCAGTTTGGGGCCATTATGAATAAAGGTGCTATGATATAAAGTTGCTCGTTACAAGTACATTATCAAATATATGGCTTACAAATGTTTTCTTTCCTCTATGGCTCGTGTCAAATTCTTTGAATATTATCTAAGAGCAGATTTTTATTTAGATGAAGTCCAATTTTTTAATGTTTTCATTTTCATTTATCTCAGGGTATTTTCTAAGTTTGCTTATGACTTCTTTTTTTCATATATATGGGTATTTTAAGAGTCTATTGTTTAATTTCTGCATATTTTTTAAAATTTTTATTCTGCTATTTATTTATAGTTTTGTTTCACTGGGATAAGAAAAGGTACTTTTTAGCATTTTCTGTCTTTTAAATGTTCCAAGACTTATTTCATGGCTTAATAAGTGGCCTATTCTGGAGAATGGTCTACAGAAAAATATATTCTTCTGTTATTTTGGGGTAAAGTATTCTGCACTTATCTGTTAGCCCAAATGATCCATAGTGTTGTTAATGTCCTCCTTCCTTATTTATGTTCTTTGGTTCTTCTATTCATTATTTACAGTTGTGGTATGGAAGTCTCCTTCTATTAATATTTTGCTTTCTATTTCTCCCTTGAACATGTGCTTCATGTATTTAGGAGATATGATGTTTAGTGCATAGATATTTATAATTGTCATAACTTCTTGTAAATTAACACTGATGTCTTTGTACCATGGTATTTTTAACTGTTTTAACATGCTGTTTTAACAGTTTTTGACTTACAGTCTAGTTTGTCTGAAATAAATTTGACTATCATTTTTCTTTAATTTACATTTGCATGGGATGCTTTTTCCATCTTTAACTTTCCTCTATTGTGTGTCTTGAGATCTATAGAGAATTTTATATAGACAATATAGTTGCAACCATTTTTATAAAACATCCATTCAGCCAATGTCTTTTGATTGTGTAGTTTAATTCATTTAAAGTAATTTTACTGATATGAAGGGGTTTATTTTGCCATTTTATTAATTGACTTGTAGTTATTTTGTTCTTCTTTTTCTTTCTTCCTGCTTTCCTTTGCATTCCATTGACTATTTTATAGTGAATGCTTTGATTCCATTTTTGAATCATTTTATATGTGTTCTTTAGATGTTTTCTTTGTGGTTATCATTGGAATTGTATAACATGTTTTATCATGTCTTAAAGTTTAATATTATATTTTATATTGATGACTACTTAATTTCCATCACAATTACAAATGGTCAAATAGGGGCTGGTGTTGAAGCTCAGTGACAGAGTGCTTGCCAAGCATGCACTGGGTTCAATTCTCAGCACCACATACAAATAAATAAAATAAAGGTCCATCAACAACCAAAACATAAAAATATGGCCAAACAATATTGTTATATTGTGTGCTGTGCATGTACAAATATGTAACAACAAATTCCACCCATATGTAGAAGTATTATGCACCAATAAAGGTGTAAAAACAAAGAAAAAACTCCACTATACTCCTTTTGCAGCTTCCAGCTACCATTTTGTTATTGATGTCACAAGTTATATCAATATATTTTATCCATTAATATAGATTTATAATTTTAAAATATTTTAAAATTTAAATTTTCTATAAGAATTATAAGTGAATTTGTGCACCCAAATTACAGTAACATAGGTTATTATATCTGTGTGATTACCTTTACCAAAGAACTTTCTATTTTCATATGGATTTATGCTATTGCTAGTGTTACTTCTTTTTTTATTGAAGGAATCTCTTCAGCATTTCTTGTGGAGTAGTTTTAGAGACAATGCATATCTTCAGCTTTTTCTAAATGTGGGAAATTCATAATTCCTTCTTTACTTTGAAAGGTCAGATTTATTAGGTACAGTATTCTTAGTTGACTTCCCCCAGCACTTTAAAAATGATATTTTACTCCTTTGTAGCCTACCAGGTTTCTTCTGAGAAATGTACTGATAATCTTATGAAAGCTCCTGTGTGATGAATAATTTTTCAATTGATGCTTTCATGATTTTAATTTTTTTTACAGTTTAGTGTCAATGTTTATGCATGTATATTTTTAGTTTTCCTTGTTGCAATTCTTAGAGCTTTTTGAATCTGTATGTTCATTTATTCTCTCAGATTCAGGGAGTTTTCAGCTATTCTTCAAATTTGCACTCATCCCTCTTTTCTCTTGCTCTTTTCCTTCTGATATTCCAGCAATTAGTACATTGTTTGGGTTGATAATTTCCACCCACCCCTTGGTCTTCTTGCTTTCCTTCATTCTTTTTTTTTCTTTTTTTGCTCCTCTAACTCAATGATTTCAATTAATATTTCTTCCGTTGAGTGATTCTTTCTTTCACCTGAGAAAGTCTGCTGCTGAATACCTTTAATAAATTTTTCAGTTCACTTTTGCATTTTTCAGTTCAAGAATTTCTGCTGGTTATTTTTTTGTAGTTTCTTTTTCATGACATTCTGACTTTGTTCACGCACAATAATTTTCCAGAGTTCATTTAGATTTTTTGTGTTTCTTTCAAAAACTTACTTAGCACCTTAGAATTTTTGTCAGGCAGCATATAGGTATGATTTTTTAGGGTTGATTTTCAGAGTTTTATTTGATTCTTTTTTTGGGCCATGTTTTTCTATTTCTTTGTAGCCCTTGCAATTATTTATTTTTTTTAATTTGGTGTCAGGAGCTGTCTGTGGGCTGTGTGTAACTTTGTTGCGAATAGTAGCCTCCTGAGGGGATAAGTCTGGCACTGGGAACTCCCCACAGGTATTTACCACCTGATGCAGGTGAACTTCCCCTTCAAGCTCTGCCTAAGACCCCACACAGTACCCGAGATGGGTATGACCTGCCAAGAAGTGAATCAACCCCAACTGCAAGACATCATCACAAAGTAAGACTCTGGCCTTGAAACCTTATTTCTGCCTTTGATATACCCCCTTAAGTAAATCACCAGAGCCATTTTTTTTTTGTCTAGTTCAAGAACCCATATGGACTAGATTTATCAGGGGCTTTGATTTTGTAAATATATTTCTGAGTGTTTGTGTTTTATTATTTGTTAATTATTTGAGATATTAAGATTTAGGGTGACTATTTAGGGTGGCTTAGACTCTGGGCAGAAGAACCCCCCAATGAGACACTGGCTACCTTCCCCCTTAAAATTTAGGAATTTGAAAAAAATAACCACTTCTTTCAGTCTTCACAGATGGTGAGCTTCATGTAAGGGAAATACCTTCACTGATCAGCCCAACTAGATTCTAGGTCCTGTCATTCTTTTTCTGTGTGTTTTCTAGACTTGTTCATGTACTTTTAGCCATCTCAAATCCCCTAAGAAATTTTATCTTCTATCTTCTTTAGAAGTCTGTAGCCTGTTTCTTAAGCTACTTCTATCTGTAGAATTCTAGCTTTAATGTGTTGCTACAATTGCATCTGTTTCAGCAGACTCATAACAAGGCAACCAATTCCATCAGTGTTCTGGGCAAGTCAGATAGTAGTACTTCAGCAGCACCCAAAATAACCAGAACGTTGGAAACCTGATCTACATTTTCTTTCCAACCAGAAGAAGGATCCCTTGTGTGGGAAGTTTGCTCACAATATGTTTGCCACAATAGATTGGAAGTGAGAGGGGCACAATGGGCTTACAAAATGCCAAGGACATTTCAGCATTCTTCACTGAGATTTCTTTTTGGCTTTATATTAATCTGGATGCTATAACTTCTCAGTCTATCTGTAGAATTCTCACAAAGGTAATTTGATACATGTATTACTGTTTACTTAATGTCTCTGTGGTAGACTAAGGACCTAAAGTTTCCTTATTCACCACCTTGTTGATATCACCCTCATTGATTGCTTGTGAATAAAAGTACAACCTTACATTCCTGGGATAAAACCCACTTGGCAATGATATGTATTTTATATCTTGGAGAATTTAATTTGATAAAATTTTGACACTTATTATTATTATTTTTTTTTTGGTACCTGGGATTGAACTCAGGGGCATTCAACCACTGACCCACACTCGCACCCTATTTTGTATTTTATTTAAAGATAAGGTCTCACTGAGTTGCTTAGTGCCTTATCATTGCTTAGGTTGTTTTTGAACTCGTAACCCTCCTGCCTTAGCCTCCGAAACTGCTGGGATTACAAGTGTGCACCACTGCGCCCAGCTTGACACCCATATTCATGAAGGATATTTGTCTGCTGTTTTACTTTTAATTTTATTAAAATGTCTTTATCTGGTTTTGGTATGAAGGCCATTTTGTCCTCATAATATCTTCTGGAAGAGCTTCACTAGAATGAATATTATTTAACTGGTAGACATTATTAGTGAATCTGTGGAAACCTGGAGCTTTTGTTGTGATAAGGTTTTTAACTACAAATTAAGGTTTTAACAGATGTAGGATTATTTAAGCTTTCTATTTCTTCTTGCATGAGCATTGAGAATATTCCATTATTAAGTTTTAATATTTTTAGAATACATATTGATTTTCATTCCTGATATTGGTAATATGTGTCTTCCTTTTTTTTTACCCCTGATCATTCATGGTAGAGGTTGATCAATTTTATTTATCTTCTCAAAGAACAAGATTTTGGTTCCATTAATTTTCTAACATGTGATTTTTTCTATTTCATTGATTTTCCCTCTTTACATTTATGTCCTCTCTGATGCTTAATTTTCTCATCTTTTTAGTTTATATTTTAATTGTTGAGACCAAGATTATCAACTTGAGACCTTTCTTATTTTTTAATAGTAATTTGGTATTGAAAAATAAACCTTGCTAAGTGACTGAGGCTCTCTCTAACTTGCTGAGGCTGGTCTTGAACTTGTGATACTCATGACTCAGCCTCCTAAGTCACTGTAATTATAGACATGCACCACTGAGACAGGAAAACCACTCTCCTATAGGTGGCCAGGATAAGGGCCTTTGAGAAGGAAAGCAGGTAAGGGTGACATAATGTGAATCTTAAAATAGACATCAGGTCTGGAGGGCATCCTGTGACTTGCTACTTCCTGTCAGCTTTAAACTCAATTAATTCTGAGTTAGAATACCCATTTATTTTCCTCACAGCTTCAACCACAGCAACCATCCTTAGTTACCCTTGTCCCTAACCCTAGCAATGGCCAACCGCCAAGTAAATCCCAATCTGCATTGCTTTCTCCCCCCAGCAGATGTGTCAGACCACAATGTTGGACTCTCTTCTCTTAATTTTGTGAATAAGGGAATTTGCTAGACAAAGAACCCACCCATTCATGCTTTGTGTTATACCACCATGATTAGCCTAGCTTAAGTACTTTTTAAATAACATCTCATATATTTTTTTAAAGAGAGAGAGAGAGAGAGAGAGAGAGAGAGAGAGAGAGAGAGAAAATTTTTTTAATATTTATTTTTCAGTTTTCGGTGGACACAACATCTTTATTTTATTTTTTTTTATGTGGTGCTGAGGATCGAACCCAGTGCCCCATGCATGCCAGGCGAGCGCGTTACAGCTTGAGTCACATCCCCAGCCCCAACATCTCATATATTTTGATATGTACTGTTTTTATTTTCTTCAGTTCAAAATACATCTAATTTTCATTTTGTTTTCATCACAGGACTACGGGTTATTTAGAGGTGAGTTATTTTGTTTTTGAATATCTTAAGGTTTTCTAGACATCTTTGTTTGTTTCTAGTTTAATTGCATGTGGCCAGAGAAAACAATTGTATGACTTAAAATTAATAATATTATTTTTTTTAAACGCAGTGGTTCAAATTGTATAATTTGAAAGTGTGAGGCAAATTATAACATGGAATAAATATCATAAACTTCCTTACATAGAGACATAGAGTAATGTGACAAATTTAATATATTCATAAGAACTTCTAAATCAAGGCAAACAACCAAGACCATGTCTATAGTTCCAATAATTCTTCCATTTTGATTAAAACTGATGGTCAGGTAAGTTAACAACTAGTGCATCTAAATGGTTTTTCATTTACATAGTAAATTGCTTGATTCCTTTGTGTCAACATATTATCTATTTTGGTGTTTAAATAAATTGGATAACTTATTGGTAGAGACTAATAAAATATTTTTGTTTCTTAGACTGAGATTTCTAGTATATTAAAAGATTAATTTAAATATAAAATATTAATTCTATTAGCTTTCCTTCATCTTTTCCTTTAGATTAATATCCAAACTATTTATTCAGTGATTTTTATCTTGAAACACTCTTTATTCTTGATTTTGGTTTTCTGTTTTATATTGTAATTTACAGATAAAGCAAATGCTTTCTTTTTTCTGGTAAGTTACTTAATCTTATCTGTCTTTCCTCTTTATTGCCAGGGTATTTATCATCCTGTGTTAATAACCAAAAGACTAAGAAGATTCAGTTATCTTCTACTTCATTTTAAAAGCACATAGAAAGATTTGCTGAAATGTTTTAGTTTATCCCACTAATCAAATAAGCTTTACTTATAGGATAAGTAGCTTCTAGCTGTGGTTATCAACCTTTATATTTCCTGTTTTACAGAGAAGTAATGATTGACTTGACAAATAGAAACAAAAAGGCATGCAGACTTTCTTTAATGACTTCATATGTTGAAATTAATCAACTATTGAGAATAATTTTGTCTGCTACAATTGCTGAGTCTTTATAAGTAATACCACCCAGAGGATCAAGCATTTGCACTGATTTGATTGTTCAACATGATTTTGTTGTTCTTTTTAAATTCAATATTCACTTAGATTTGTTAGAAAAATAACAGATGAACCTGACCCAAACATCTTAATCATGACAAGAGAACATGACAACCTTCATTACCTATGTGTGTGTGAATATTTTTTTCTTTTTGTGGAGCTAATGGGATTAAAAACAAAAAAGCAATACTATAAACCTGTCAATCCTATGCAGAGTGTTGCCTCTTTTGTTTTAAGTTTAAGTGAACCTGTTTAATACTGTGATAACCTAATAAGTTTGTTCTGCATAATGTTTAAATTTAAAATCTATTTCAGTGAAAATATTATACCTCATTTAATTAAAAAAAATGTTATGCACATGAAGTGGAAAATCAGAGTTATCCGAAGTCTTAAAAGGAATTGCCATATCTGGGGCACAATACTTAATTCAATCATTGTCCTGATATTTACATATTTTAAAATGAAGAGGATACCACAATCCTTGAAAATGTTTTATCTAAATATGTATTAAATTTTATTTAAATGAAAATCATATTTGATATTGTTTGCTATTACAGGAAAATCAAATTTACTTTATATGCCTTTCCACTTATTATTACATCACAGTTTAGATGATAGGAATTGTGTTAATTTAGGTTATAATTTATTCATGATCTCTTAAATAGTATTGTTGTATTCAATAGTTATTATTATCTTTTCAAATTATGTCATCTCATTCACTTTCCAAGGGAAAAATGTAACAAATCAGTGAGATATAATTTTCATTTTCTAGTTGTATATTTAAAGTTAATTATGATGTTTCTATGTAGAGACATATTTATTTTAATTGAAACACTCTATATTCCTCTTCTTTCATTTGTCCAATAAAATCACTCATCAAATATGAAATGTTTTCAAGAAAAAACAATATACTACAGATACCTAATTTTAAGTAAATGATGCTTGATTTATTTTTAAATTACATAAAATTACTGGAAAATTATTTAGAAGATATCTCAATTCTCATTTCATAACTTAACATAATATGAATATTCCAGTTCAATAAATATTTATTATGAAATAGCTCTAATATTTCTTTGACAAGAAGATTAAATAAGTATTATGGTGTGAAAAAAGCAGATATTAAGATTATTTGATTCTTTAATAGTTTGACTTTTGACATATTGACTATAGAATATATGCAGTTAGGTTATGCTTGTACTGTGAAAATTAAGAATGAGGCATTTCTATTAATTTTCTGGGAAAAACAGCTTTTCCTTTGAAACATTGTTTTCATGGTGTTCAGTGCAAACATTCAGTAAGGTTCAGTTCTGTTATTCACAGTGAATGCAATGACACAATTTACCCTTTGATGTGTCCTTTAAACAGTTTTTTAAAAGGTTTAACTTTTTCAGAGCATCTTGCCTCCTTCTTTATGAAGACAATAAATGGGAAACAAACATGATCATCCATGATTCCTAACATTTTGGCAAACTTCCTTGCACCCTTACCGATTCTTTACTCCTTTTTAAACTTAATTCCCACTGCATATACTGCCCTTGATGTCATTCTCTCATGTTTCACTTAGTTTCAACTGCTATTTGCTTAACATCATTATTTTTAATCTCTTCTTATTGTTTTATTTTAGCCTGTAAACATATCCCTATCTTTTCCTCATATAAAACAAAGTTCTACTTTAAAAAATTAGTTTTTAGTTGTAGTTGGACACAATACCTTTATTTTATTTATTTATTTTTATGTGGTGCTGAGGAGCTAACCCAGAGCTTTGCACATGTGAGGTAAGTGCTCTACCAATGAGCCACAACCCCAACCCCCAAACAAAACTCTACTTTTAATCCCAATTTTCTTCCAAATGCCAAATAATAGCCCTACTTTACTTCTTGACAGAATAGAACATATTTATTGTTTTCACATCTGTATATTTTTCAATGTTTTTCCAGGGGGCTTCTTGAATAATTATGCCATTCTCTAGGGATATTCACATAGCCTTTCTGATAATTGTGTGAATTTTATTTTCTTCTTATAAAAAGTTATTACTTTTGTGCTGTCAAGAAGGAGCCTATTGCTGAACACAGTGGCACATATCTATAATCCCAGTGGCTCAGGAGGCTGAGGGAGGTGGAGCATGAGTTGAAAGCCAGCCTCAGCAACAGCAAGGCACTAAGTAACTCAGTGAGACCTGTCTCTAAATCAAAATAAAAAATAGGGTTGGGGATGTAGCTCAGTGGCCAAGTGCCCCTCAGTTCAAACCCTGGTTCAAAAAAAAAAAAAAAAAAAAAAAAAAAAAGAAAAAGAAAAGAAGAAGAAAAAGAAGAATTTTTTCTCCATACAGTAAAAATATTTTTGTACTTGGATCTCAGAGGTATGAATTATAGACAGTAGCAATGTGATATAAAATTGAAAGTAATTAAAATTGAGAGTGAACTATATAAACTCAACTAAAGGAAGAATATCCGTTCCTTCTGGCACATTGAATAAAAACATATGCAATTTTCCCTTTGAAATTATAGATAATTTTAATTTTAATTAAACATTAATACAAGAGCCTATTATAGTCAAAAGTTCATTGATGACACTAGTCAACACAGTTTAAAATCTGCATATGTAGTTAAAAATATCAGTAAAGTTTACCTAATTGGAATTAAATGTCTTATAGAGCATATTTTATTTACATGATTTTTTTGGGGGCGGGGATACTGGAGATTGAACTTAGGGGCACTAGACCACTGAGCCACATCCACAGCCCTATTTTGTATTTTATTGAGAGACAGGGTCTCATTGAATTTTTAGCACTTTTTTTTTTTTTTTTTTTTTTTGCTGAGGCTGGCTTTGAACTCGAGATCCTCTGGACTCAGCCTTCAGAATTGCTGGGATTATAGGTATGTGCCAAGGCACCCAGCCACCTGGATATTTTGCTTCAAAGGGAAAACTGCATACATCCATTCCATAGAGACATATTAATCTCTTTTAATATACAAAGAGATTCAATATGATCTACTTGAAGTCTTCATATAGTTTAAACTAACTCATGGCACAGAGCTGCAGTTAGTTTATGGACAGTAGAATAATCAAGGTAACCAAGAAATGATTTGTCAATTTTATTTGGCACTCTCCAAAACTCAAGAAAATGCATGTTAAACTATTCAAACCATTGACTCAGAAGGCCAAGTGGGATCGTGAGTTCAAAGCTGCCCTCAGCAATTTAGCAAGGCCCTAAGAAACTCAGTGGGACCCTGCCTCTAAATAAAATATTAAAAAGGGGTAGGAATGTGGCTCAGTGGGTAAGTTCCCCTGGGTTCAATCTTTGGTACAAAAAAAAATACAACACAAAACAAAAAAAGCATTTAAACAATATATATTTGTTCATATATACAAACAATGTCAGTATAAAAAATTAAACCATTCCCCAAGTCATTGTCAACCATTCCCCAAGACTTTCTTACAATACAGGACAATGGCTTAGAGTATACCTTTTTACATGCTGTAGTCTTTTTTGTCTATCAATATAAATATTTATTCCAAATGACTTAATAATCACACAATGAAATTTCCAGGGAAATTTATTTTCACTTCCGTTTTGGTTTATATAGTTGGTTTCCCCCAAAAAGCTCATGTGTGAGACAATGCAAGAAGGTTTAGAGGAGAAATGAATTGGTTGAGAGCCTTACCCAATCAGTGACTTAATTCCCTGAAGGCATTAACTGAATGGAAATTAAAGGCAGATAGGGTATGGATAAAGAACATGGGTCATTGGGGGCATTCATGTTATAGTCTTAAATATCATTGAAAGCATAAAGATTACTGATGAATGCTGAGTGGATACTTTGTGCAAAATGTTCAAAGTCATCTGGTTTTTAGTTTTACATTGAGAAATATGATAAAATGGATAATAGAAAACCCTATTTGAAATATCTGTTCATTAAAATAAGGCACATTTTGGACAAGAACATTTATAAGTTATGGGACATGGGCACTTAGGCTTATATCTACAGATATTTTCATATACTATAATCTCTGGGGTCAACATCTCATATGCAAATAAACTGCAGGTATAAAACCAACCCCTGATTCAGAAAGTGCAACGATTTTCCTTCTGTGAGGACACAGTACTGTATGTTAGTTGTGCTTTTACATCTCTGCTACAGAATTCTAGGAGTATAAAAAAATTATGCTATAGTATCACTGCAATTCCACCTATCTTCTGAATTTTCTGTTTGTCTGCTTTCCAGGCTTTAGTTAGCTATAAAATGTTGCAATTCTATACCCTTTTCTCTAAGCCAGTGGTTCTCACAGTCCTGAGAATACCACCATCATCACTCAGAGGCTTGTTAGGTGAATTCTCACCCTCTTCACTATACCCAATGAATCAAAAACTACAGGGAATTTGTCTTTTAATAAGGTCTCCAGGATCTGCACACTCAAGTTTTGGGTTTCTTTCTTTCTTTCTTTCTTCTCGTATAGGGATTGAACTCAGGGGCACTCAACCACTGAGCCATATCCCCAGCCCTGTTTTATATTTTATTTAGAGACAAGGTCTCACTGAGTTGCTTAGTGCCTCACTTTTTGTGAGGCTGGCTTTGAATTCATGATCCTCCTGTCTTAGCCTCCTGAACTGCTGGGATTACAGGCATGCGCCACCGTGCCCAGCTGCACACTCAAGTTTTAGAACTAGTCCTAATTCTTCTCAGCTTATGTCTATGGCTTTAAGTACCATATAAATACTGATGATTTCCATATTAAATCTCTACTTCATTCCTTCTACCTAAGCTCTAGAATCAGAGGACCTGCCTAATTAAAACTCCGCAGGATGTCTCAAAGGGAGCCCAAACTCTGCATGTCCATGGACCAAAATTACATTCTTGCCCCAGAAACATGATATTTGTCCAGTGCTTCCTATCTCATTGAAAATTACAATTAAATTTATCTTGATACACAAACCAGAATCATAGTAATAATCTTTGAAACTTCTCTCAGTCAATTGCTATAGCCAAGGGTGTGGTTTTACTTCCTAAAGGTATCTTGAATAAATCTACTTTTTTCCCCTCTTTTATTGCCACCATTCTATCCCAAGTAAGCCTTTATTCCCATCTCTACACATGCCCTTTGCTCCTTTTTTTCAATTTATGCCTTGATATAATTACCTCTTTCTAAGCAAGTTTTACTTGCTGATTGTGGGCTTGAAATAGACTAAAATCCTTAACTTGATAGTTTATATGGACTTTGAAGTCTGGATGATACCTGCCTCTGTAGCCTTATCTCATATTATACTGCTCCTTTATCTCCACATTCCAGCATGCTGGCCTTCTATCAGTTACTATAGCTCTTCTCAGTACACTAAGCTGAATTAGGATTAAGATAAAATAATTTTACTTTTTCAAAAAAAGGTCATTGTTTTCTCTGGATATATATATGGTAATACCACATAATTTAGGCTCAATAAATATATATTGAATTGATAAATGAGTAAAAATCACTTACTAATTCATCTCATCTGAGCACTCAGCAGCAAAATAGAAATTCTTGATTCTTGCATGGGTAGCTTGGAAAGCACTAGGGAAAAAAGAAAAAAAGCAGAGAGTTCAGATTTCTTTCAACAATCATTGAAGTATTTAATGCTGTAACCTGCAATAGGGTTCCAGTAACTACCTAGTAAAAATCTTAGTTTGCATTTAAATCAAGTCTAGAAAGGTAAAATGACTTGTTAAAGATAATATATAAGTGACTGAGATTGAAGTAAGATACTGATTTTTAGTTCACCAATCAAGAATGTTCTATGTTTGCTTCTTAGAAGATTAAGAAATCTTTTTTTTTTACGTATGTTTTTAGTTGTAGTTGGACACAATATCTTTATTTTATTTATTTATTTATATGTGGTGCTGAGGATTGAACCCAGGGCCACGCACGTGTTAGGTGAGCACTCTACTGCTGTGCCACAATCCCAGCCCCATTTTAAATGAAATGTCACAGCATTAAAGGGGCAAAATATGATGATTTAATAATATTGATTAGATTCTACATTTCTGCAGGAAAATTAGGTTCTTCCCTAATGCTTCTTTCAAATGCCAACATATTTTTCCATTGGCATATGCAAACATAGGTAAATATGTCTATCTTCTTTCTATGGGTTCATAAGTTACCAAGCAAATGATGTATCCAAGCCTATGGAATTTTCCCTGTCTATTTATCTTTCTATATGGGCGGAGGGGAGAGAGAGAGAGAGAGAGAGAGAGAGAGAGAGAGAGAGAGAGAGAGAGAGAGAGAGAGAGACCCCTTTCAATAGTGATCTAAACGTGCCTCAATAGTAAAATTATTATTTGATATTATTTTTCTGAGGAATTAACTCCCTTAATTCACTGAAGTGTTTTTTTTAAAATTCATATCAATCCTAATGTCCTATTTGCTAATTGTACTATGATTTCATACACTTGAAATAAAAAATTCACTAGAATTGTCATAAAATTTATGTGTAAATACTCTATGCATCTATTAATAAATTTCATGGTTTCAGATTCCCAGAAGTAAATGAATAAACAAACAAGTATTTTCCCATAAAAAATGGGAAAATTTTTTGGTCAAAAAATAAACATGTGCATAATTCCTACAGCAATCTTTTCTCAACAAATACAACATTGGTTTTGATCATCTCCCTAGCAACTTAAACTTCTGATGACTGTCTTATAGTTACTATAAGCCACTTTACAGGACTGAGAATTTCCTGATATCTCCTTCTATATAGCAACAGCTTTTCCTATAATTACCTCATTCCCACAATTGCACTAAATTGTAGCAAGGAATGAGGACCATGACACTGTTTTTTTTAGTATGAATTTCCAGTTAATTCAATATTTTTCAATGTAATATATTTCTGTTAAGTAGACACTATTTCAGGCACCATACTTTTACTGGTGTAACACTTTTAAAATTACTTGTCTATAAAATAGAGATGTTGGCCTTGATTAAGAAAGTCTCTTCTGAAATTTAAATGTTTATGACTCTGTTAAGTATATATAATAAGATAAATTAAAGTTACATCCTTGAAGAGAAGCCTAAATTTTCTTTTTTATCAGGGCATATATATTTTTTAAAGTTTATGGTAGCATGATGTGGAGTTAAAAGCTCAAGCTTTGGGGCTGAGTGTATAGTTTAGTGGTAAAGTGTTTGCTTAGCCTTGCATGCACAAGGACCTGGGTTCAATCTGCAGCACCACAGGGGAAAAAAAGTGTGTGTGGGGGGGTTTGCTTAGTATGTGTAAAGCCCTGGGTTCACTCCCCAGCACTGCAAACAAAAACAAGAGTTTAAGCTTGCTCAAATTCTGACTGCCATTTCCTAGCTGAATGAATTGGGCAAATTAACCTTGAAGTTTTATCATCTGTAGTAAAATAATGCTCACAGGATTGTTGGCAGTATTTGAAGAAAGAGTGTATGGAAAATACTTAGCATATAGTATCTGGCATAAAATACATGGGGGAAATGGGAGGGGGACTATTTTTAAAGGACAGCAACTTTTGTATAAAAGCTGCAGTTCTCAAAAAGGTATTGGTACATAAAATACATGGGGAAAATGGGAGGGGGACTATTTTTAAAGGACAGCAACTTTTGTATAAAAGCTGCAGTTCTCAAAAAGGTATTGGTACATATCAGTACATATCAGTGTAAAAATTGCCACTCAAGCATAAAATATTTAGGTTTCTAGTTTTGATTCTAGTAAAAAAGATGGGTGAGGTATTCTCTGTAATCCTGCATTAAATGCATAGAAATGCATGGTGAAATGTGTAACTTTCTCCTTTCTAATCAATTCAGGTGTGTCATTCATTAATTCAAAATGTTTTGGGGTCTGTATATATATTTCTGTTTATAATTATTTGAAGTACTTATTTAATTAAAATCTGACATACATCCAATTTGGTAAATGAACATTGCATTAAAGAATAGGAATTGAAGAAATACTAATCACTCTTTTTCCTGAATCATTTACCTTCATGGGTTTCACCTTGCTTATGGTTAATAGCTTACACTTTCCTCTCACTGATAACCTTTTAAATTTCTGAACCTCTATCACTAACCCAATGATAGACATACAGAAATCCACTTTCCTGCTATGCCTCTTCTGGGATGAAGCATTTATCTATATAAGTGTTGATTTTTCCATCTTAAATTCAGCTATAGTTTGTGGTTAATATGGTGTATATGCAGGAATATCTTACTTCCTTTCTTCTATGAAATGATGGGAAGACCAAAAAGCAGCGTTTCTGTTTGTTTGCTTAAAAATGGTCACTGTAGAACTCTGCTAATACAATTAGCTTTACCTTTTCAGGAAATCAAAATGGCCACTTAAGATTCTATAAATATGGTTTAGGCTGAAACTCTCTTCAAATTTACTTTTTTCATTAAAAATTACCATGACTAAGAATGGCATATGGATATGGAAAATGATTTTAATTTGTTGTTGGCTTGCACAGGTCCAGTCAGAAGGAAGTGTTTAACCATCTACAGCAAGATAACTTTTTACAATCTAGCAAATAATATAGGTGCCAGGCCCATGTTAGTTGTCATGTGTATCACTCACCAGTCTATTTTCTTTCTTTTTGGTACTGGGGATTGAAACCAATGGTGCTTCACCACTGAATCACATACCCAGCCCCCTTTTAATATTTTTTTACTTAGAGACAGGGTCTTATTGAATTGCTCGGGGCCTTGATAAGTTGTTGAGGCTAGCTTTGAACTTTTGATCTTCCTGTCTCAGCCTCCTGAACCACTAGGATTACAGGTGTCACTGATCTATTTTCTTGCTAATATATCTGAAGACTAGTTTTATTGGCAGAATTATTTCAGAGAGTATCAAAAATAACTTAAGGACAAATATTTATATAGAACAAAGTAACATTATAGAGATATTTCTGTAGTTTGCATTTATACAAAAACCTATCTCATTCTCAACAATCTTGCTTCTACTGTATTAGCGCATCACAAAAACACATTCTCCTGTAATTTACCTAGCTTTAGATATTTTTAAAAGAGGGTTTTGCTGCATCAATAGCAGCTGACCTTTATTACTTAGTAATTTTCTCCCCACACATTCTCTGTCATTAGGTCAAACATTGGAAACACAACATTTACTATTCTCAGTTACGTGTTTGAATTTGCTGCTGTTAAAACTAAAACATCCAGTGACTCATGTAAGAAAATATGCTGCTCAGCCTTCACACCTTTTGTTTTTACCCTGTATTTAAATTACATTTAGTGAATATTTTCCATAGCACTTTTACAACTTCGATTATAGTTGAATCCTTCAATTTTTCAGTGCTCTCTTTCCCTAATTTTAAATATTTTAAAGCACTATATTCCTATGCTTTTGTTTTACATAATAAGTATAAATTGCTATTGACAAAGTGTTTTTACAAACACTGAATGCCAACTAAATTTGAAAAATTTAACAATTAAGTGATACAACGCAGCAGGGGAAATTCAAAGTTACTCTTGTAGCTTAAAGTACTCAGGTTGTTTCTGAAAGAAAAAGGGAATTGTGATGTTACAAATTTAATAATTTGCCAGGTGCAGTGGCTCATGCCTGTAATCCCAATGGCTTGGGAGCCTGAAGCAGGAGGATCATAAGTTCAAAGCCACCCTCAGCAACAGCGACATACTGAGCAACTCAGTGAGACCCTGACAATAAGTAAAACACAAAATAGGGCTGGGGATGTGGCTCAGCATCTGAGTGCCCCTGAGTTCAATCCTTGATACCAAAAAACAAACAAACAAATAAACAAAAACCAAACCAAACCAAACCCCCAAGTTAGTTAATTCAACCTATTCTAGGTTCAGTATGTGGTTTATCTAAATGAAAACGAATGAAGTAGTATGAAATAACAATAAAAAGTGTGGATATTTATACTTATCTGTCATCAACTACAAACACACCATGCTCCTTAATGTGGAGAACATCACACTGAGTGAAATAAGCTAGAATTAGAAAGTCAAGGTTTGAGAAATGGGTCTCAAAAATAGAAAGAGGAACAGTAGAGTAGAAGAAGGGGATTGAGGGGGAAGGAGGAGGGATGTGAAAGGGGAGGAACTACAGAATGAAATTGACCAAATTCTGTTATTTGCATTTATGAATATACCACAGTGAATTCCACTTTTACATTTAACTAGAATGCAACAATTAAAAATAAATTAATACAAGGAAGACCAATAGAGTAGAGTTAAGGGACTCCGGGAGCAAGGAGTGGAGGGAAGGAAGTAGTCTGGGGATTGAAATGGGGAAAATAATGTTTTAGGCATTTATGAATGTGTCAAAATGAAGCTATAGTGCACTATAAAAACATAAAATCCCCCCAAAATACATGATGACCCTTTCAATAACTGTATTCTACTGTATAAACTGTTCTACAGTTTTGTGTCATTCCTGATCAATTCTAAGTCATATGTTCTCACTGAAGAAATCATTATTTTAGATATACTTTGTCCAAGAAAGATCACAACTTTTTTTTAAAAAAGCTCATGTGTTCTTTTTTTACATAAGGATTATTTTATTGTAATTAGTTTATTATGTGAAGTGTTTGTAATTTATCTGATTTAAAATAGAAATTTTAATTTATTATGTACTCATAAATTAGGAAACAAACCTGAATAGATATATTTTCTTCTCTATAGTTGAATATCACAGAATCAATATTAGTATCTTTGTTATATAGTGTAGAAGAATAGCTCATTTAAGGGCATTAATTTAATATTTTTTTAATAGAAAGGAAAATTTAGACCACATAACCATAGTTAGCAGTAGATAAAAATACTCCATAGAAAACATGAAAAAAAATTTTGGAACAAAAATTCACTGATATTCTGAAGTGAAAATTCAATGCTAATACTTAAATTTTTTATTTAGATGAATAGATATATATGATGTTTATTCCTCACTTTAATATCCTATTATGTTTAGCAGGGTAGACATAAATATTCATCAATAATATTATAACTTTTACTTCATAAGCAAGCATGTCTTGTTGGAGGAAAGGACTATTCTATTGATATTTGGGTTATGAACCAAGGCTTAATATAGTGTTTCCATATCTTCTTCCTTAATTGATTATTTATCCATTTATAAATTCTTTGGATAGGACCTTAAGCCAATTTGAATCTCATTTTGAGTTTTGAGTTTCCTTAAATAACCTAATCAAGAATTTTGGACCTTTTTCAACTGCAAATTATTTATAATAACTGGAGTCTGGAAAAAATACATATAAAGTAATGAATTTATATTCTCTCTCTCTCTCTCTCTCTCTCTCTCTCTCTCTCTCAGTACCATGGATGAACTCAGGGGCACTCAACCATTGAGTCACACCCCAGCCCTATTATGTATTTTACTTAAAGACAGGGTCTCACTGAGATGCTAAATGCCTCACCATTGCTGAGGCTGGCTTTGAACTCATGATCCTCCCATCTCATCCTCCAAAGCCACTGGGATTACAGGTGTGCACCACCACACCCAGCCCCTATGTTCTCTTTTTCTGTGCATATCCTCACTTAACTCTATTTATTAACATAAAAGAGAAGGGAATCAAATCAGAATTGGAGGATAGAAATGGGACCAGAGGGGATCTCCATGTGTGTTTGTGTGGGTCCCTTGAGTAATTATGCTTAGGAAATATTTTGGAAACTGAAGCGAAGACCTGGTCTAGTAGCACACATACTTCATTTTCCTTATATAGACTTACATACAATCAAGTAGGACAAGATATCCTTTAATAAGGATCATAAGGAATCAGATTCCCTTTTTAATATTTGACTGCAGATAGTTTTTACCATTTTTCCTCTTACTTTTTTGCTGAAACCTTAAAGTCAGCCTCAGTGTGTAACTACCAGAAAAGCCAAGCTGGTCTCATATTTCTACTCTCTCAAGATATTTTTGGATCAGCTTGGGATGCCTACATGTGATGCTCTACCAAGAAAGACTCATTATGCAAATAATAAACATTTTCATTATCTCCTGTTGTGTGTGTGTGTGTGTGTGTGTGTGTGTGTGTCTGCTATCACAACACATGAGCCAGATTTGGGGTGGGGTGGGGTGAAGGTTTATTTCAATTCTGTGGGTAATATTATTATCAAACTTAGAAAGAGTGGTTAAAAAGAAGATGTTCAAATAAAAGAATATAGTACTGCAAATAATTCCCCAAATCCAATAATGATTTCAATTCTGTTTTCCAAGAGTGTAAAAGTAGATAATAAATTTTTTAAAAATATTTTTTAAGTTGTTGATAGATCTTTATTTTTTTATTTATATGTGGTGCTGAGAATTGTACCCAGTGCCTCACACATGCCAGGCAAGTGTGCTACCACTGAGCCACAGCTACAGCCCCAATAATGAATATTTCAAAGAATATAATGTAATGGTACCCACCAGATAGTAGGGGCCAACTCTCATTCCTAGGGATGAAACCAAAATTTTCCAGTCCGGGGAGATGGGCCTTTGAGTAACTTAACTCCCTTCTGCTTTAAAAGTAAGTCTAAATTCTTAATGATTGCCATTCTGACAGGAGTGAGATGAAATCTTAGAGTAGTTTTGATTTGCATTTCTCTAATTGCTAGAGATGTTGAACAGTTTTTCATATATTTGTTGATCAATTGTATTTCTTCTTCTGTGAAGTGTCTGTTCAGTTCCTTAGCCCATTTATTGATTGTTGTTTTTTTTTTTTTGTAGTTTTTGAGTTCTTTATGTATTCTGGAGATTAATGCTTTATCATAGGTGGATGTGGTAAAGATATTCTCCCAATCTGTAGGCTCTCTCCTCACTTTATTAATTATTTCCTTTGTTGAGAAAAAGCTTTTTAATTTGAATTCATCCCATTTATTGATTCTTGATTTTACTACTGTGCTTTAGGAGTCTTGTTAAGGAAGTCAGATCATAGGGTGATGTGGTGAAGATTTGGGCCTATTTTTTTCTTCTATTAGGCACAGGGTCTCTGTTCTAGTGCCTAAGTCTTTGACCCACTTTGAGTTGATTTTTGTGCAGGGTGAGAGATAGAAGTTTAATTTCATTTTGCTATATATGGATTTCCAGTTTTGCCAGCACCATTTATTGAATAGTCTATCTTTTCTCCAGTGAATGTTTTTGGCACCTTTGTCTAGTATGACATAACCATATTTATGTGGGTTTGCTCTATGTCCTCTATTCTGTACCATTGGTCTACAAGTCTATTTTGGTGCCAATACCATGCAGTTTTTATTGCTATAGCTCTGTAATATAGTTTAAGATCTGGTATTGTGATGCCTCCTGCTTCACTTTCTTGCTAAAGATTGCTTTAGCTATTCTGGGTCTCTTATTTTTCCAAATAAATTTCATGATTGCTTTTTCTAATCCTATGAAGAATGACATTGTGATTTTAATAGGAATTGCCTTAAATCTGTATAATGTTTTTGGTAGTATGGCCATTTTGACAATATTAATTCTGCCTATCCAGAAGCATGGGAGATCTTTCCATCTTCTGAGGTTTTCTTCAATTTCTTTCTTTAGTATTTTGTAGTTTTCATTGTAGAGGTCTTTTACCTCTTTTGTTAGATTGATTCCCAGGTATTTTTCGAGGCTATTGTGAATGGAATAGAAATGCAAATCAAAACTACTCTAATATTTCATGTCACTCTTGTCAGAATGGCAATCACCAAGAATACAGGCAACAATAAATGTTGGTGAGAATGTGGTGAAAAAGGTACACTCATACATTGCTGGTGGAACTGCAAATTGGTGCAACCACTATGGAAAGCAGTATGGAGATTCCTCAGAAAATTGGGAATGAAACTACCATTTTACCCAGCTATCTCACTCCTTGGTTTATACCCATAGGACTTAAAATTGGCATACTACAGTGATGCAGCCACATCAATGTTTATACCAGCCCAATTCACAGTAGCTAGACTATGGTACCAATATAGGTGTCCCACAATAGGTGAATGGATAAAGAAAATGTGAACATACTTTATATACAGAGTTACAAAAAATTGTGCTGTGAATGGATAATTATGATTGTAATACATTCCACTATTGTCATGTATGTAAGAAATAAAAAGAGAAAATGTGGTATATATACTCAATGGAATATTACTCAGCTTTAAAGAAGAGTAAAATTATGGAATTTGCCAGTAAATGGTTGGAGTTGGAGAATATAATCCAAAGCAAAATAAGCCAATACCACAAAACCAAAGGCCAAATGTTTTCTTTAATATGTGGATGCTAATTCACAATAAGGTGGGGGGCACTAGGGAAGAATAGTATTACATTAGATGAGGTAGATGGAAGTTATGGGAGGGCAGGGGACGGGATGTGGGGATAGGAAAGATAGTAGAATGAAACAGACATTATTACTCTATGCATATATGTGACTGCAAGACCAATATGATTCTGTAACATGTACACTGAGAAAAATGAGAAGTAATATCCCGTCTATGTATGATATATAAAAATACATAAATGCATTCTACTGTCATGTATAACTAATTAAAACAAATAAAAAATTAAAAAGTGTGAGTCTGGTTTCCTGTTCTCATCTTTGTAACTGGTAGATATATCACTCCTATGCATTACAGTCTAGATGTAGAAAAATTATGCTCTCTTTTAGGGCTATACCAGAAACCCAGGTAACGACTATCTAGACATCTCTCAAGGACATACTACCAAAAACTTAGTTGGAGAACTACTTAAGAGAACAATTTGTTTCTAATTCTCATCTCAGGCTTGAATAATTAGAACTCACAGGAGATAGTTTAAGATATTAAAGTGGAGGCTATGGTTGTGGCTCAGTGGTGGAATGCTTGCCTAGCACATCTGGGACACTGGGTTCAATCCTCAGCACTACATAAAAATAAATACACATAAAACAAAGATAAAAAACCTATTTAAAAAGATATTAAAAATGGAAACTATATGACTATACTCAATAGCCAATTCTGACTATTTCAATTTATTGATAACTCCAACTATCCTGCTTAAGTTAAATACATATTTTTGCAATTTTTCCAAAATCCCAACTATTTTTATATAATAAAAATACATTTTAACAATTCCATCACTTTCTCTACCACTAAATCATATCAATTTATTTAATATTTCCCCATGCAATCTATTTGTGTATAATTTTGATTGGATTTGTTTCTCTTCCTTGCACATTCTCAAGTTTCAGTTCATCTGTTCTAAGTCTCATAAATACAGATATATCATAATAAGAATATAAGTAACATAGTAGAGAATTATAACACCCAGGAGTTTATAAATGCTTACCCTTTCAATATTTCCTTGTTTATACTGGTATCTTTCTAACTTGTTAATCTTATAGCACTGATAAAATAGCATAAGTAGACAGCTTTGGCTTACAGAATTTTTCTATTTTTGACAGTGGTGGGTTTTGTCCTTAATTAGTTAGATAGGCTGGATCTTTAAAATTTGGTGGATCCATCAATCTAGTTCATCAACTAACTTATAGAATAATAGCCAGAAGAGAAGGAGAAACCATTATATTTATTTTGGGCCCACTTCCTGATTAATTGTAAGCCTTGGTTGGTAACAGGCTAAATTGGCTATATGAATAAAAGGAAAAAAAACAAATTGATGCTGATTGATTCCCATTCTCCAAATCTTGCTGATAGTTTTATGGACACATTCTTTAATTATGGGAATCAGGCAGACAATTATCATTTGAAGAGCATTTTAACATAGTAGGTATTGCAATATGGTAAGTTAGAGAAAGAATTCATAAAATAAAAGCATGACTCCTCCCAAAGAAAAACAATATATGTTTCCAATATTCTACATATAAAAACAAGGAAGGTAAAAATGAACTAGAGTATTATCATAAGTTGAAAGTGTTACAAGTGTGAAATCTATCAACTATAAATTTCAATCATAGCATAATGCTAGAACACTAACAGTCTGAAGGACCACGGATGTGACTACTAAAAAATTAAAAAGTATAAATATGCCCCATGTTATATTTCTATTTCACAGTGCTTATCTGGACTCTAAATTTAAGGATCTACTATTACTTACTGGTTTCTTCTGCAATGTGGAGCTAAGCCAATTCGGAATTCAGGTAGATATATAAAACCGTCAGCCTTGGAGTCCTATAAAAATTGGAAAAAGGAAAGAATAAATTAATATAAGAAAATGCTGAACTGAGAGAGTTAGACTTTGAAATGAACACCTGATAGCCAGGTCACCAGTGTTATAATGAACAGTATTTTTCTAGTCTGCTTGTTCAATAATGTAGTTTGCTTAGCATGCACTTGAAATAGCTTTCTGCAAAGCAAATGGACCGTGCATTTATTAAACCAGCAATAGTAAAACCAAACTCTTACATTAATGATTGTACAAAGTTACTTCAAAATATGCAAACAGCTCTCAGCATCATTAGGGCATTCAAAGCAGACAAACAATTTATCAACAAAGGCCAGCAAAAACAGCAGTTACAGCAACATTTAACACATTTCCAAAACTTACATTTTGTAATGTAGAATGGAGATCACATATACCAATTATTTCCTATTTCATATCTCTTCAAAAAACTCTAATGATGAAATTTCTATGCATGAAATTGTTTAGTGTATGACATAAGAGAGCAATATAGTCTTTTATTCCCTGTGTCTTTATTATCTTACCTTTTATAAGCAACCCATCAAATTTCTAAGAAATTGTTATAAAATGATACATGGTTGGACATCTTCCAACTTATTTACAGAGCTTAGTAAGGTCTGGTAATTGTAATTCTGTCCATGCTTACCAAGTCACTTGTTCTTTCTGAGTCACAATTTCTTCAAGGATAAAAAAGTGGAACAGAATATTGATATGTTGCAATGTTGCTAACATGCATTGTAATTATCAGGGAAAAGATTCTACAGAAGTATTCGTTATGTGAAAATATAAACCTAGCAATAACTGAATTTAAAAAAATCAAAATTTCATACATTTAATAAAAATATGATAATGGGTCAGATGGAAAAATATAAAACTGAATCCCATAAAAAGTCACCAGAACTCTAATTAAGTTTGAATGAAGCTAATTAATTCTAAGACTATTCTGTCAATAAATTAAAAACATAGCAGATATAATTCACTGTTTTTTTTTCTGTTTAATTTGGATAGGGATTAGATGCATGATATTTATCATGTGGGATTATGAAAGCAGTGTGAAATTATTTGGTATTTTGTAATTGCTCTTTAAAAATTTCAAATTTCACATTTGAAGTAGAATATTTTTCAAATTAGTTGGGAAATAAAGGTATATGATGGGAAATAAACTTTATTGAGGATTTATATGGTGAGCACTGTCCAAAGGCAATTTATTTATAGTAACTCATTTAATAATCACAATTATTCATCAATTCAACTTTTATCTATTGAGCACATAAGTTGTGTCATATGAATGAGATCAATGGTTGAACTGGTGAGGATGAGGTTGGAAGAAGCTGAGTTAGTACTTGTGAAAACTTATGATTAATGAGGAGACAGACATTAATAAAAGAATATAAATGACAAAGTAAAACGAAAAAGTGTGTTAAATGCTGGGAAAGGGGAGGTATACGATGCTATAAGAGCTTACAAGAATTGATTAAATTGGTACAGGGGAATCAGGGAAGCTTTCCCTAAAGGAGTAATGTCCTAAAGGGAGATCTGAAGGAAGGCTAGAAGTTGACCAGGTGAGAGGATCATGAAGTATTTCGGGAAGAAAGAATGACATATGCAAAATTTCTGTGGTTGGATGGAACATTACACATTAGAGAAAATAAAAGAAGGCCAGTGGAGCTGAAATGTAAAACTGCAGTGTATGTAGGACAAGATGTGACTGAAGAGGTATCACATATATATGTGTAAGAACCGGTAGTTCATGGTAATTTTTTTTGTGTGTGTGTGTGTGTAAGAATAACGGGAAGTTATTGATGGCTTTTCATGAGGATAGACAGAAAGCAGGGTGAGGGGAGGTAGTAAATATATGATCAAATTTGCATTTTGAAAAGATTTCCCTGTTTTGAGTGGAAGAACAAAATAGAAGGTGGCCAAAGCAAATTTGAGTAGTCAGGTAGGAAGCTCTTAAAATTTTTCAAGTGAAAGATGATTATAGCTTAGGCTAGTATGAAGGCAGTGAGTGACAATGGAGATAAATTGATAAATTTGAGCAATATTTTGGCTATATTATTGGTTAGGAGTAGATATGGATAATTAAAAGTGGTTAAAGATCTGTAGGGGGAGAAAGAATGACTCCTTAGCAGAAAATCACAGGAAGGAGTCACCGTTTTGAGGATGCCAAAATTATGAATTTTGTTTTATACACAGCGGACACTCTTGAGATATCACAGTAAAGAGACTAATTGTATGATCTTTAATCCTGAAGAGAATTTTGGGTTATAGACATAAATATGTGTGACCTCTGTATACAGATAGACACACATGGATAAAATAATCTAAAAAAATAGAGCAGAATAATGAGAGAACTTAGAACTGATGCCTGAAGAAATGTTTATGCATATATTTTATAGATGGATACAATACCTTTATTTTATTTGTATTTTTTAAAATTTTTTATGTGGTGCTAGGGATCAAACCCAGTGCCTCACACATGCTAGGGAAGTGCTCTACCACTGAGCTACCACTGAGCCACAACCTCAGCCCCCTGAAGAAATTTTAATGGCCTAAGAGAGTAGGATAATCCTGCAAATGTGATAGAGGAGGAGTACCAGGAGAAAAATATGGAGAGGTTTAGTAAAATAAGGTCTGAAAATGTCTGTTGGATTTAGCAACATGGACACTCATGATAACCTTACCAAAGTCATTTTAAAGGAGTAATGGAAATAGAAAAGAGATTGGAGAACACTTAGGAGTGAAATACTGAAGAAAGTATAAAGAACACTATCAAGAATTCTGACATAGTTAAGGTGAAAGCTGGAAATTTCCTCTGAGTTCTACATTTTTCTCCCCACTGGGGTAACTTAATGACATATTTCAGTCAACATGTCCAAAACCAAGCTCATGACCTTTCTGTGCCACAAAACAAAACAAAAAGAAAAAATAAACTCACAAAACACAAAACAGAAACAAATAAAACCCCCTGGTTTTCTTGGTTTGCTTTCAAAACCATTGAAAGATGTCTTACTCATCTCACTTTTATTTAAATTAAAAGTCTCCAGCACATTTCAGTCTGTAGAGACATATCTGGTTGTGAGGAAGAGGATCAACATATAAGAAAAAAAAGGGATGAAAATATTTGGCAAGTATTATTATGTGCCATGAGAAAAATGAAGAAAATGCATCTCAGAGAAGTTAATTAACTTGCCCAATCTTTTCAATATAATAAGTTTGGATTACAAAGCAGGTATTTTTTACTTCAAAACCATTAATTATATGACTTTTTACATATCATTTTTAAAGCAAAGAAGTAGCATCAATGGCCTACTACCTAACATTAAATATTATAAGCGTACCTTTATTTTTCAGAAATTCATATCCTTAATGCTAATATAAAGATTAAGGACTATTATGATTCAGTGAATGATTTTCTTTCCTTCCTGGTGCACTTACATTCAGGTGTGAGAACCAGTAGAGAGTTGAGTGTTTCAAAATAAACCAGTATCTTTTCCAATTAAAAAAGGAGATTCCTCTAGACTCTCTTTTTTTCCAAAGCCATCCCTCGCATTTCCCATGGCCCAATTCAGTACAGGCCATTGCACAAAATCGAGTTCTAAAACAAAACAATCGGCCTTCCTCAGTGAAAAATGAGGGCAAGACCCTTCTAAACCAAGACACTGCAAAAACAAACATAGGAATACAATGTTAATTTGGATACCATAACAATGTAGATTTCAATTACTATAAAATTTTCACAAGTTTACAATAATCTAACAACCCATCAATATTTGACAAAATTTTTCTTCTCACTACAAATGGCAATATCTACATCTTTTATTTATTTATGGTCATTTGTATTTCTTCTTTGTTAACTATACATTAGCCATTGTTTCTCATGGTCTGTTAATGTTGGTCTTAATGATGGAAATATTAAGGATATTTATCTTTTTACTTTCATATATATCACAAATATTTTCTCCAAGATGATTTGCCTTTGGCCTTCATTTATGACATTTTTTACATACATAATTTTTAATACTTAGTCACAGATAAGAATAACTTCTGGTTTCTGTTTTAATTTTGCTTAGAAGTGTTTTTTTTTAAAATTCAAATCATTAATTCATCTGTAATGGCTTTTATGTATTATATAATACTGGGACCTGGATGTAGTTCTTCTTCCAATATACAAATTTGGAGGGTACTGTTGTTTGAACTCATGGATGCTTTAAACTCAGGTTCATCCCCAGTGCTTTCTTTTATTTTTATATTTTGAGAAAATTTCTCACTAAGTTCCTAAGGGTCTTGCTAAGTTGCTGAAGCTATTATGAACTTATTATGCTTCTGACATCCTTCCATGTCACATGTATTACAGACTTGTGCTACCATGCCTGTCCTTTCCAAATGCTTTAACAGTTGCTCCAAACTGTTTATTAAATGATCTGTCTTTTCCCCATTGATGTAATATAATATCTTTATATTTTAAATTGTTTTATATTTTCCATTCAAAATATCTGTACCTTTATTTTTGCCATTACAATAGTGTATTATGTATCTTGGGTGTTTTGGGGTATATTAGAGTAGATTCTTTCCTAATATTTTAGAATTATTTTCTTCTCAAATTTTTTTTCCCAGATGAAATTTTAGAGTTACAGTTGACTTCCAAACAAATTCCATTAAAAATGATTGAAATAATATTACATTTAAAGTTAATTTGAAGTTTGTCAAATTTATAATATTGAGTGTTCTAAATCAAGAATATGGCTATTTAAATCACCAATTATTCAATACTTCCTTTCTAAAACAATCTATTTTTCCTTATATATCTTATACATTTCGTATTGCTTAGTCCTATGTATTTTATAGTTTTGCTACTATTTAAGAAAAAAAAAACCATCCATTTAATAGCTATTATTTTATTGTGACACAATGGATACTATAGTTTTAATCTCAACAATTTAGTCTTTTATTCTATATGTAGGTAAATATCCTAAAACTATAAAAATTTTACCTAAAATTTAAATAATTTGTGATATAAGTGAAAGTAATTTATTGGACAGAAATCAATGCTTATTTGTGTCAACATAAATAAAATTAAGAACATGATTGAGAGCATTTGGCTCACTTTTTCTCATTATTTTAAAGCATTTCTGTACACTGAATATGATAATTTGGTCTCAGAGAACTTATTTGTACTGAATTCCTCACTTCATGGGTTACTTTTCCTTAAAAGGCTTAAATGAATTTATTTAAGGTATCACACATTTTATTTTAAAAATCCAGTTTTCATTAATTACAATTGCCTTAATATGACATTGTAAATTTATAATTGCCCTTTAAAAGACTCATTACTCCAGAGTCCAGCTTGTAGCAATTAAACTAATTACCAGATTATTGTTGTTTCATTCTGGACTTTCTAGGGTTCTACTAATATAAGCAAGTTATCCAGCATGTTTCAGTTGAGTAGTCCCTGATATTAAGTCAGTTTTATCGTAAAAGTATATATACTCAAAGTATAGGTCTCTTCATAAAGCTAAATGAAGCACTACATTTTTCCTATGGCCAACTATATATTAAGAGAAAATTATTAAAGAAAGCAGTGCAACAGAATTTGAAAACCATGGTACTGCTTATATAGTAGGCCACTCTTTTCTCATGGGAGTTTTCACAGATAAAATTATGAGGGGTGGATGAGGATGGGAAGATTCTAATACTCTTGCAAAATTGCTACCTCAAATTGTGGCTACTATCACTTCCTTCGACTGTTGGAGATCTTTTTTCCAGATAAATCATTTTCCAACAGGGAATTTTTAAGTAGAAGGAACATTAAAGAGTGTCTAGTGCAATTCTTTGCTTTACTGATAAAGAAATAAGGATAACAAATGTCAAGTGATACCTGCAATATTATTGCTAATTGGTGAAAGACCTTGACCAAGAATCCTGATCTTTAATTACAACTGATTCCCATTTTGCCTATTATTACCCCCCACCCCAGATAGCTTAGGATCCCTATAAGAGCCTGTACTGGCTTCATATTAAGTATGAATGTTTTAATGATTTATTAAAATATCACTTTTGAAATACGAATTTTATTCACTGAAGGTAGATTGGGTAAAATTTTCCTGACAGCAAAAATCTTTTCTGGTATTAGGGGTAATCATAAAATGAGCTTCTTATAAAAATAATCTCATTACAATATTTATAAAACCCAACTGTCTGAAAAATAGGACCCCCTTTAGTGAAATGACAGAAAGCAAATTGGGCCCTCTATTTGTTTATGATTTATGCTAAAAGGAAGATGAAAAGTAAAGGCTTATGACAAAATGCCTTGATTTCTATATACCATATTTTAATTTTCCCCTACTTGATAATTTTAAAAACTTAATTAGCAGTCACACAATTTACAATCTTCATTTTTTTAAACCTAATTTATTGTCCCACATAAGATATCCAAATTTACAATCTGGTCAGCTGTCACATCATTATCAACAGTTGAGCCCAGGCAGAAAACATAATAAAATAAATGAATCATTTTAGCTAGTACTAATTGCTTATTTAATATTAAGGTGTTCATCTTTAATTCCAGTAAAATTATTTTATGAAACTGGAACAGTTTAAAAAGAGACTGACAAAAGGAGTGAAAAATGAAAGTTTGAATCATGTCCAGTTCTTAGACCCCAGTGTGTTCATTCCCACATTCCTAATATCAGGATTATATAGGAAATTTTCATGTAGCATGCATGCATATATATCTGTTTGCTCATGTGAACATTCTTACAAAAATTCTTTAACATCTCTAAGATAGCCCATACTTCAATGTTATGCTTTAGCTCCCCAATATAAAAAGCAGTTGACAGAAATGCATTTACAGGAAACAGAAGGGAACAAAGCCAACAAATAGAGACTTACAATCGAACCAGCTTTGGGCTTTTGCCTTCATGAAAAAATTTATAAAAGCCTACAAAGAAAAGGACATGCAAATAATAATTATTTTGCTATCTCTGTTAGACCAGGCAATGATAACACGTTAACTTCATTTAAAATTATAGAAGGAATATTAAAAACATATTAAAAAACCAAAAAGAAATCAGAAGAGTTTTAAAATTTAAATCAGGAGTTGCTAGTAAATGTATCCAATAACTTTTCTATTAGAGACAGCAATATATGAATTTTCTTCTTTAACCTTAATGTGATGAATTTGACTAATAGGCTTTCTTCTATTAAATTCTCCTTGAGTTGAGAATAGAATGGTGGTTGGCATAAGCTGGGCACATTGTAAGGCGGTGGGGGGGGAAGTTTGATTAATGGGTACTATGTCACAGTATGGTGAACCTCTAGGGTACTATTGCACAGTATGGTGATTATAGATAACAATTATATACTATACATCTCAAAAAGCCAGAAGAAATGATTTTAAAAGTTTTCCCTGCAAATAATTTATACATGTTTGAGGAGATAAATCTGCTTAACCTGAGTCAAACATTATGCAACATATACTTTTACCAATATTACATGGTATCCCATTAATGTATTCAACATTTATGTTTGTGTGTATCAGATAAAAAATACAAAAAATAAAAAGGTAATCAATTCTCCTTGAATTTCTGGAGTAAACCCTATTTCCACACATTGTATTTTTCTTTTAATATGCTACTGGAATTGCTATTACATATTTCAAAATTTTGCATTTATACCATTAATTGGCCATGACAAAGATTGTCATTTTGTTTTTGGTAGCAAGATTATGCTATTCAAAAAAGCTTACATAATTTTAGAATGACTATTAAAGTGTGAGAAAATATGGTTCACAAAAATTTTATTTTAGCCTATTGTCACTGGTATGCTAATTTTTCTTGAGTCAATTTTAGTGTTTTATATTTTTCCTGGAAGCTTTCCATTTAAATGTATGTATAACTTTGAATGATGACAAGATTAATAAAAACACAAGCTGGAAAACTTAAAATTCTTCTGTAATATACCCATCACATGTAGTTTAATTCATTATATATCAGTAAACTCTATTAACAGTTCATACTTCCTACTAAGACGTTTTCTACACTCTCATGTTTGGTGCATACATGAACCCAACATTTTAAAGTTAACAATAAAACCCCACCACTATTAAAATAATAAAACTAAATCTATAATTTAAAACCTTAAAACAGTAATAATTGTACTGATATATCTAGAGCAGTAAGAGGGTAGATTTGACTTGCAATATTTTACCAAATATTTTTTATAATATTTATTTTTTAGTTGTAGTTGGACACAATATCTTTATTTTATTTACATGGTGCTGAGGAGCGAACCCAGGGCCTCGCACATGCTAGGCGAGTGCTCTACCGCTGAGCCACAACCCAGCCCCTTTACCAAATATTTATATAAGACTTCTAAATTCGTAAACTAAGCAACATTTTGAGTTACGCATCCGTTTTACTGAATAAGGTGCCTGAGTCAAATGAGATCTTCCTCTATTAAAAAATATCTGAGTAAGACATTTAGCTATAACATTCTTTACATTGCAATGGCATTTGGTGGTTTCATATAAAACTCATAATTCAGACTAAATTTTTAAAAAATATTTTTTAGTTGTAGTTGGACACAATACCTTTATTTTATTTATTTTATGTGGTGCTGAGGATAAAACCCAAGGCCTCACACATGCTAGGCAAACGCTTTACTGCTGAGCCACAACCCTAGCCCCAGAGATTAATTTTTTTTTAATTTTTAAAAAATTGTAAGCAAGTGCTTTTTAAAGAAATGAGTGTAATTTTCTTCCTTATGATGCCTTTTCCCAATATTTTTCATTTATTTTTTCCATGCCTATGTTAGCAATGCCATTTTCTTTTTAATTCTGGAAGTAGAAAAAAATTAATTATATAATATTTTAAATTTTAGACTATTTATTTATAGAATTTCTAAAGTGTACACAATTATTTTCTTATTCATTGTCTCTTCTGATCATGTAAAAATCCTATAAATTCAGTATATTAAATCTAAATTTTCCCATGTTACAGATGAGAAAATAATTTCAGAATGAAGCAGTGTTTTGTCTATGATCACAGTCAATGGCCTAATAGGAAGAGCCATTTCCCCTGAATCTGTATTTCTTCATCCTTATCCCAAGGACTTTCCCCACATAAACACAAATTTACCTATTATTATGCCTGACACAGAGCACATATTCAATATATGATAGAAATTAATATTATTATTTGAAATGAAAGCAGTCAATAATACAACAAACAGAAGGCCAAACATAAAATATTAAGATGAAATACTCAGAGATGTAGGTTTCAAATGATTTCCAAATTTTTGAACTCCATACATGAATGTGTCTCATTATGCCATTAATTTGACAGTTTGAGAGTTCTTGGACCAAGTTACAGCTGCTTTTCCCTTCATGAATGCCTTAAACAGACTTTTTTTTTTCTTTGTCTCAGAACTCTGGTTTAGTTTCCAGACTGGTTTAACTGAGTCTGGTTAAATTTATGAACCTATTTTCAGAATAATATTTTAATGCATAAAATAAATTACATAGGATTACAACAGAAATCAGTTTTCCTTAAATAAAGTTCTCAAAATACCGAGAGATAATTTTCAATTATATAAACATCTATCAGCAGATTTAATGATTATTACAATTTTGAAAGAATGGTTAATATAAATTATACATTAAGATATATGCAATAACTAGTTTGTGATATAAAAATGTGGTATATTTGGGGGAAAAGGCACAAATATTATGAATGCTATTATGCTTTACTGCTTTATTCATTTATGAATGAATGTTGTTAAAGTTCAGCAAAATTCAATGTTTATAAGATGCATTTTTAACTTTCCATCTTCATGGACTCCACTGAATTCTACTTGTGATAGAATGTTTGATGGTCTGTGGACACCAGCTGTAGAACTCTTGCCCTAAAACAAAGTCCACCAGCCATCAAGAACCATCAAGTGACAGAGCAATTCAAGTCAATTTTCCTATTTCCTCAATCTCAAATTGAAAATGCCAATGTTTTTAATATAATATAATATAATATGTTATAATATAGTATAATATAATTTTTGGAAGTGGGTATAGAAATAGAATGGAAGAGAAAGACCATGATAAACAGAAAACTGATCCAGAAAGAAGAAAGAGAATTCAGGCGACACACAGAAACATAAAAAAGAAGATATTATCTACATTTATTTTGAGAGAAATTCAAGCAGTTTTCCATGAAAAAGGAATTACCCAGTACTAATAACTATTTCTTGGAAATGTGATTTATGATTGCTAAACTATTGAAATAAAATTCAGAGTTCAAGGCAACTGTTAAGCTATATTTTATTGACGGTCTGAATTTAAAGTTAATGCTATGCTTCCTTTCTTTCAAGTCCTTTTGTTTCATCAGATTGGTACTTAAAGAAGTCCTAGGCCTTCAGGCAGGTGTAAAAATTTCATTTTTTGTCTTCTGGTTGCAGTGCAGCCAGCACTTCACAGGAAATCAGAAAAAAAGAGTCATTTTGTTATCCAACACAGTTTACTGTTTAGAATAGAGGTATGAATCTGGATACGTGTTAATGTCTTGTCCATTAATAAGGAAGTAGGTTTTATTTTTTCCACAAGTGTTTTGTTTTCCTCTATATTATTGCAGGCGTTTTTGTGGGAAGAGTATACTTTGCTCCATAAGGAAACATTTGGCAATTTCTGGAGACATGTTTGGTTGTCATAAGTGGAATCAAGGTAAAGGCCTAGAATGCTACAAACACACCCTACAATGCATATAACAGCCCCCACATAAAATAAAGATCTGACTTGAAATGTCAGTAGTTCCTAGTTTGACCGTTTATGCTTTAGTTAAGGACTGCAAAAGGAAGGATAAAGTGGTAGAATTGTCAAACTACACCCAAATCTCTAATTATAGAAATTTTGTTTATAATTAGTTTAAAATAGAGATATATCTATCTGTACCCTATACTTTGAGAAGTCTAATATCTATTAAAATCTATTCATAATATTGTAGACTATCTACTTGATTTACAATATCTTGATTTAAAATATCTTTAGAATGACATTTTCTCTAAAATGATAAACTTTGTGTAAAAAAAATCAAAGCATTTGACAGTTTAATTTTTTCATTAATTGGGTTGACTGTTTTAATGTTTTGACAGGAATAAATTGAGATTATGACACAATACCTCAAAGGCAAAATTGAAATACTAATCTCACTTTCTACTTTAAAAATGCAGGAAATAATTTTGAAATATTAAAGAAAATATAGAGAAATCTCATTTGAAGATTTAAGACAATTATTTTATCAAAATATCTAATTTATTTTAAAATAATTTCTCTAGACGGTAGACAGGGAGATTTAATTTCTAATTAAAATTTTAAATAGAAACCATTAAAATTTTATGAAGTGTCTTTAGAAAATTTTATTCAAAAATAATTTAACTAAACTGTTTTAAGAATTAGCTTTATCATTTTGCTTTATTTTTCAAAATTATCATCAGGTAGATATAGTGGGCAGTGACAAGCTAAGTAATTATATTTTTAAAACTGAGAAATTCAGAGTTTCACTTTAATTTTCAAATCAGATGCTTTTTCTTCATTAGGTATAAAACATTTCTACAAAAATTAAAATTAGGATTAAATAGAAATTATTTAAGGAATAATTAGAGGTTCTGTGACTAAAATCATAATTATTATAAGAGGTCAGGCTTTAAGAAAAGTATCACTTTAAATGTTGTTTATGTAATAATAGTGAAACAGCTATTCAGGAATAATGTATCATCAAGAATTAGGAAATCCTGGTTTTAGTATTGCAATGTTTCCAGTTTACAATGTGAACTTTGGTGTATCTCATGACATTTGCATTCAAGTTCTTCCGTGCTATCTAGGATCTAGAATAAAGTTTGATGATTCCTAAAATAGGAACAAAATCAGATGCATTTACCTCTAGGATTATTTTCAACTAAAAGTGTGAAGTCTGCCTTGTCATTGTGCTTTTTTGCTTGATGTTCTTTATCACAGAACAATAGATACCTATTTTCTCAAAAATAACAAGGCCCGATTAAGTGTGACTTAGAAGTCATCTTTTTTCTTAACCTTAATTTTGAATTGGAGGTAGGGCTGGGGATATTTAAAAACTCCAAATGTGAAATTTCAGTTACCCTCAAAAGCTGGTGGCATAACTTATTTTAAGGATAAGTTATGATAGCTCTAAATTACTATATAAATAGATGTCTGCTTTAAGAATTATCTTTTATTCTTTTCTCTATGTTTTACTCAATACATTGACATAGCATTAAGAATGGGATCCCATGGATTTGAAAGTGCTTTGAAAAATTTAACCACTACACTTATATCAAACTCACATCTCAGCCTTTTATTATTAGGTGTCAATAGGGCCTAATCCTTCTTTTGATAATATTAGCTTTAAATCCCAGTGGATAGCTGGTAGTTTTGCCAAGTCAGTTTCCTTATTGTCACCATATTTACTAACCCTATTATTGCATACTGATTTCTACTTTTCTACCTTTTGAAATCTCTAATCATAATACAGTGTATTCTAGTCACTGCCCCCTAGTATCAATTAAAGTTCTATTTTTAAAAATCTTTCCATCTTCAGATCTATGGCCAACTGCTTTATTTGTCCTTTGTACTGACCACTTCCACTATAGGCTTGAATTTCTAAGTTTATGAGTCCTGAAAATTTCTTTTTAATATTCCAACAAATGAATGTAATCCTTAGGCTATGGCTATGGTATTCGAATAAATAGTCTTTTAATAGGCATAGTTTATAGATAAACATACATTATCATGCTTTTAAAGTGGTTTCTTTATGATATCCACTCTTTTTCTCTATTAATGGCTCTACAATGAAGAGTACAGTAAACACAATCTTCCTCAAAGCCTAGGACATAGTAGGTGCCCAATCATTCTCACATTAAATTTAATCCTTGAAAGAATATTCACAGAATCATAAAAGGGCAGTCCTTAAAAACTTTCCATACTTTTGGGTTTTAGAATGTAGAAAGTGTCAATTTATTATTCTGATATAATGGCAAAGTTCCACCAATATTGACTATCTATAGTCAAGCAATGTAATAGTTATAAAGATTAATAAGGTGAAGCCCCTTGCTCTCAAAGTGTTTTTAAAATACCTGGTCAATAACTAAACTGATATTCACAAAATTTGAGATGTTTCAAAATGAGAGAACTTAATTTCATTACCTCATTTCACATATGTGGTTCCTAAGGTTCAGAAGGGTTGAATGCTTTGATCAAGGTAAATTTTTACTCCTCACACTTCAGATAGAGCCCTAATATCCAGAATATACAAAGAACTTAAAAAATTAAACAATAAGATAACAAACAACCCTATCAACAAATGGGCCAAGGACCTGAACAGACACTTCTCAGAGGAAGACATACAGTCAATCAATAAGTATATGAAAAAATGCTCACCATCTCTAGCAGTCAGAGAAATGCAAATCAAAACCACCCTAAGATACCATCTCACTCCAGTAAGATTGGCAGCCATTCTGAAGTCAAACAACAAGTGCTGGGGAGGATGTGGGGAAAAGGGTACTCTTGTACATTGCTGGTGGGACTGCAAAATGGTGCGGCCAATATGGAAAGTAGTATGGAGATACCTAGGAAAGCTGGGAATGGAACCACCATTTGACCCAGCTATTGCCCTTCTCGGTCTATTCCCTGAGGACCTCAAAAGAGCATACCATAGGGATACTGCCACTTCAATGATCATAGCAGCACAATTCACAATAGCTAGACTTTGGAATCAACCTAGATGCCCTTCAATAGATGAATGGATTAAAAAACTGTGGCATCTATACACAATGGAGTATTACGCAGCACTAAAAAATGACAAAATCATGGATTTTGCAGGGAAATGGATGGCATTAGAGCAGATAATGCTAAGTGAAGCTAGCCAATCCTTAAAAAACAAATGCCAAATGTCTCCTTTGATATAAAGAGAGCAACCAAGATCAGAACAGGGAAGAAGAGCATGAGGAAAAGATTAACATTTAACAGAGACGAGGGGGGTGGGAGAGAGGGAGAGAGAAGGGAAACTGTATGGAAATGGAAGGAGACCCTCAGTGTTACATAAAACTACATATAAGAGTTTGTGAGGGGAAAGGGAAAAAAAAGGGAGAGAATTAAACCACAGCAGATGGGGTAGAGAGGGAAGAGGAGAGGGAAGGGGAGGGGGGACAGTAGGGGATAGGAAAGGTAGCAGAATACAACAGTCATTAATATGGTATTATGTAAAAATGTGGATGTGTAACCGATGTGATTCTGCAACTTGTATTTGGGGTAAAAATGGGAGCTGATAACCCATTTGAATCAAATGTATGGAAGATGATATGCCATGAGCTTTGTAATGTTTTGAACAACCAATAAAAAAATATTTAAAAAAAAAGGTACAATATATCATTTTTAAAGAAAAAATAAACAAACAAATTTGTAACATATATCCTCTGAACTATGAATGGTATTATTCTCATACCCCAGATTATTGCCAGAAACAAGATTTATATATAACAAAGTAGACATGTATTTTTGACACTTGTTATTCAACTTGCCATCTCTGTGACAAGACTGAGAAATCAACTTAAAAGGAGGAAAGATTTAATTTAATTTAAATTGAATTTAATACAGTTTTAAAAGTTTCAGTCCATGTTTGTTTGGCCCCCATATGGGTCTGTGGCAAGGCAAGACATGATAGAGGACATATGGTAGAGAAAAGAGGCTCCACTCCATGGCAGTCAGGCAGCACAGAGAGGGAGCTTATTTTTATAATACAGCCCATTCACTGAACCCCATTTACCTATATATCCATAAATGGATTAATTAATTCATGAGGTTAAAACCATCATGATACAGTCACCTTACAAAGGCCCACCTCTGAACACTAATGCATAGGGAACCAAGCCTTCAACACTAGAACCTTTGAGAGGCATTTGAGATCCAAACCATAATAACACTTTTCCCATGGATGTTTTGAGCCTTATCCTATCTATGGAGTAAGTTTGGTAGACTTTTTTTTTTTTTTTTTTTTTTTTTGCCCAACGTGTTTATAGGAGAGTTTATATTGTATGAAGGCAATTTGTTTGTGTAAAATATGTGAATAGGTGTGACATACCTATAATGTTCTATCTTCTACCGAATTGTGAAAAAATATATTTTAACAGGAAGAAGATATATTCTCATTTTAATAGTTTAAAAAAGTGTGTTTTTTAAATAGAACAACTAAATGTGAATTGTACATATGACCTTCATGTTGAAAATAGAATATGTAAAGTTATTGGCTGTTTTCACGTCATTGTTTTCCATATCTATTTTACATCTTCACCAAAAGTACATTTGTAGCCAGACATAGTGGAATATACCTGTAATCCTAGTGACTCAGGAGGATGAGGCTGAAGGATCAAAAGTTCAAGGCCAGCCTCAGCAATTTATTGGGGCTATATGCAACTTATCAGAGACCCTCTTTCAAAAAATAAAATAAAATACAATGGAATGGAACTGGAGATATAGATCAGTAGTTAAACAACCCTGGGTTTAATTCCCAGTAATCCCCACAAAAAGTACATTTACCTGCTTAATGGGAAGTAGTGTATTTGATGATTTTAGCTAAAGCATATAAATCATGGTTAAAATTTTGTTAGGTATATTACTATTTTTGAGGGGTTATCTGGGATTGAATTCCTGGGCACTCAACCACTGAGCCATATCCTTAGCTTAATTTTGTATTTTATTTAGAGACAGGGTCTCATTGAGTTGCTTAGTGCCTCGATTTTGCTGAGGCTGGCTTTGAACTCATGATACTCCTGCCTCCACCTCCCTAGTTGCTGGGATTACAGGCCACTGCCACCTCGCCAGGCTGGGGATATTATTATTAAGGTCACATTATATTTACAAATTTATTACTGTATCACATCAATTTCAGCACATCTTTTAGTATTTAGTAATGCTTCTCAGAGGTATATCTTAATGGACTTTGAGTCCAGTCAATTGACAGAATAGTTAGCATCTAAATGAGCACTTGAGAATTGCTTTCAGAAAAGCTTGTCTAACAACTATTAAAAATCATTCTAGTTATATCAGAGCTCAAAAATATGGGATATAATTATATAGGAATGCCATATTATTGATGATTGGATAAAAGACAGAGAAAGAAATTGAAAAGGTCTATGTTTCATATTACTGAACCCTATCAGTTATGAGATAAAATGATCATATAAGATTTCAGAAATACATTTAAGTTATCTGACAGAATGCTTTAGAAACAGCACAGGGTAACTATTTACCAAAGAGAGTAACACTAAAATAACATAAAGAACAATCACTGACTTAATAGAATACTAAAAAAAAAAAAAAAAAAAAAAAAGAACGATCATCAGTACTCTTGAGTGAAGTAAAACAAGGCCCCCTTAAAGGTATCAAATAATGTCTAATACACATCACCAAAAATACAGTGCAGCTTCATAATGTTCAGAGTGAGTTTCATTAAGTAAATCAAGAACACTTAGAGCTCTGAAATATGATCTGGGCTCAATATTGTTATTTGGATTTGCTTAGATATATATCATTCCATATCATCCATCTATCTTGTTGAGGAGTTAATAGAAAAGTCTTCAATCAGTGCTTCTTTAATTTTCATACTTTCTAATTTTAATACCTTACTTTACACATGTAAGAAATTGGATTATCTATGTCAGTCCCAAGTATCTACATTTCTGAATTTTTGGTTACACATAACTAAATCTTTCTTTCATGAACCCCCTTTATGGTTGATTTTTAGGAAAGTTATTTTTGTATTCCTGTTTTTATAAACACAGTTCCTAAAAGTTTGGTAAATTTTAGTTCATAATAATTTTTAGTAGATGAGTTATCATCATTTTAAAGGTCTAATACTCTCCCCTCACCCAATTAATCTACAATAAGATTATATGAGCAGGCACAGGTGTTTAAAGAAAGAGGCCATGGGTTGGGGTTGGGGCTCAGTGGTAGAGCACCTGCCTAGCAAGGGTGAGGCACTGGGTTCGATCCTCAGTGCCACATAAAAATAAATAAATATATAGAAGGTATTGTGTCATCTAAAAATAAAAGTAAAAAAAGAAAGAGGCCATAACTTCACTAAAATGAAGGCTGATATATAGAAATTAAAGTATATAGAATATTCAGAAAGTATAGATATAATAAAATGTTTGCAAATTATATTTAAAACATTACACTGCCTTAAAGAGTCATAATTGGAATTAAGTTATTCACTCAGTTTATTTTTCAAATGCCTATATGTGCCAGATATTCTTCTAGGTGCTAGAGACAACATGTCAAACAACAAAAGGTCCCTGACCTTATGCTCTCAAATTTATTTTTTTATTTAAAAAAATACATATATAGTTGTAGATGAACACACAGTATCTTTATTAATTTTTTTGTGGTGCTGAGGATCGAACTCAGTGCCTCATGCATGTAAGGCAAGTGCTTTACCACTGAGCTACAGCCTCAGCCCTCTCAAATCTAAATTTTAAAGTAGGAGAGCGACAATAAAAAAGTAAATAAATGAGTGATATGTTTTTAGGTGGTGATAAGTGCTAACTTTTTTATTTGGTGCTTTCCTTCCTGAATGACAGTCTGGGGCTAATAGCCTTCAAATTGAACACTTCCAAAGGAAACAAATCATTTTATTAAACACTTCCAAAGGGAACCATTCATTTAATTAAACCTTTATAACCAATATAGTATTGGCTATTGAATAAAAAATAATATTGTCTTGAAATGGTGCTTTTGATGGAATAGTATCCAATAACTAATACTATTTGCAAGACAGTGCTCTAAATTCTGCTCTCGTAATTCTCCACTAGAAAAAAAAAATCTGATCCTCTAATTCATATTTGGATACTAATGGTGGGTAATGGCTTCATATGTTATCACTTCTAGAGTTATAGATATTTTAAAGCATCTGCTGTATTAAACTCAAGGGAATAAAGATTTCAAATATTTTCTCTTTCACCTTCATCTATTCTCTTTTCTGTCCACTCAACAAAGGTAAAATTCAACATTAAATCCTACTTACTCAAGGCCAGCCTCATAGGAATGAAGGATAAAACATAACATTTATTATTTCTGGATTATACCCTTCATTGTTGTTCAAAATAATTCTTCCGTTCTCAATACATGAGACATAGACTCTGTGATCAAATAGTTTGCTGGTCTTTGAGACAAATATACACTAGAGAAGTACTCTACATAGAACTTTCACTATTGTTTTTCCTTGTTTTGTCGTAAGTCTGTTAAGTTCCTTAGACAACATGATGATAACTAATATAAAAAAAAACATTTCTTACTTCTTCCCAAAAGTGTCATATACTGCAGTTTATTTTTGTTGCATTAGGGAGTTACAAGTTCAATGAGGTCTTAAGGAAAATGAAAAACCAGATCATTTTCTTTAGTTATAAGGCCAACTTTTCTAGATTGATCAGCAAGATAATGCATGATGAATATATATAGTTCTATGCACTTCAAAAGAAAATAGCAATCATTCGTTTTATTTTTTCAGTTTATAAGTCCATTGATGGCTTTTGAAATGTTATCTATAAGTACTGAATTCATTCTTCCTTAGGTTTTTTGGTCTAAAGTTCTAATAGTCTAGGCCCCTTTACTGTTGAGATGAAAAAGTGAATAGGATAACATTGAAATGATTTACAGATAGTTAAACACTCTATGTAACTGACCTCAAATTAAATCTATTTTTATCAATTTCTATGTATTTTTAAATTTTTTATTTATTCCTTTTAGATATACATGACACTGGAGTGTATTTTGACATTTTACATATATGGAATACAATTTATTCTAATTAGGATCTCATTCTGGTGTTTGTACATGATGTGGAGTTTCACTGGTTGTGTATTGATATATGAATATATGGAAGTTGTAACTGATTCATTCTATTGTCTTTCCTAGTCCCATTCCCCCTCCCTTCTCTTCATTCTCTTTTGTCTAATCCAATGAACTTCTACTCTTTCCTCCCCACCTGTCTTAGCATCCACCCATCAGAGAGAACATTTGGTCTTTGGTTTTTTGGGTCTGGCTTATTTCATTTAGCATTTTAGTCTCCAGTTCTTTTAAAAAGTAGGTTTACCTTTATGTTTCTTCTAATACAAAACTCAAGATATTGAATATTTTGTGTCTCTTATTTCATGTTAAGTGAGTTTAAAGATTGTTAATTAACTAATTGTGAATTTTTTTTCTGCTTTACTGGGTAGGAATTGAACCCAAGATCTAGTGTATGTTAGGCAAGCATTCTACCACTGAGCTGTATCTCCAGCACTATAATTTTTAATAAAAAAAGGTTAATATAGGAGCAAAATTTGAACCATGTGTTGAATAATAGTTGAAAAACTTGTGACACAAGAATGTTAGAATGAAAAATCACCAAAGTAAAATAGAGTTTTACTGAAGAGATTTTTAAAAAAATAAATGTATTTTTGTGAAAGGTGTCCTTTTTCAGTGGTATCTGAAACTTCATCTCCCTATCCCCTTTATGTACTCTTAGAGTACACATGATGCATTCTTGCTCTAAACAAAATCCACCAATTGGCCCAGAATAGTCAGAACTTAGTTAATAACTACCAGTGTTACTAAATTTTGTCCCCACCTCCAACTTAGGGCTGAATAGAGAAAGCCAAATGTGTTTATCAAACTAATCACATAAGATATCTTACTTCTATTTAGCCTACTTCCAGCTTTCCCATGTACACAAAATACAATAAGAGCATAGCTTAAGTCTCTCATCTTTTCACCATTAGCTTCCCTGCTCTCTTGTCGGCCTTTGATGGTCTGAAAAAATAAGTGATGGTAGCTGACACCCTTATTATAGCTAGCTCTGAAAAAAATAGCCTTTGTTTGTCATTTGGGTAGTCTTTGTTTTCTTCAACAGCCCTATTATATAGGTATTTTATAGCCAAGATTTTTAACTGGTTACATACATGATAACCAACTAAGAAGCCTGAAAAATTACAGATGGTCAAGCACTACTTAAGTTTAAATTAACATTTCTGTGGAGGGCTTGGCAATGAGCATTTTTAACAAGAATACCAGTTGATTATTTTACAGTACAGTCTGAAAACAGATGTTCTATGGAAATATGTTCTTTTATTGCATGTTTATGAATACTAATTCCAAGCTGGATGATAGCAGAAAACAAGCAAAAATAACTACATTAATGACTATATTTGATACCTCCCAACATCAACATCTTGCTTAAAAATCATCTGTAGTAGTTTGAAATTTATTCTAACAGATAAAATCAAATACCTTCGAATCAAAGGCATTTGTTTTCTAATATTACTAATGTTCCATGAAATGGGTCATCACTCTAGTATTGTTCATAAACCCTTAAATGAAATCAGCTGTAACTGAAGAAGCAGTGTTAACACAGTGCTGATGGGAGAATTATTTGACAAGAGGAAAATTGATAGTTTACTCTCAAATATAAGAACAATATAACACTAGCTTGGGAAAACTCTTCTTATTCTCTTCTGAAAGTAGAAAAGTAATCATTCATTTGCTATGTTTTGATTAACTCTGGCAAGGGCCTTTTGGCAAAGCTGATACTTTGCATTAAGTAGAACACAATCCAGCCAAGACAACACATTGGGGCTTATGTTGTATTCAAAAAATAACCTGATACAAAAGACACTTTTAGAAAGATTCCCAGTTATCAATTTCCCAAAAGGGTAATATTCAAATTTTCTAAGCAATAACAGTGACTACTTGCTATTATTAAAGGTATATTATTCTAATTACTAACAGCATGCATTTGACCTTACTTTTCCTTTTTGGAATACCTGGATTATTCAAGTTAATGAGATACAATATGAATTAAAAGTAAACGAAAAACAAATATTATATTATTTTGAAGCAGGGCAAGGTCACAAATTGTCTAGTATATCCACTGTATATACATATACACATATTACTCTTTTCCTCTGTTTTACTCAACAGGTTTGTTATCATCAGTATTTAATGGAGCTATGCAAATTTATAAATCATAAAACATTAAAATAATTTAAGTGAATGGCTAACTAAGAGTGATTGTCTCCCACAAATCACTTTATGCACTGAAACCCAAACTAGAAATATTCAGAACTAAGGGAAGTTTTGGAGGAATTTTCCAGCAAATTAATAATTTTTATTTCAATGATGTAACCCACTTTAATATGTGGATATATATATATTTTAAAAAACAGTAATTGAGACAAAGTGTGATGTGCCCACTAGAGTCAAAGAATAAGGGATTGCATTTGTTGACCAGGTCATGGTATAGATATGGAAGTTGTGTATATTAGGAACAGAACTGAGGAAATCAGGAATTAAGCAATGGTGATAAGAAGATAAATGTCTAATTGCTTCTTAAATATAGATGTCTTGGAAATAGAACATTAATTGTGGGGCTGGGGTTATGGCTCAGTGGTAGAGCACTTGCCTTGCATGTGCAAGGCCCTGGGTTTGATATCAGCACCACATAAGAATAAATAAAAAGATAAAATAAAGTTATAAAAAAGAAAGAACATTAATTGTGATGAAGGGTAAACACCAGAAGGTTTATGGTATAGGGAAGAAAAAGTGCATGGTTTTTCAGTTCTAGAACAACAGTCTTTCTAACCTATTAATGCTATACTTGATACTCTACTTGAGTGAAAGGAATATGACATCTTGTATTAGATTTATAGTACATGGTTTTAGTATCTCTGCCCTTGTGCAGTTTCTAGATTGACTGATAAATAATTGGAATTTTTATATAGTAGTCCTTAGGTACCTGTCAAATGTATGAGAAAATATGCAGACATTTCAAGATTTTTAATTCTTTCTTTGGCATTTACCTATTAAAAACTATAAAGAAGTCACCTGACTGTTTAAAACCATAAATTGAAGGTACTGTAAGACATTTTCCAACCAAATACACTAAAGTCCCATTGGGTTTATAATTCATGCCCTGAGCTGACATAATAGAGGAGATACATTATTGTAAGATCCTTTTGGAAACTTTATTACTTAAGTTCCCCAACTGCATTTAAGTTGACCCAGAATGTAGAGAATACTGATAAACAGTGTTTAGAGAGAGACTGCACTATTAAATATGATCTATTCTGTGTGTATTATGTGATCTAAAGGGCATTTTGAAATACCAAATCATCTGTGGAAACACCCCAATACTCTTCATTTATATAACATATTTTACTGCATCTTATTTAACATCTCCAATATTTGGGAGGTCTTACACTTCCATTTAGTTTTTTTGTGTGTGTGTGCTTGCAGTTGAAATCTATATAATTTTTAATGTTATATAATTTTGCTGTCTTAGGCACATACTAATCAAAGAGTAGCATATCCTGAAAAAATATAAGATCAAGAATTAATCAGATAAAAATTCAAATAATCTGACTGAACTTTCATATGTACATACATGAATATACCTTAATGAATCTCAGCATCAAGTATATCCAAGAGAGTAATTAAATATAAAACTATAAATAAATTTCAGAAAAATCAGTAGAGTAGATGGATGGGAGCAGGGGAGGGGAAGGGGGAGAGGGAGTGCTTGAGACTGAATTAGAGCAAATTATATTCCATGCTTTTGTGATTATGTCAAATTTATCCTAATTTTATATATAAAACTAAAAAGAATCAATGAAATATTTTCCTCCTGCTCTTCCTCCCTGCTCTGTTCTTGGTTGCTCTCATTATATCAAAGAAGACATTTGGCATTTGTTTTTTAGGTATTGGCTAGCTTCACTTAGCATAATCTGCTCTAATGCCATCCATTTCCCTGCAAATTCCATGATTTTGTCATTTCTTATTGCTGCGTAGTACTCCATTGTGTATAAATACCACATTTTTTTTATCCATTCATCTATTGAGGGGCATCGGGGTTGGTTCCACAGTCTAGTTATTGTGAATTGTGCTGCTATGAACATCGATGTGGCAGTATCCCTGTAGTACGCTCTTTTGAGGTCTTCAGGGAATAGTCTGAGAAGGGCAATAGCTGGGTCAAATGGTGGTTCCATTCCCAGCTTTCCCAGGAATCTCCATACTGCTTTCCATATTGGCCTCACCATTTTGCAGTCCCACCAGCAATGTACAAGAGTACCCTTTTCCCCACATCCTCGCCAGCACTTGTTATTGTTCAACTTCATAATGGCTGCCAATCTTACTGGAGTGAGATGGTATCTTAGGGTGGTTTTGATTTGCATTTCTCTGACTGCTAGAGATGGTGAGCATTTTTTCATGTACTTGTTGATTGATTGTATGTCCTCCTCTGAGAAGTGTCTGTTCAGGTCTTTGGCCCATTTGTTGATTGGGTTATTTGTTTTCTTATTGTTTAATTTTTTGAGTTCTTTGTATACTCTGGATATTAGGGCTCTATCTGAAGTGTGAGGAGTAAAAATTTGTTCCCATGATGTAGGCTCCCTATTTACCTCTCTTATTGTTTCTCTTGCTGAGAAAAAACTTTTTACCTTTGTGATATTAGGTAGCTTCACTAATAGCTACTTTTATACTATTTCATCTTGTCATATACTGGTATGCACTTTAATAAATGGAACATGACTAATAAAAAAAAGAATCAATAAAATAAAATAAAATAAAATAAAAAATTTAAATATAGATACTCTTTAAATACAGGTATATTTTAAACTTTTAAGTTGAATTCCTTTCCAATTTAAACAGTTACGTAGCTTGTTTTTATTATTTGCACTTGAGATTATAAATGGTTTACTAAGCACATGAAGTTCATGTGTTCCAGAGGTTTGGAAATGTCCAGGTCTTTAAATGTAATCAGAAGGAAGAAGCCTACACATCTAGAAACAAAATACCTGGTCATTCTGCCAGATTGAATGTTCCATACTCTTCTTGTCAAACAATACTGATAGTCTTAAGCTAAGCAATCAGTATGTTAACTCTGTTCCAAACATTTAGCAATTAAAATGTACTTAAGTAGAGACAGATACCCAGGAACTATCAAATATTCAAGGAAAACAAACACCAAAAACCAGAGGTAACCCCCAGGGGAAACAGAATTTGTAGAGTAAGAGGAAGTATTCACAACCCTCTTGCTTAATGTTCTCAGAGAGATTTGAGCAGATATTGTATCCATTAAACTCTATCATTTCTGACTCCCAAAGACCAGGCTCATATGAAATAGTCTTTGGAAATTAAAATCTGATCATTAAAATAAAATGCTGAGTAGATGGCATAATGGAAAAAAAGTGCAGACTAGAAAATCATATTAGTGAGCTAAAAATTCAAGACAAGGGATCCTTTATAAACACATTACTGAAGAACAAAGCTATGGACAAAATGTTAAAAGATATGGAGTCACAGGAATAAGTATAAAGCATGGAAATGAAAATAATAGGCATATTCTACAGGAATTGGAATGATGTTACCATTCAACATTTTAACTTCAATACTACATGCTAGGGAACAATAAACAATATCTTCATAATTCTCCAGAACATAATTTTAAACCTAGACTTTTATACCCAGCCAAATTACTTATGTAGATATATTCCACAAAAAAGGAAAGTGAAACAAAGAGGAAGGAAGATGTGGGACATGAAAAAAGTATGCTAAATATACAGAAACTAAGCAAATCACTAAACCATATGAATCCATCTACATAAATTTTGATACTATGGTAAGCAATGTTTTTTAAAAAGTAATGATGTAATGCAAAAATTGTAGATACAAATAAAATTCTGGTGATTATAATAAAATCTGACAAGTAGCTAGAGTGAAAAGAAAGTGAAAGCCTGTTTAATGGAGGAGAATATTGATATAAACAAATGTTGATTAAGAAAATAAAAGGTTAAGCATATCTTTTAAAATGTTAAGGTAATAACTAGGAGAATAGGAAATAATTGTTTACCTTTAAAATCACCAAGTGGGAAAAAACTAAATAAAACATGGTCAACTGAAGAAAAGGAAAGAAAAAAAAGAAATGAAAGCATTGCGAGCAAGCCAGCAAACAAACAAAAAATTTTGAAACAAATAAGATAGTGTGATTAAGTCCAAACATACCAGTAATACATGTAAGTAGATATATTATTTTTTAAAGGAGGAGGTTCAGTTAAGTGCAATGTTTTCACATTTAATTATGTTAACTCATAGATTCCTTACTCAAACACAACTCTGCTTAATTTGTTCACACTGAGTTAAGAATTTCAAGCAAAAAAAAAATGTGAGAATCTGTCTGATTGTGGTGAATCTATTCTCTCAAAATGTATAAGATAATTTTGTGGTTTGAAAGAATCATCCTTGAGCATAAAAAATAAACATTGCCTAAATTTATTCATTTTTTCATATTATTTCCTAATTTTTAAATGAAGGAGGTGCTCCTAAAGTATATTATTGGGATTTAGATTTTGGAATTCAGTTTTTGTTGGGAGATACTTCACGGGAAATTAATATGATTAATAGCTCAAAAGTAAGAAAAAAATGATATGAGTTTTAGTATAGGCTCTTCTATTTGCTGTCTGATGACCAACCAGTCATTACTCTGAGTCCAGTTACTCATTCATATAAATGAGGATACTATTTCAAGTATTAGTAAACTTTCTTACTCATTTTTATGATCTGTTTCTTCTTTCCCCCTATACGTCTCTGACTCTATTCTCTCCTGGATCTACCTTCCTAATTTATTTTACATCTTTTTTTAATATTTATTTTTTAGTTTTAGGTGGACAAAATATTTTATTTTTATGTGGTGCTGAGAATCGAACCCCGTGCCTCACACTTGCTAGGCAAGCACACTACCACTTGAGCCACATCCCCAACCCCATCTTTTTTTTAATATTTATTTTTTTAGTTGTAATTGGATGCCATACCTTTATTTTATTTATTTTTATGTGGTGCTGAGGATTGAACTCAGGGCCTCGCACATGCTAGGTGAATACTTTACCACTGAGCCACAACCCCAGCCCCTTATTTTACATTTTTTAAATCTTTCCTACTAAGAAGATATTCACTAATTCTCTGAGTGTACATACTTCCCTCTGAGCTTGATAATTAGTGTATGTGTGTGTGTGTGTGTGTGTGTGTGTGTGTGTGTGTATATAATACACAATATCACTCACTTTGGCTTCCTCCATCCCACTAACTACATTGTTCTCTTCAAAAGTGAGAAAACGTAGGATTCACTCATTCTTGAAATTTTCTTTTCTCTTTATCAACATATCTAAATCATCACAAAATCCATCTGCTTTTCCCATCTTTTATATATCTAGAATCCGTCCATTTTCTCTATTTCACCACTATTATCCTTGTTCATGCTTATATCACCTCTTCCCATGTATTACTCAATAGCTTCCTATTGCATCCAGTTTGGCCTTCTGTATCTCCAACATTCACCTGAGCCAAAGATATATTTTGAAGTTAAATTTCTCATTTTGAGATAATTATAGATATACACGTAGCTTTTAAAATAACATAGAGAAATACAATATATATTTTATCCAGTTACCCCAATGGTATATACTATAGTATAGGATCAAAGTCAGGATATTGTTATTGGTACAGTCAAAATACAGGAGATATCCATCTATATAAATATCCCTTTTATTGCTATTTTATAGCCATATCCACTTTTCTCCTGCCTTTTTTCCCACGTCAGCCTAAACTGTTTTACGTCTCAATAATTTTAACTGGCTGAGAATATTATATGAAAACATACAAAGTTATGTAAACTTTTGGGATTGGCTTAATTCATTCAGCATAATTCTTTAGATATTCATCCAAAATGTAAGTATGAAAATAATCTGTTACTCCAGATTTGGGCTATTATGAATAAAGCATCTGCAAACATTAATTGTACAAGTTTTTGTGTTCACATGAGATTTCATTTCTGAGACAAAAGATCCAAGAATGCAATTGATGGGTCATGTGGTACTTATATTCAGTTTTTAAAGATATTAATAAATTGTTTTCCAGGGTGGCAGTACCATCTTTTGTTTTCCATCAGCAATGTATTAGTTATCACTTATTTACATCTCCATTAGCATTTGATGTCACTATGTTCTGTTTCAGCCATTATGATAAGATTATAAATACTTCACTGTGGGTTTTTCTTTGCATTTTTCTGATAATAATGATCTTTTCATGTTCTTATTCTCCATCTGTATAACTTTGGTAAAATGCTTGCTACTGACTTTTGTTCATTTTCTAATTGGAGAAATCAGAATTTTTTTTGTTTAGTTTTATGTGTTTTTTATATATATTCTAGATCCTTGTTCTTTATCACTTATGTTGTTTCCAAATATTTTCTTCCACATTGTGGCTTCACTTTCATCCTCTTCACAGAGGTTTTAATTTTAATAAAGTCTAATTTACCAAATTTCCTCTTTATGGATTGTGTTTTTGATGTCAAGTTTAAAAAAATATTTCCCTAGCCTTAAAAGCCAATGATTTTCTATTTTTTGTAAAAGTTATATAGTTTTACATTTAAATCCATGATCTATTTTTGAGTTTATTTTTATGTAAGATGTGAAGTTTTGGGGATTGGCTTAATTCATTCTGCATAATTCTTTAAACATATATATTTTTATATACATATATATTAATATTTATGTTTAATTATTTCACCACCATTTGTTGAACAACTTTACTTCCTCCAATGAATTTCTTTTGGATATATTTATATGAATCTATTTCTAGTTTTCTGTTCTGTCCCATGGATGTGTATTTATATTTCCATTAATACCTTGAATTCTTTATTACTATAGACTTATCATTACTCTTAAAATAAGGAAGCCTGGTATCTTCTATTTTCATACTTTTAAAAAATTATTTGGGCTATTCTAGTTCGTCTGACTTTCCTTATGTATTCTCTGTATCTAAAAATACTCTTGCTTGGATTTCATAGGTATTATATTTAACTTGTATAGATTTGGAGAGAATTTACATAATTATATGTTGAGTCTTCCTATCCATGAACATAATATGTTTATTGATTAAGATTTTTTATTTCTTTCATAGATATTTTGTAATTTCCATCATTCAAGTAGTGTATATGTTATGTTAGATTGAAACAAAAGTATTTCCTTTTTGAGTGATTTTTTTTTAAAGAAAGAGTGAGAGAGAGGGAGAGAGAGAGAGAATTTTAATATTTATGTTTTTAGTATTTGGTGGACACAACATCTTTGTATGTGGTGCTGAGGATCCAACCCGGGCCGCACGCATGCCAGGCGAGCGCGCTACCGCTTGAGCCACATCCCCAGCCCCTTGAGTGATTTTTAAGAGCTATTATATTTTAAAATTTTGATACACATTTGTTTAAAGATAGTTCCTGCAATATTATTGAAAATACTTACTAATTCTAGTAAGTTTTTTGTCGATTCATTGAGAGTTTTAGTTAATAATGCCATCTGGAAATACAGCTTAATTTCTTCCTTTCAAAATGTAGTTTCCCTTTCTTGCTTTATTTTGCTAAATAGAATTTTCAGTTCTATTTTAAGAGTGGTGAGAGAGGACATTTTGACTTGTTCCTGATTTTAGTGGGAAAACACTACATCCTTCACCATTCGGTATAATTCTGCAGGCTTTTGTGTAGGTGCTATTTATATGATTGCAGTGGGATTGTTTTCAGGCTGTTAATATTATTATTCTAATTATTATTATTATTATTATTTGATTGACCTTCAAATATTGAGCCAGCCTTGTGTCCTTGGAATAAACTTCACTATGGAATGATGCATTTTTAAATTTATTGCTGAATTCAATTTGCTAATACTGTGTGAAATATTTATGTATCTGCCATTCATCTATATTTATTAGGAGTATTGTTCTATAGATTTTATTTGTTTTGTACTTTGAATTTGATATCAGAGTGATGCTACCTTCAAAGAATTAATGGATAATGTCTGGTTCCTATTCTATTTTCTGAAAGAAATTGTATTTAATTGGTGTTAATTCTCCTTCAAACATTTGATAAAATTTTTCAATGCAATAATTTGAAACAAAAGATTATTTTTGTGAAGTTTTGAATTATAAATTAAACTTTCTGAATAACTACATGCCTATTAAAGTTATCTATTCTGTTTTGGGTGATCTGTGGTATTTTGTTCTTTTTGAGAAATTGGTTCACTTCATCTAAGTTGTCAAATTCATGTGTGTAGAGTTTTTCATAATATTCTTTTCTTGTCCATTTTACAACTGCCAGATATATAGTGATACCTTCATTTCATTATTGATATTGGTATTTTTTCATTTATTAGTTATGTTATAAATTCTTCAATTTCATTGATCTTTTTATAAAAGCATATATTTGTTTCATTGATCTTCTCTTTTCTTTTTTCTGTTTTCAATTTCATTGGTTTATGTTCTCACCTTTATTATTTTCTTTCCTTCTGGTTACTTTTGTACAGATTTTGCTCTTCTTTTTTGTAAGTTCTTGAACTGAGGTTTAGTTTATTTATTTGAGACTATTTCTCTTTTTTAAAGAAACCATTCAATGGTACACATTTTCCTCAGTGCTTTAGATGTGAACCACTCATGTTGATATATTTTCATTTCCATTTAAATATCTATATATCTATCTATCTATATCTATCTATCTATATCTATCTATATATATATATATATATATATATATATATATATATATCCTTTTGTGATTTACTCTATGTTCCACAGGTTTTTTAGACTCTGTATGGTTTCCATCCATTTTAAATTGCTTGAAAAGAATGTGCATTCTACTATTTTTGGAAGGAGAGTTCTAAGAAACAGGACAAATAAAATATTAGGGCATGAAACTAAATCTCAAGAAATTACTTATAAGAATGGAAATGAGAATCTGTTCTCTAACACAGGTGAATCAAACATAGAAAAGCATTAAGGAAACTATAAGAAGAAAACCTCCAAACATATGGAAATTAAACAACATTTTTCTAAATAATAAAGATGAAAATAACGAAAGGAAGAGATGGTACAAGTAGATACTTCCATATTGAGTTAGAGTACCAGGTTCCCCCTTAGACTGGGTTTATACTTGAATAGGAATGATATTATTGCTGGACCTGGGGTGTGTAATGATGGCTTCCCCCTGTAGTGATGGCTTCCCACTAAGTCTCTGTTGATACCATTATAGTTAAGAGAGATAATAGTGTCTCCTTAATAATCCCCACCTGGTTCCCGCTGACACTTTGGGCAGGGGGGTGGCCTTGGTACCTGTGGGCAGTGGTGAAAGTTCCAACCCTGTAGTAGGCCACTTCTAACCTGAACCAGCATGAGGGGTGAGGGGATGATTCATATGGCTGGACAAACACATGTCTATGCTCTCCATGTGGTCTCCACTGACTTGGGGCAGCGGATAATGACTACCTGCCAGGGGACTAGGGTTTGGGGTATCTCAACACAACCTACCAAGGGTGGAAATCTAGACTTTCCACTTACTTGGTCTTTGCTGGTGGATGTAAAACTGGAGACTCATGTTTGTGCTTAGTTAGAGTATAGCAATTATTTTACAACATTTTTCTGTTTTTCTATAGATCACCTTTCCTTGTTATTTTGCTGGGGAAAACAGCTTTTCTTGGGACACATTCATCTGTACCTGTTATCATTTTCAGGTTGATGGCTCCTCCAGCATCTAGTCTAGGATATATAAAGCAAATAAAACACCACTTTAACACTGTGGTGTTTTCTGGATCCTGAGTGTCCCTACTTGTCTGCCTTCGTCTTTATGGTTTTGGAATTTTAATATGTTTGTTTTTTTTGTAAATAATATTCAACATTTTTAGTTGTAATTAGTGGACAAAATAGAGAAATGTCTATATTCAATCTTCTTGGAGGTAGAAGTCAAAATGAATATTTTAAAGCCACATATATGATTATGTCATATCCTGCTTAAATTTGTAAACTGTTTCACATAACTTTTATAATAAATATTGAAAATTGGGCCTGTATTATTTGGCCTTGACTATCCACACAGGCCAATTTACAATTTTTAACCATCTTTCTATACTCCAGTGCTTCTGATGGTTTTGTAGTAAGTTTAATGTGCCATATTATCACTTGCTAGACAATATTTATACATGCTCTTCCTTCCACCTTAATTGCACCATATCTACTTATTACCCACCTATCTACCTCCATTACCACATTTGATTCTACTCTTCCTTCACTCTCAGATCTATGATTTTATTAAGGATTTTTTTTTCTGACAGACTCTCCACCCCAATCACCTCTGAGACACACACACACACACACACACACACACACACAATTCTATTTATGTGTCTTGTTATATATGTTTATAAAACTGAGTAACATTTCTTTAAAGCACTCACTTCAGTTTGTAGTTACATGTATATGTGTATAATTAAAATGTACCTCAACAATATATATGTTATATATGATAGTTAGTAAATGATAAATAATATACGGTTAATTACATGAAGATAAGGCAATTTCAATGTAGACAGTGGGAAGAAAAGTCTGCTAATGCAGAGTCTTAATGTAGGAGACACAAATGAAGTAAGGAATATTTTCTTCCCCTTAAAATGGCTTTCACAATCCACCAGTCTTAATAATAAAACAGGGGCTGGGGCTATGGCTCAGCAGTGGAGTACTTCACTTGCACGTGTGAGGCACTGGGTTTGACCCTCAGCACCACATAAAAATAAATAAACAAAATAAAGGTATTGTGTCCATCTACAACATATATATATATATATATATATATATATATATATACACACACATATACACACATACACACATATACATATATATATACATATATATATATATATATATATATGTATATATATATATTTAAAAAGTAATAAAATAGAAAGTGAAAATGTATATACTAGATGGGCAACATTCTGGATCTAAGTTGTCAAGGTGCCCTGGTTTTCTACATTTTCTTTTCACCTGACACACATCCCATCCATTTCTTTATTTTTCTTTTTAAATATTTTTTTAGTTGTAGATGGACACAGTACCTTTATTTTACTTTGTTTTTTTAAATTTTTTAATGTGTTGCTGGTGATTGAACCCAGTGCCTCATGGATGCTAGGCAAGCACTTTACCATTGAGCCATGACCCCAGTCCTATTTTTACACATATCTGTCCCTTTATCTGCTCATACTCTGATAGATATGGTTCAGATTGATTTGAATTTTGGACAAAAGTCCACTGGGAAATACTAGGACAAATACTTATTTTCTCTAGTACAATTAGTTCCCATTTATAGTTGGAGTCTCTAGCTATGACATTGTTTCTCAATTTTCGAATTACTGCAATCTGACTTTCAAATAATTATGTGATTTGGGCTGGGGTTGTAGCTCAGCAGTAGAGTGCTTGCCTAGCATGTGAGAGGCCCTAGGTTTGATTCTCAGCACCATATAAAAATTAACAAACAAAATAAAGGTATTGTGTACAATTAAATATATATATATATATATATATATATATATATATATATATATAAATATAATAATTATCTGATTATTGGCATTTGATGACAAGTTGAAGTCAGCAGCAGAATGTATCCATTCTTTTAAAAATTACCTACATTCTTATATATAAACTTTTTTATTAACACTGATATGATCTTTATATGTATTTCTGAAAGCATTTGGGCCTATATAATCTACCCAACTTGTATTCAAGTTAACATTCATGAAGATCAAATTCCTGTCATCATCCCTTATCGTTAATATTGTTTTTAGCTCAGTGAGAACAAATAACAAGTACGTAGATATGTTTAAAGTAAAGAAAATTTTTAAAAAATTGTCCTATGTAGACATATGATAAAAAACATTTTAAGTCCTCCATATAAATTCTCATGAGATGAGAACAGCAAGAAATGTGGTGAAAATGAAGTATTTTGCCCAAACTCAGATGAAAAGCCTAATATATCTGAATGAATTAGTAATGATAATTTTTTCATATGATGTGATTTGGGTTGGGGTCGAATCATGCTAGGCAATGATTCTATGTCCACATTTTTGTTTGTTTGTTCAACATATTTCAGTCATTTTTAAAAAATTTCATGCAGGTAAGAGGCATTCTCCAGACAATTCTATGCTAATCATAGCACCAAAAGACTTCAGAAAAACAAGGTAAGTTGAGCCATCAAACTTTATCCAGCCATGTTTGGTGAATCTAGTATTTACTTGCAAAATTAATTTCTTTTGTAGAAAAATAAGAGAAATTATAATTGACTCAACTCAGACGTCATGAAATACATTCTAGGATAACAAAGTTCAATGCTGTCATATTTACAGGCTACCTTTGTTTCTGTTATTTTTAAATTATAAAAGTAGTACAGTTAACATACTAAAATATTTTTCCAAAAATATTCAAGCAAAAAGATGTATAAGCTGTAAATATTGAATATATTTTTCCTTTCTCCCAATCTCAATAATTTTGTGTGCATCCTTCCAAACTTTCAATGTATACACACAATTATATTAAACAATTTTATACAAAAATTATGAATCATCTAGAAAGAATAAGGTGAATCCATATGAATTGACACAGGATGATCTCAATGTCATAATGGTAGTGAAAAAAATAGTGACTTGCAGAACAGTACAGAAAATATTTTTGTAGATTTTACCGTTAAAATTGAGAATTCCCTTCTATTTTGATTTCTATCAGTAGTAGACCTAGGGAAAAGACAAAAACATATTTTTAAAAATTGAGAAAATAGTAATCTAGAAATCAATAAATCAAAAAATAATTGTAAGTTTAAAAGTGAATATCCTCAGTATTTCAACAATGTAAACATTCATTCCTTCATTTTTCACAAAATGTTCAGGCAGCAATAGAAAAAAGGATACCTAAATACTTACAAACCAAACCTTAGAACTAGCCCTGGGACTTACTTCTGCATGATAAATTTCCAGTAACCAAAATAGGAAAGTAATATAGAAAGAAAGCCCATTGTCTTAACAGGTGTGTGTGTGTGTGTGTGTGTGTGTGTGTGTGTGTATACTCTCTTTATGTGTAGGTATGTGTTACTCGGCGTCAATAGAGAAATTTTATTTTGTTCTTCATACGAATTGGATAATGTGTATTATGTTTCTCAAGTAATAAAATTATTTACTAAAATTGTTACACAAAACAAATAAGTAAACAATAAAAGTTATTCATGGAGTTTTTTTTGAAAGTATTGTGAACATATGCAGCTTAGCTTGTGACTAAGACAGACTATGATAAATCAAATTTTGTATATTCAATACAAATCAAATCAATCATGTAATAATCTAAATAATAGTTGATGGAACAATATAAAAGAAACTGGTAATATGCACTGAACTATACATCAATTGCTCTAAATGTTCATATAATTTTTGATCATCAGTCTGTAATTAGGCAATAGTGTTTACTAAGAATTCTCTGATTAAAAAAACAAAGTAAGGCAGTGGTTGTGGCTCAGTGGTAGAGTGCTTGCCTAGCACATGTGAGGCCCTGGGTTCGATTTTTAGCATTATATATAAATAAAGAAAATAAAGGTCTATTGACAACTAAGAAAATATTAAATAAGAAAAACAATTTAAAAAATCAAAGTAGGAAACACAATCATATGTATTTAAGAGAATGGTACACGATGATTATAAAGAGTATTTGTTGCAAAGGTATATTCAAGCATAATGTAAAGTATTTTATAATCAAGCTGAAATTCAAAGCTTCTTTACATTTAAAACATAAATATTATTGAATCAAGGTTGCCCAGTATGATAAATTTTATGATAGAGCGAATATTCCTCTCCTCCCTTTTTGTGAGATAACTGCATGTTTTTCTTCTCTACTGATATTGTGTTTGCTTTTGTGAGTTCCTGTGGTCAAAGGAAAGTGAGTGGAAACCTGAATAGATGCTTTATATGTGTGGTAAAGCTTGGAGTCTTGTGCATCTACGATCTGCTCTGAGAATGTTATATCTCAAATAAGGATTAGCTTCATTATCTTGAAATTGAATTAATTATTGGGAACACCTGAAAGCACCCTACTGCCTGAATAGAATCACTTTAGGTGATCTACACACTGATTAATGAGAAATAATAGTAAGTCATTGACGTTCAGGGATCATTTATTAGAGAGCATTGTAACAATAAAAGTTCATGAGTACTGCCAACTATTTAGAATGCCAAACAACTGGGGTCCTAGTTAACATCCATGAATATTTGAGAGAAAGGGTAAATCTACATCTTTGAGTTAACTTGGTAAATTAAAAAGCTAGACTTGTTTATGTTCTCCAATCATCTGCTACACATTAGAAGATTAACTGAGAGAATTAAATATTAACATTGCAGAAAATATTTAACTTTTACAGTCATTGTTACATGTGAGAAAGAATGGGCAAATGTTTTCAATAGCAGAAAGAGAAAAAGAAATATAGGTTGGATAATTAAAGATTAGGTAAGAATTCCATGACAATAATTGTAGTTACTAAAATAAATGATGAAAACCTGTGTACTATATGGCATCTAGCATAGTTCAAGGAGTATAGTAGGTACTGGATTATTAAATATATTTGATACAAATACTTAAGAATAAATTGGTTTAAATATAGAGCTCTAACTGGAGGCAGGGAATTAAATTATGATCTAGATGCGTCTGGGCATAGGGTTCAGTTTTGGAAAGCTACTATTCTTGGGAATTCACCCTAATCTTCAGGCCAGCTGTTCATTCAAAGAATTCTTGAATAAAATGCATGAATAGTAAACCTATCAGGAGATATGTTGTTTAATATAACTGATTTCAGACTTGCCAAGACCTTCTTCAGTACTACTGAAAAATCTATTTTGTGCAGAGAGAGAAAGAAGTAGAATGACAATCACCCACTATTCCTATGGGGTTCAGGGAATGTTCCTTAGACTCAGAGAAACATATTTGAGGTCTGCTCTGGTTTTGACTTGGACCTTGAGGTAAGTATACACCATAAAAATTTTCTTTTAATTCGATGATTTTTACATAAAATTGAGGTTTGAGGTTAGACAATATTTTGGAATAAATGTTTAGCAAGAAAAAGTAGCAGTGGAGAGTAAAATTTTAAATAGAATAATGAGAAAGGATGAATAGTATATAAGCATTATTTAAGTAGTAATTCATTAGAAATCACTTAAATATTGTCATTTTGCTGCTTTATAAATAATTTCATATATGCTGGGTGCTGTGCTACATGTCTGTAATCCCAGTGACTCTGGGTGTTAAGACAGGAGAAGTTTGAGGCCAGCCTCAGTAACTTGCAAGGCCATAAGAAACTTAGTTCTTGTCTCAAAATAAAAATAAAATAAAATAAAAGGGACTGAGGATGTAGCTCAGGGGTAAAGTGCACGTAGGTTCAATCCCCATTTCCAAAGTAAATAAATAGATAAACTAAATAATTTCTAATATATGAAATAATTTAACTAAAAGTCTTACAAATCAATAGTAAAATCACTATAAACTAAAAACATGAATGGCAACTTGAGATGATTTAAAAGCTAAGGAACCAGAAATCTCTTTGAATTTTTTTGCAATGTTCTATTAATAAAGACATTTTTAGAACAAGGATTTTCCTATAATGATTGAAACATTTTAAGTGATCCTTATTAAATCTAGGAATTTAGAAGATATAATTTAAATCAATTTGTATCAATGACATAATATTCAAAAACAGGTAAACATAAGGACAAGGTACTATAGAAATGTACATGTGATATGGAAAGATCATTAATTTCTCTTCTTATTTTTAAAGTTTTCTCAGTGAAATCAGAAGCAAGGGAATTTAGTCTTTAGATTGACAATATTCATTCTTTCAGTCTACAAACATGGGATGTTTACCATTTATTTGTTTCTTCAATTCTTTTGGCAAAACTTTATAGTCTACACTGTGTGAGTCTTATACCTCCTTGTTTAAATTTATTCCTAAGTATTTTATTATTTTTCATGGTATTATGAATTAGTTTTCTTAATTTCCATTTCTGATTGTTCATTGTTAGTGTATAGAAGTGCAATTGATTTATAGGTGTTTATTTTGTGCACTGCAACTTTGATAAATTTGGTTATTCATTTTAATAGTTCTTGTGAATTTTTAAAGATTTTCTATATATAATATAATATTTATGAAAATTAGCAAAATAGAAATGACTATTTTATAGGAATTCCTATTCCTATTCTATAGGAATAGACTACCTTCTAATTCAGATTTATCTTATTTCCTTTGCTTGCCCAATTATTCTGGCTAGAATAAACAATATTATTTTGATTAGAAGTGAATGCAGGTATCCTTGATTTGTCCCTGATCTTAAAGGGAAGTTTCTCTATTATGATGTTGGCTGTATATTTTTCATATATGGCTTTTACTATGTTAAAGTAGCTTCATTATCTTCCTTGTTTGTTATTTTCCTCATGAAAGGATATTGAATTCAGCAAGATGATTTTCTGCATTAATGAATTATTATGTGATTTCTTCCTTCATTCTGTTAATGTTCTGCGTAATGTTCATGGCTTTTCCTAAGTTATACTGTGCTCATAAAATAAATGCTATTCAGCCATTGTTATAGCTTAGATATGGTGTGTCCTCCCAAATCTCCCATGTTAATGTAAGAATATTCAGAGATAAATGATTATATTACAAAATCTGGAAATAAATCACTCTCAATGGACTAACTGGGTGATAACTGCAGGTAGGTAGAGTGTGGCAGGAGGATGTGTGTCACTGGGCATGACTTGGAAGAGTTCATCTTCCCTGAAGCTCCTTCCTCCCTGATGCCACTCTCTCTCATTCTTTCCTTCCTGGCTGCCAAGAGGTGAGCAGCACTCTTCCACCACACACTTTCATCATATGACCAGAGCAATGGAGTCAGTACACCATGAACTAAAACCTCTGAAACCATGAGCCAAATAAACTTTACATCTTCTATGTTGTTCTTTCTAAAATTCTTTTTTTTTTTAACATGGACAAAATCTCTTTATTTTATTTATTTATTTTTATGTGGTGCTGAGGATAGAATCCAGTGCCTCACCTGTGAGAGACAAGTGCTCTGCCACTGAGCCATAACCCTAGCCCCTCTATGTTATTCTCATTAGGTATTTTGGTCACAGCTATGCAAGGTTGTCCAACACAGTCATGACACATAATTCTTTAATGTTTTGTTAACTTATGCTAGCTAGTACTTTCTTAAGAATTTTTATATTATTTATAGGGAATATTTGGCAACAGTTTTATTTTACTGTTTTTCATTTTCTTATATCTCTCTCTCTGGCTTTGGTATCAGGAAATTAATGGACACTTATAATTAAGTGCAAATATGGTTTTAACTCTTCTTTAAATCTTTTCTTTTAAATTTGTATTGGATAAAGTTCAAGATTTATTTAATGCAGGACTTTTAAAAAATATTTTATTTTGTAGGTGTATATGGACACAACACAATGCCTTTATTTTTATGTGGTGCTGAGGATCGAACCCGGGTCCCGCCTGTGCTAGGCGAGTGCTCTACCGCTGAGTCACAATCCCAGTCCCTTCTTTAAATCTTTTAAGAATTTGCCAGTGAAGCCATTTAATTCAGAGGATTCTTTTTATGGGGGGAAGTTGCTGACTACTTACTCAATTTTCTTACTAGTTTATTAGTCTTATTCAGATTTCCTATTTTTTTATGGTACAGTCTTGCTAGGTAGTGTTTCTAGAGTTTGTCCATTTCATCTAGGTTATACAAACAGTTCATGTGCAATTCTTTCCTCTAATTGTTAACCTTACCTCTGTAAAATCGGCAGTAAGTCCCTTACCTCCTACAACCCCTAGTAAATATGTATTAAACACAATAGATATGTCAAGTAAATGAAGATAACAGGTAGCCAATATGGAAAACTAATGATAAGAATATTAAATAAATTTCCTTGGCACCTGGAAGTTAATAAGAAGTGATATGAAATTCACACTTAGTCTGACTTCCCAAGTATTGTGACTAACTCCTTCTTAGTTTAATTTTTGAGATCTCATTCATTTTTCCAGAAGTACTTATTGAGCTCATATATACTCAGTACTGTCCCTTTCCTCAGTGGTTATAAATGCATAGATGTATAATATGCAATTGTGGCCCCAAAATTTATAGTGTATATATATATATATATATAATATCTTCATTAAGAGTATTTTAAATAGCTTAAAATATGACTTAATAAATAGTTTCTTATGTAAGACAGTTTTTTAATTGCATGAATATTTTTAAGAATGTTTTTTAGACTTTTTCAGTAAGCTGATTTTATCTGAAAAGATTTGTGAGTTGACATTTGAAGGAAAGTGGAAAAAAATAAAGTGTGATGTTTAATTACCAAGGAACCTCAAAGAAAGCATAACTGTAACTGGTAATCTATATGAGAAGTGGTGGAATTAGAGACAATTAATAAAACCAAATTATATTCTCAGGTTGGGGAAAGGTATTTGTCAATTTCAACTGACCAGCATCATCATGACACATGCAATGTTTGCTTCAGATTATAGGTGAAAAATGATGGAAACTAATAACAGAGTTCCAAAGGAACAATATAATTGCATATACATTTAGGTATACATGGGAATGGTAAGCTAATGAAGAAAGACATAGCAGCTAGAAATTTAAAAAGTAAATAAGGGGCTGGGAATGTAGCTCAGTGATAGAGTCCTGGCCTAGCATGAATAATACCTAGTAATGCAAAAAATATAAATGAACTTATTCTTAAGCATTATTCATAATAACTCTTATAGTGCAAGAGCTCCTTGGGATGGAATGATTTTGATCTCTAATATACAAGGTCAGGAGGAGTTTAAAATAAACTATTATAAATGGTAGACATCAAGGAGAAAGTGGTAATAATTTACTTAGTAGAAATTAAAATCTAAAAATTTACCTATATATGTATGGTATCTTAGAACTTCCTCTATCAGGTGATAAGAGACAAAATGCTTGTTTAGCTCTTTTATAATATTTGGGAATTGATTAAGAAAAGAGAGAGACAGGAAAATCAAGTTGGCCTCACCATTAAATAAGACTACAGAAAGTATTATTGTTCAGACTAGGTAGCCATTATCAAGCGGCTCTCACTCATTTGTCAGAGCATGTTCTAATCAGCAAGAGACTTAAAATTAAAAACAAAACAAAACAAAAAACCCACTATAATGTGAATTTGTAAATATTCCTTGAAAGGAATACATAAGCATCATCCTAATATTTGGATTTCTATAAATAGGAGAATTGCCCTATTATTGTAATAATTAAAGAAATTAAGTAGGTTTAGTTCTGATGTATTTTCTAAATTTGTAACAAGAAAGAATTTTTTTTAAAAAATCATTAATTTTTAATTTTTTATCTTTATATGATAGTTTAATGTTTGTATTTTATATGTATATATTTATATTTTATATTTTGTTTTTATATTTTTGTATATCTTTATATATTTTTACTTTTTTCTATAGAAAAGGTTTCATGACAAATTTTACTCTAGAAATTGGTAACATTTCTTTAGAGTATAAGCAACTTAAAGTTGCCAGTGCTCAACGTATCTGAGAAAACTGTTTCCAACAAAGTTGATAATGTTGGATTATATTTTGAAAAATTGCCTTAGGGTGTTCTAACCCTAAGAACATTATCATCTCTTGACTATTCAAAATGATGGTAGAAATGTTTTCTATATTTGGTGTTTGGTGGGGAACATATTGAAATTATATCTATCTTTCTTGAAGATAACTGTATCAATTTTCAACAGTTCAGAATGTTATAGAAATCTTCAGTATTTTGTTTATTATCTTCATATACACTTATGAAGGGAAGATGGGGATAAATGCAAAGCACTTAAAAAATATCAACAACAACAAAAAACATGTTCCCTTTTACTAAGAGAATTTTTTTTCTAGAAAAATCACAAGATATGAAATCCTTTTTTGAAAAATTTTAAAATAATGCCTACATGTCTTTAGACTCACATTTAGTGACCTGATGAAAAATGCAGTCTTAATTATATAATATATAGGAACTTAGCATATGAAAGGATACACACACACACACGCACACCAAAAAAAAAAAAAAAAAGATACCACATACTGTGTAGATTTTTTTGTAGATCTAGATGTTTCCTCAGCATATCCTTCTGCTGGTTTCACAGTAAGTTCCACTGCAGCTCCCAGAACAAATTCTCCTTCAGGTCTCACAGGAGGTCTTCTTGCTGGTCCCATAGCAAGTCCTTGTGTAGGACTCGTAGCATTTCTCCTTGAAGGACTCACAGTATGTCGCCTTGCTGGTCTTTCAACATATCCTCCTACAGGACTCATAATATGTCTCATACCATGTCTCTCAGCATGTACTCTTGCAGGACTCTCAGTATGACGTCTTGCAGGATGCCTTGTTATGGCATGTTCTCTTGGATGTCCCCTTGAGTATCTCTCAGCATGTCCTCTTGCAGAACTCACAGAACGACCTCTTGAAGGGCTCACAGATTGGTGCCTTGGAGGACTCACTGCACGTCCCCTTACAGGTCTCACAGAAAACTCTCTTGCAGCACTAACAGCACGTCCTCTTGTAGGACTCATGGCACGTCCCCTAGCAGGTCTATCAGCATGGCCTCTTTCAGGACTCACAGTAAATCCCCCTGAAGATCTTACAGAAAGATGATTGGTAGGACTCACAGCACTTTCCTTTTCATTTCTCTTTTTGTCATGTTGTTTTGCAGGACTCACAGCACAGCCTCTTACAGAATTCACAGCAAGCTTCCTTGTAGGACTCATGCTACGTCCCCTTGCATGTCTCTCAGTGTGGCCTATTGTAGGATTCAGAGAAGGACCCCTTGCAGGACTCACAGACTGATCCCTTGCAAGATGCACAGCAAATCCCCGTGTAGGACTCAGGGTACGTCCCCTAGCATGTTTCTCAGAATATTCCATTGCAGGACTTGCAGCATGGCTTTCTTTGGGTCTCACAAGAAGTCCTCTTTCAGGTGCCCTAGCAGATCCTTCCATTGTTCTCCAGACAGGTTCCTCAGAAGATCTTCTAGTTGCTTCCCCCATAGGTCCTCCCAAAGATCCTCCTTCGGCTCTTAAAACACCACCATAGCGGTCAAGCAACTGTAGGAAACAAAGAGATGAAAGCAAAGGGTTGACTGTTAGAATTTTAAAAATCTGAAAGGTAGTAGACACATGTTAAGATATGTAAGGAAGTCTCTGAGTAGAGGTTACATTTTTAAATTGTTTAAATTATTTAATAATTTTAAAAATATTCAACTAAATTGGAGAGTAAAGAAAACTAACATCTAATCATGCTTATCTTGGTTTTCCTGTTAAGAAATCATACAATTTTTATTAGTACATTATATTTCTGCATAATTTTGGATTTAATTTTGGCATATTCATAAATGAATATAACAATTTGCTGTATTTCAGCCCCTAGGACTATCCTCTTCCCCATCCCTTACCCTGATCCCTCTCCTCTATTCTATTGGTCTTCTTTCTATTTATTTTTCAATTGGTACATTATAGTTATGCATAAAAATGAATTCACTGTGATAGATTCATAGTGATAGTTTCATACATACACATGACATAGTGTGGTGAATTTGATTCTATTATCCTTCCCTTTCCTATCCTTCCTCCCTGTCCAAATTTATACATCTTTTAAAACTGAAAATAGCTGTTAAGCATTTGGTACCTGTTCTGACATGAGCTTAAAATTTTGAAATATAAAATTGGTCATGTCACAATCTATTTCTCAAGCATCTAAACAACACTTCAAAACAAGGTATCTTTTAGTGATAATGTGGGTATTTGCTTTTATTTGCAAAAGATAAACTAAAAAAGCAAATCCAGAAATTAACTGAGGACAGATATTTCCAAGAATGAGTGGTAATGAAGTGTGGGTGATAGAGATGAAATTGATACTGAGTAAACATTTTGTATAATTTTGATTTTTGAAATATACACATAGCTTTTACTTTTGAAAATATAATTAAATAAAAATATTGAAAAAGGAAACACCAAAACTAAATACAGAAACCAGTAAATGTAGTTGTATATCAAATAAAAATATAAACATACAGAATTACTAATTGAAGCAATTTTTATGATTATATTCTACCTATGCATTCATCTTTAATTATATATGTATATATATATATATATATATATATATTAAAAATATTGAAATTTTCTCAGTTGAATTATTAATATTGACATTGGTTTAATAATTCTGAAACTATTTTGTGTTAATTTTAGACTCTACAATTTTATGTTGGTAATTTTTATTTGATAATTTTATGAGCCAGGTATCTGATAGTAGGTATGGGGAAATAAGTGTGGAATAGAGCATATGATAAAGCATTCTGTGAAACTAAATTTATAATAGAGTTCAGTATGAACCTATGATTTAAACACAAATGTACACACATGCACAGTTTCTAGGTATGTCTAGTAAAAGGAGCTTACAAGAAATAATACTATAGAAGCAATGAGCATATTTATTGACTAAATTTTGATTTCTTTATACCACTCCACATTAAAAGAAGCCAAGTTCAGTTGAAGCAATGGCTGATTACAACTCTGTAACTGAAAAAGAACAAGGACAGCTTATTGTATCAAAAAACAAATGTCAAAGGACTACTGGGTCTATCAAAATGGTATAAGAACTATTTTGAAAAGGCATCCACTATTAAAATTTAGAATAATTAAAACACCAAGATGTGATGGTAATTAACTTTAAAACATTTAGTAAAATTTAAGAATATATGAGTACTCTATCATATTAAAAATACATTGAGGAAAAGGGAAAACTTTGCCTTATAGAAAAATTTTAGTTGCAAATCAAAGTATAAAAAGGAGCAAAGTTTACAATTCCCAATGTAATATTAAGTTAAGGACCATCACTAGATGCCAAAACAAATGGGTGAAAGGTTGTTGTGAACTGGGGTATTTATATCAACATGAAGTATCATCCCACCTATTACTAATTAAAAAAGAAAATTTACTTTTACAATAGAGAGAACAGTGTGTATCTTTAGCCAAGTTAATCAGAACAATAACAGAACAAGTTGATGTGATGTGCCTCCTGGAGTGATGCAATTGGGAATACACATCACCATCTACATAGTATTCATGCTAAAAATATTTAGCCTGAATCCATTTGTTATGTAATCCCAGACTGTTGGACATTTTACATGGCAAATGGCCTGAATTATTCAAAAAGTTCAATGTCATGAAAGTCAGAGATATTGTTCCATATTGAAGGAGACTAAAGGGACATGGCAACAAATTATTTCATTATTGGATTTTATATTAAACAGAAACCCTATAGAGGAAAAAGTGATAAATTGAAAATAGATCATATATTTGAAAATTGTATAACTATTATTTTTTTAGGAAGGATAACAGTATTGGCCCTATGTAGGAGAGTGCCCAACACCTTAGAAGATAGTTGCTGAAGTATTTTGGCATGATGTCTACAATTTATTTTCAATAAAGATTCAGCAAAAAATAAAAATAATGTATGAGGGGTAGAAGGAAACAGGGAAGAAGAGGAGAGGGGTAAGGGAAGAGAGAGAGAGAATGTAATAAAAATGAAAACAATCACAACTTCCCTTCATAATCTTTCTAACCAAAGAGTAATGACTTTTTGTGCAAAGTTTTTCCAATTATATAAGATCAGATAAAAATATTTAAGGAGCTAGAGATATAGCTCAGTAATAGAGTGTTTCCCTGAATCTGTTCATTAGGTAATCCCAGACTATTGGACATTTTAAAAGGCAAAAGGCCTGGATTCTTCAGTAAGGTCAATATTATTAAAGTATTATTTTTGAAGACTAAAAAGACAAGACAATCCCTAGTACTGCACAACAAAAACAAAAACAACCAAACAAAAAAGATAACGTTGAAGTATTAGACTAGTTATAAATTAAATGGCATTTTACAGTGTTATAGAATAATATTTTATATGTGTGCATATTTTTATAAATTTTGGTGATAGTCATTGCCTAAAAGAATAAGAAAGGCATGTGAAGCACCAGAATTATCTAAAGGAGAAGGAATTATTTTTTTACTTTTAAAAATCTTTCTGCAAGTCTGCTTTTAGTCGATGAAAAAATATTCCTATCTAAAAAGAGCAAACCTAAATTATTAATTGGATATTTTTAGTTCTATAGCTATTTTATTCAATTTTTGTTTGGAGGATCTATTCAGTGGTGAGAGAGTATTGGAAAGTCACCCAGTATTATTGTATTGTGTTCTATTTGCTTCTTGAAATTGAGTAGGGTTTGTTTGATGTATGTATATGCTTCATTTTTTGTGGCATAAATATTTATGATTGTTATGTCTTGCTGATGTATAATCCCCTTAAGCAGTATGAAATGTCCTTCTTTGCCCCTTCTGATTAGCTTTGGATGTGGCAGAAAAGGTACACTTATACATTGCTGGTGTAACTGCAAATTGGTGCAGCCAGTCTGGAAAGTAGTATGGAGATTCCTCAGAAAACTTAAAATGGAACCATAACTTGACCCAATTATCCCACACATTGGCATATACCCAAAAGACATAAAATAAGCATACTGTAGTGATGCAGCCACATCAATGTTCATAGAAGCTCAATTCACAATAGCTAAGCTATGAAACCAACCTAGGTGCCCTTCAACTAATGAATTGATAAAGAAAATGTAGTATATATACACTATGAAGTATTACTCAGACTTAAAGAAGAATGAAATTATGGCAATTGCAAGTAAATGGATGGAACTGGAAAATATCATGCTAAGCAAAATAAGCCAATTCCAAAAAACCAAAGGCGTAATGTTCTCTGACATGTGGATGCTGACTCACAATAGGTGGGGGCAGAAGAGGAGGTTCACCAGATTAGATGTGGGAGGATGGGAGGGGATAGAAATGGGAAAAACAGTAGAATGAATCTGACATAACTTTCCCATGTTCATATATGAATGCACAACCAGTCTTACTTCATAGCATATACAATCACAAGAATGGTACATTATACTCCATGTAGGTATGTTATGTCAAAATACATTTTACTGTCATGTATAATTAAAAAGCACAAATTAAAAAAAGTTTAAAAAATGAAAAGACCAAGTAAGAATACTGCCAAAAAGAAAAATATGTTCCTTTCATTGATACTATAAAAAGATCTACTCATCCTATAAAAATTTAAATTTAAAAATAAATCCATTGTAATGTCCATTGGAAAATAATTTGGAATTATTTTGGAAAATAATTTCAAAAACAAAACCTGAGTGGAAGGCTTTTATGTGGTTTGTTTATATGCAAATGTCCCATTAATCATGTGGAGAGAATGCTTCATTGTGGCTTTAATTGCCGGATTTGAAAATATTACCACTGTTACTTAGTCATACAGTAATTAACACAATCCTGGTTAACTGTTGAAGTAATATATCGCTTTAGATGTCTTTGAGTACTTGAGATACATACAATCACAGTCTTACAATTTTTAATGTACTATCACCAGAAACTCATGAAAGAAACAGAAAATTCTTTCAAGAGGCACAAAGACAGAACCAGTAAGTATTGTTATTTTCCTCAGATATTAGTTTTTTCTTATCAATTAATGTTAACCAACAAACCCCATGAAAACTTCTGTTTTAATACTCTCAACATGAGATATTATAGAGTAAGTTTGATGATGAAGAGAATACATGCAACATGGTATATAAATGGAGAGAGTAAATCATGATGAAGGATTATTTCCTCATCCTGACTTATGTCACCTAAGCAGCTAGAGAACAACAAAATGATATTGAGTACCCATACAGGGAGTTTGAATTAAATACTTAAAAAAAGAATGTGAAGTGGGAGACACAAGGGAGGTGATAGTACCAAACATAAAATTTATTTCATCTTCATTTCTGAAGGATATTTTTTGATAGTGGTGGGGCTTGAGTTCAGGGCTTCCCACATACCAGACAAACACTTTACCACTGATCTACATCCCCCAGCCCCAGGCCCTCAAGGATATTTTACTAAATATTTAATTCTAGTTAGACAGTATGTTTTTTTTCTTTCAGCATATTAACGACATCAATCCAATATCTTTTGGTCTCCATTTTTTTTCTGATAAGAAGTCAATGACAATTCTTGTTCCAATATCCCTCTATGTAAGAGGTTAGAAAACTCTGGCCCATGACCCCCTTTTTAGAAGCCCTAAGAATGATTTTGATATTTTTAAAAAGAGTTACTTAAAAAACAACGAATATGAACCTGAGGAAAATCAGATGTGGCCCACAAATCTAAAATATTTACCAATTCCTGCTGAATGTAATACATCTTCTGCTTCTGATGTTTTTCAACTTTTTTTCTCTTTGTTATTTTTATCAATTTAACTGTGGTGTAGGGATATATTGTTTTCTTTACATTTTCTTGAGTTTTTGTAGGCTTCCTGGATTGTGTAAGTTCAAGTCTTTCATCAAATTTAATAACTATTTGTCTATTTTTAAAAATCCTTTTTTCTGCTCCAGTGTCAGTCTCTTTTTCTGTTGGATCTCCAGTCACACATATTTCATATTGTTTTATATTGTGCCCTACATTCTGGACCCTGAAACTATGTTCATTTTTTTTCCTTCAATTACTTTTCCCTCCACTCTTCAAGTTGGATAATTAAAAAAATTTTCAGGTCCACTGACTCTTCTTCCATTTCCAGTCTGCTTTTATGATTCCAATGAATTTTTTTATGATAGTAATTTTATTTTACTTTTTTTCATACTGAGGATTAAACGCAGGGACATTTTACCACAAAGTTTCATCTCTAGCCTTTAAAAAAATTTTTTTGAGACAGAGTCTTACTAAGTTGTCAAGACTGACCTCAAAATTATGATCTTCCTGTCTCAACCTCCTGAATCACTATTTTATTTTTAAAATCCTAGACTTTCTACTGGGTTTATTTAGTTTTCACTTGTTTGTTGATATTCATTATCCATTCACATATTTTCCTTAACTTATTTAGCATACTTTTTATCACCTATCTAAAATCTTTGCTGAGTAGGGCAAACTTCAGATAGTCTCACTTTGCTCAGCTATCAACCATTAACTAGTGAGAGGCCCCCAACCCAACCAGAACCTGAGACTCCCTTTCTGCATACTTCTTTATGCATATGGTCCTGCAGTGCCACAAATACTAGTTAATTAAGCTGCCATAAATTGTGATCTCTGCCATCTCAACTACTTGTAATCATTATGATCAATAGACTTATACCTCTCTATGCTCCTGTTCTGAAATTTTTCCCAGAGAGCTAGATGATATGATCATGGGTTCATTCTGAGTTTACCTTCTCTCTGGGTTTATAGTCATGCATTATGTTGTTATCCACTTATGGAAAACAATTGCTTAATTGGTGTTGTTTTGATGTATAATTGTCTACTGTGGCATGTTGTTCTGGTATCAATTACTCCAAAAGACCAATCTTATATAATAAAGACATATAATTTTCCTTTAATCTCTCTTTGGGTAAAGAAAGAGGAAGATGAAGAATAGACATTTGATAATATATAAACTGTATGAGTGGTTGCTATGGGGCTGTTACTATTCTAAGTGCCTTATACATATTAATTTTTTAATCCCCATGGTATCTCCATGAAGTAGATATTATTATTATCCTTATTTTAAAGAAAAGAAAATAAGGATGGAATAGTTAAAAGTAACTTGCCAAAGGTCATAAGCTGATAAGTGATTGAATTGGTATTGAAAATCCACCAGTTTAATTCCAGAGTTTGTTTTATTAACGGTATTATAGAGTGACTTTCATAAAACAAGAAGTGAAAAATCACTCTAAGTTGAGGTGCATATACCATTGTGACTTGCACTGAAAAGGAAAGAATTATGGACCCAATAAAGACTGATGACTTTGGAGGTGATTTTTTCCCACATACTTGTCTACAGACAACATTGCTATGAATTATTAGGCACTATAATTTTTACAAATCAATGATACTCATATGGCACATAAGTATTTCCATATTTCTATGCATGTTTAACTACTTTGTCTAGTGCTGTCAGGACTAATTAAATATGTAATATTCTTTTGTACAGTCACTAGAGAGGTATATATTAAGATTCAAATGCTCAAGCAAACAATCAAGAATGTGTACAGAGATCATATAGATTGGGAGAAAATCTTTATCACCAGTACCTCAGATAAGGCATTAATTTCTAAGATATACAAAGAACACAAAAAACTTAACACGATAAAAATAAATAACCTAATCAATAAATGGTCAAAGGAATGGAATAAACACTTTACAGAAGAAATATAAATGGCCAAAATATATGAAAAAATTTTCAGCATCTCTAGCAATGAGAGAAATACAAAACTACACTGAGATTCCATCTCACTCCAGTCAGAATGGCAGTTACAAAGGATACAAGTAACAATAAATGTTGGCGAGGATGTGGGGAGAAAGGTATGCTCATACATCTTTGGTGGGACTGCAAATTGGTGCAACCACTATGGAAGCAGTATGGAGATTCCTTAGAAAACTTGGAAAGAAACCACCATTTGACCCAGTTATCCTACTTCTCAGTTTATACCCAAAGGACTTAAAAACAGCATATGACAGTGACACAGCCACATCCATGTTTATAGCTGCTCAATCTGCAATATCCAAGCCATGGAAATAAATTAGGTGTCTTTCAATAGATGAATTGGTAAAGAAACTGTTGTATATATTCACAATGGCATATTATCCAGCCATGAATAAGTATGAAATTATTTGCTGGTAAATGGATGGAACTGGAAAGTATCATGGAAGTTCAATAAGCCAATTCCAAAAAAAACAAAAGCCGAATATTTTCTTTGATATGTGTATGCTAACCCAAAAGAATGGAGATAGAGGAGGGGAATAATAGAAATACACTGGACTATACAAAGTGAAATGAAGGGAAGGGAGAAGGAAGGGGAATAGAAAACACAGTAGAATTAATTGGACACAACTTTGCTAGCCTTGTATTTGTATATATGACCAGGGTAATTCCACATTGTGTATGAACAGAGAGTGGGGATGTAAATAGACTAAGTTATTATTTTATACGTATATATTCTGCCAAAATAATCCTACTGTCATGTATAACTAAAAATAAAAATATTAAAAAGAAAACAGAAAGGTTAGGAATGTAGTGGTAGAGTACTTCTTGCCTAACAAATACAAGGCCCTGGGTTCCATCCCAAGTACCACAAAAAAGAAAAAAAAGGAAAGAAAAAAATGTATCATATATTCATATGTTATTATGTTATACCATATCATTTTGGATTACTAAGGAATAAAGAAACAATTCATGGATACAAAAAAAATTCAATTGCTCCTGGAATGTAATCTGTCAGGGTATAAAAACTGAAGCTAGAATACCCAAGTAGATATCAGATGTAAATGAATACCATTTTAACATGTTTTAACAATAAGTACTCACCAATGTATCTCAATGGGTAATGTTATTCTTATGATATATTGCTAGAATTTCAATCATGATTCAATCACATGACAAAAAAAATTTAAAAAATGGAATGATGCGGAGCTGGGGCTATGGCTCAGTGGTAAAGCATTTGCCTGGCATGTGCAAGGTACTGGGTTCAAGCCTCAGCACTACATAAAAATAAACAAATAAAATATTTTTTTAAGGAATGATACAATATGGTGTAAATGACTAAGTCAAAAGAAAAAAGTTCACTTTCAGTGTATAACATCAAAAATATAAAATATTTGAAATGTAATTTATGATTATTATTAATGCATGAATAAAGAAAATTATTCAGGAAGTCTACAGAACTCCTTCTAATGTCTAGACATAGGTTTTATTGGAAATTTCCATTCCTGAAGTCACATTTCATAATTGAATCTATTAATCTTTACTGTGTTTGAATAAAGCTATTGAACCTGGAGAATGAGAATTATTAAAATAAAAATAAGACAAATCCATGAACAGATTGCCTCCTATTAACCTCTATACTGGAGTTGGGTTATAGTGATCTTAAACCTGTCCTATTATCATTATTCAATTACTGAAATTGTTAGTGTTTCATGTTCATTGTACTCCGTGAGTTCTGCATAAGTTGGATGGGTCATCTTGTTAAACAAAAGCAGTATAACAACAGTTTACTTATAGCATAATGGAAGAGTTGCACAAAACTTTAATCAATTTGCATTACCTTTTGATGTGATCACATTACTAACAGTTATGTGGAAAAGCAGTACATGTAATATTGAAAAAGTAGAAGGTAAGTATCATGAGGTACCAGACCCATTAGAAAGTGGAAAACGGAAGTTCATGTTCGTACTTGTGGTAGGGAATGAAATGATTACAAGAAATTATTCTGAATGAGTGAGAAGTCTTAATTTTTAATTTTCATCAATATATATCATTTTTAATTTTAAAAAATTTTGAGTTGTAGATGATCACAATACCTTTATTTTACTTATTTATTTTTATATGGTGCTGAACAGATGCTCTACCACTGAGCTACAACTGCAGACTCTTGTCTATAAATACCTTAATTAGATTTGTTGGATCATAGAAAGTGTTAGAAGGGACCTTGAAAAATTAATTTCTTCAAAAACTTTTCATTTTACAGATGAAGAAAAACAAATAATACTGAGGTAAATTAAATGTGTTCAAGATCTGAAAGCTATTTGTTGACAATGACAAGACAAAAATGGAAGACTTTTCAGTCCAGTGCTCATTACACTATGTCTCCCTATATTTTGCTTTCATGTACCTAAAAAATGTCATATTGGGGGCATTTAAGCACTACTTTACTAATTTTCTAAGAAGGCATTTAAATCAGATTTTTAAACCTAATTGTTGGTAAAAGCATATAGGTTGTAATTGACAGTTTCAGACTTGGAGAGCTGCTCTCAATAGGTTATTTCCCATGTTATATTATTTCAATATGAACTTACTTAGAAGAATTACCATTTTTGAAAATACCCAAGTTAACTTTCAACTTAATCAGTTTCTGAATTATCACAAATTACTAATTATTTATCATTTTTCCCATAAATATATGGCATATGAATTCATGGTAAGTGATGGAAAATATGTTTCTAGTATTCTTGTGCATTTTATCAATTTATTTTAAATTAAAATTCATGCAGATTTTAGATACAGGTATTGAAATTCATTATAAAACTAAAAAAATACATGTTTATAAAATATAACTAAAACAACCCACACATTTATTCACACATATTTTCCAGAGTTTAAGTGTTTGCCAATTTTACTCTTGGTTTTATATATGAACATATGTATGCATTTATCACATAAAGTCTGGCACAGTCTGAATCACTATGCTGATAGTTGATCTTGGCATGATATAATAATTTTCAATATGAAATATTTTCACAATAACTTGTTTTTACACTGGATAATCAAAAAACAATTCTTCTTAATTATTTCTGACATCATGTCTATAACATCAGAAAAGAAACAACTACCCCTTCATGCTCTAAAATGAAAATGTGAACATAATGCCTGTTTTCTGTTGCAGTGGCCATATTGATAAAATTACAATAAACACTAATACTAACTTAAATATGATCAATATTGACTCTTTCTTGTTTGCCATTCCTTTATTAAAGGAAAGTCTTGGGAATATTTTTATTTATAAAAGATTATGTCTCAACCGAAGAAAAATGTGGCTATCAAAGAGAACCATTCATATTTTTAAAAATAATTTTATGTGGAAAATATTGGTTTTATTATGTGTAAATGTTAGTTTACTTTTGCATTATAAAGATTTAAAATAAATTGTTATTATCTGTCAAAGCGATGTTCAGAGATATTGAAGAGAACCTTCATATAACTATAAATAGTCAGACTGCTGAATTTCCTTATTCCTCTTTGCTTGGTTTAGTGTGCACAATGATAGACAAAAATGAACAAAGAAAGAACTGAGAAACATTAGTCCTATGAGAATAATATATATCTGTTTCCCTGAAATATTATTGATAAAATCTGTAAACTTAATATTATGGCATCCATTAACTGGTAATTTTATATATATATATATATATATATATATATATACACACACACACACACACACACACACACACTTCATCTCCATCTTTTGATTTGGGCTAGTGTTTAACTGTGCTTTACTGATAATATTATCAATATAATTTGTTTTTATTTTCAGAAATTACTAATTAATACATTCACTTTTTATTTGTTCTAATTAGTTATACATGACAGTAGAATGCATTTTGACACATCATACATAAATGGAATATAATTTCTCATTCTCCTGGTTGAACATGATGTAAAATCACACCAGATGTGTAGTCATATATGCACATAAGGTAATAAAGACTTTCACTTTTGAACTATCAAATTTTGTCTTGTAATTATCATGCAATAACATTTACTTTTTTGTGGATTTTTGTGAAGGTGTCATTTCAAATTCGAGTGGATATCAACTTATCAGTAGATTTAAATCAAATTGTGTAAGGAGGTATAGAAAAACAAATAAGCAAGTATATGTTAAGACATATTTATTATTAATTTAATATACTAAACATTTTAAAGTTCACCATAAATTTGCACAATTTTAGTCTTGTTGGAAATATTCTGTTCTCAAACATGCCCATAATTTCCTCTATCTCTTCCTTCTGTCCTCTGCTTAGATGCTGCAATATTAGAAAAACCTTGTCTGACTACACTACATAAAATATCAGATTCTCCTTCATTATTTTGTGTTTAAATTGTTAGAAGGAACCTTAAAAATTATCTTGATTTTGAAGAAACTGATGCTCAGAGTTGAAATCCTATTATACCTAAAATCACTCTTCTACTTGGAAACAAAAAGAGGATTAAAATCTAAATTTCTCAGCTCTTAATATTTTTAACATATTGTTCTATGAGAATATATATCTATTACTCTGACAAAAAGTATATATATATATATATATATATATATATATATATATATATATATATAATGTTTCTCAGCTCTCACTTTGTTCACCTTTGTTTCATTGTGCATACTAAACCATGAAAAGAGGAATAAGGAAATTCAGCAGCCTATTTCTATTTATTCAGCTCTTAATCTTTACATTACAGAATATTGTACCCTGATTTTGGAAATTGAGATTGTAATAGAACACTATGATTAAAACCTATTCATGAGCTCTGCCTTTAAAATTTTAATTTCTTAGGAGTAAATGTGACATTTTGAATAACAGGAAGCATTATACCCACACCACAGTGCAATAGTTTTGAAAGGTAAGTGCGACATTTTCAAATTCAGTAAACAATCAACATATTCAAATAATAAAATCCTACTTGTGTTCAGCTAGAAAGACAATGATCTTTAACACAAACTGACTGGAAGATTTCTCAAAGAGTAATGATTAAAAACTTATTCACTGAATAATGTCCATCAAATAAATGAATTTTATCGAAAGTATACAGTGGGCAACTATGATATAAAACAATCTTAAACATCTAACTTGAAAGAATGGTTAGCATATTGTTCTATGAGTACAATATATATCTATCACTCTGAAAAAAAATATATATGCTAATGTCAGTAGACTGTGTCTACTGCTGACAGAACTTTAGTGATGACATGGCAATTGCTGAAATATTTGTGTGGCAAAAAGAATAAAAATTATAGTATTGAAGTAAATTCCATAATTCTATAAAACTCGTCTTTCTTTTTTCTTTTTTAAATTTTTAGATGTTGATGGACCCTTTATTTTATTCATTTATTTATATGAGGTGCTGAGAAAGGAACCCAGTGCCTCAGACATGCTAGGCAAGTGCTCTACCACTGCGTCACAACCCCAGCCCCTGTTTCTTTTTTCTTTAAATATTTTTTTTTAGTTGTTAATGGATCTTTACTTTATTTATTGGTACAAGGTGCTGAGAATCATACCCAGTGACTCACACCTGCTAGGCAAGTGTTCTGCCACTGAGCCACAACCCCAGCCCTCCTGTTTCTTAACATGAGCAAGGAGTAGCTAGAGAGAAGCAAAGTAAAAACAAATCTCATCTGTTCAGGATTCATTAAGTAAGAAAAATCATACTGACATCCACTGGCAATTTTAGATGCTTACCAAAAGGATGGATTAAATAATATTTGAGCATTGTATATGTATGATAAACTTATGAGAGGCATTCTCTTTCTTAGTTATTTTAGAGTATATAAGTAGCAGAGAAGTTTTTATTTATCTATGCTAAATTTTCACAAATTTATATATCTTATGACAGATTTGGAAAACATCCAGTGCCTCCTGTCTCTTATGAAATACTTTGTGTTTATATTTGGTTAGTGAAAAATGGAAAACTTCATAAATGATTAATTTAATTTCCCAGATTAGTAACAGCTTACATATTTTCAAGTGCAGCTTTGATAGTGAGCTATAAAAATTAAATAGTGTATGGGGAAAAAATCACTGAGTCAAAACAAAATTGAGCATGTATTTCTGTTTCATTCTAATTTTTCATAAACTATGGCAAGTTGTCTTTAGTGAGGTGGTAAAGGAGAGAAGGAAAATGATATTTAAACTACAGCAGAGGTTCATAAATAATGCTCTCATACTAGTGTTACTCAAATTGTTGACTGACAGCATCAAAATCACCTATTTCTTGACAACATGCATATTATTTCTGGCCCCCCCAAAAAGGTTAATTAATTCAAAATACTTGAGCAATGGAAGTGAGGATTTACCATATGAAATGTCAAAAAGCACACACAGGAACTGTTGTGCACATTAAAGTTTAAGAAATAACCTGTATTGCCCTGCTAATTTTACATAAGTTATGAAAGCGCAGTAAGGAGAACAGAGAGGTATCATGAAAGATAGTCGTCATTTAGAACAAAGTGATCTTTCTGTAGAATCAGAAACTCTATACTGATTCTCTGTACACAGGCTGAAGAAAGGATTCAGTCAAGCAATCTGAAATTGGGTGAATAATTGAATTCTTCTAAACTTCAATTTCATTAGTTATTAAGGTGAAAAATTATTAGCCAATTTCAGAACTATTAGGATAAGGTGATATATTTGGCATGGAAGTATTTGGTAAACAGTAAAGTACTTAACAATAAGCCAATAAACATCCAAGTTTCAAATCCAGTTCTAAATATATTGGAACCTCATTATAATGTCTTTATGTTGTTTTTAGAACAGAAGAAGAGTTATTTTAAACAGAACTCCTTTCAGCATTCTGCAACCTAAAATCTCTTCAGGATGATTCAAAATGTTTAGTATAGGAATCCAGTAAAAATGAGTGTGAATACTTGAAAAGAATCACAATATTGCTCCATATATTGAACTGTCATTTTTCCTTAATGCATTCACAATGCGATTGTAGCTGATTTTATTCTCATTTGCCTATTTACTGTAAAATTATACCCAAAATTGAAAAGTGTATTCATTCAAGTTAACTGATGAAGCACTATCATTTCAAGACCAGGTTTTGTGCTAATAGTAATTAGCTATGGATTATGAACAGAAACTAGAATAAAAGTTGATACATGCTTAGGTATATGGGGAAAAGGGCAAGAAACAAGGTAGATCACTCTTGCATGATTGTCTTTACTACTTTTCATGAAAAGTCTTTTGATTTTATATAACATGTAAATTATAAAATCTGTACAATGGAAATAACAATAAAGCTATGTAATCATGAGAATTTAAAAATTTTAAATGCAGAGAAGTAATTTATAAGATATAAAGCAGTCTAAAATATAGATAATTCCTTTCAACATATGGCCAGTTTTTCATGTAATTTTGAAATTCTTTACTATATAAGTTTAAAATAAGTATTTTGATCAGATAGGTATGTGTGTATATAAGTAATTTTAATCTTCTATTTTGACATTAGCATATTCCCAATTTATATTCTTATTATTTTTCTGTTACATGTGTAACAGACTGAAGAAAGGTAAAAATCTTGAAAATATTGCTTTGAAGGTCTTTATTATTTATTAATCTGGAGATAAACTTCCTTATTAACATTTATTATGTGCCAGGAACTAGGCAAAAATATTTCAAGGAAAATGAAAAGCAGAAGTTAAATTTCCTGAGAGATTTTTGAAGACACCTTAAAAATTTAGAAGCATTCTAATATTCTCATTCTTTAGCATATTCAGCCACTGTAATTAAAAAAAAATGAAGATGGCATCTATTAAAATTATTTGTTACTTTGTAAAAGTAATTTTATTGAGAAGGTCATTTGCAGGTAATCCTAATTTAAATGTGGGAAGGAATATGAAGATCTTTAGGAGTTTCTATGTTTCTATGTTCTAGATGGAACTTTTTATTGTATAACCCATGAATTATATAATTGTATAACCCATCTAATACAAGGAACACCCTTTTTATTTTATGCATTTAGTGCTACTTCACAAGACAAGGTTATCTTTTATTAAAATTATTAAATATATTTGTGGCTTATAAAATTCCTCATTTATTACTAGCAAATAGTTAAACACTGGAACTCTGATGCAATTAATAATAATTATCACATTTCCTAGATTTTGCTTCTCAATATGGTTTCCTATAGCATTTTGCCTCCATTCAAACATGTCATTGGTGGCTTAAATTATATTGCCTGAAAGATACTGACAAATGAGAACAGTGATGTAAAGTTATAAATAACTTTATTAACAAATGACCACTTTAATAACATTGGACCTTAGATAACAGTGTTCATTGTAGATTTTCCCATCTTCAGTATTTAATCAATTTTAATGGCAATTTAAATTATTACAATTATGTAAATCAAATGTGGAAAATAGCTTGATAGTTGAAAGTACTAGAATTTTGCCTGATGTTTTCCTACTTAGTTAAAACCACTGAGAATTACATGTGAATGTTTTATAATAATAAAGTGTCACTTAATATAGTACAAGGTAATTTAATTGTGAAGTTAGAATCATACCTGTGAATGGATTTTTCTATTTTATTTTTGTACTCAAATAATTTTGAATAAGGAATCAATTAAAGCAAGGTTAACTTAAATTTAATAAACAACCCTATATATTTTTAATAAAAAAAAGTATATATTTTTTCTCATGCTGAAACCACTGGATGAGGTGAACTTAATAGTATAGCTGGGGGATGAATAAAGGTGACCATGGTTTATTAATATAGAAGTGATAACCACAGAGACACGCATCCATTTGCCTGAGATGCATGTTTCCTCACCATACACTGAATTCCTCGAAGACAAGGCTATATCTAGTTAATTTTTCTATTGAGAGAATGGCTATTAAGTAATTTTTGGTTAGCTGATAAGGTTATAACATTATTTTTGAATTTAAATGTAAGTGAGCCATATATAATAACACATATTCAATCTCCAGATTATAAATGTTGCAAGTTAAGGAGAATTAAGAGTTTTACTACTAATATAAACTCATTCCCACCATGTTCAGGTTTATGTTAACCTATCTTATTGTAGGTTTCTGGCATTACAAGTACACCAAGAGCTTAATCATTGCCATTCTCAACTTGGTTCTCAAGAGCTCATCTTATATGTTGTAGTATATCAGTTTCCATGTTGACTTTGGTAACTCCAGATCTGTCCCATCGTTCATGCCTACCAATGTTAGTGTCATTATTATAAATATCACTTGTTTCACTTCTCCTACTACCTCATTCCTTTCTCTATGAATCTTACATAATTTAAGAGCTCTTGATACAGCAAATCTTATAGGATTTTCAGTGTTACTTTGGATTTTGTTTTTTAGATACATAGCTCAAAGATCAAGATCTCTCTGGAATTCTTATTTTCCCAAAAGTGGTGATCCAAATGAACACATGATTTTCAGGCACTATTATTTCTATTTCAAGGTACACATTAGAGTTTTTGTTAACTTCATATGAAGGAAAATAGGGCAATACATAACAGGGTATAATTTGAAAGGCATGAAAAGTCTTACTTAGTAAATATGGTTCACTTTATTAACATGCCAAAGTATTTTCACTTTTCCTTTATAATAATATCTATTACAATAGACATATTTTTTAAATGGAGAATTCATCTGCAAAGATTAACAGTGATTCTCAAAGTGTTGTTGTATTAACATTACCTGGGAATTCCTTAGAAATAGAAATTTTCAAGTATCACTCCAGTCCTACTGAATAAGAAGCTCTAGAAGTGGGTGGGGCCCAGTAATATTTTTAAAGCTTATTTTATTTTTTAAACTGATATTTAATATTTGTATTTTTACATAGAGTACAATTGTAATTTGGTACTTGTATACAATGTGTAATGATCAAATCAGGGTAGTTAGCATTTTCATCTTATCAAACATAATAATTTTTATGTGTTACGATGAACTTTTCTGCTGTAGTTAGTTCTCTGGGTGTTTCACTGGGGTTTGATTACTACTGAAATATTCTTTGGCAGAGAGCAGGGACTTGAATGAACAAGATACAGATCTGACATTTTTACATGGATGGGAGAAAGACAGTCACTGAGTGAGCAGAGGGTCTGCATATCATCTGGGTGACTATAGGGCAATGTGAAAACTGTACACATTTAGTAATTCAAATGATGTTTAAAAAGTCATGAAAGATGCCTCCTCCACTCCTAGTTTTGCCCTGAGATAGCCTTAACACTAAAAAAACATCATTTTGTATAATTCTGAAGCTAACCTTTCTAAAGGAAATTTAAAAAAATTACAGAGATTAGATAGAGTCACAAGAGGTAGAGAAAAATGGAAACTTAAATCCTTCAGTAATTTCCCTCGCCTCCCGCAGATGCACCAAGTTGAACAGCTACTCCTGCGCCAAACTGCCTTCTCAAAAACTGTTTTTGTCAGACCTGACCAGAACAATTGTAGGGAAGGAAAGGTTTATGTGGAGGCTCACAGTTTCAGTGATCTTAGTCCACAGAAGGGCAGCTCCATTCCTCTGGGTTGGAGGTGAGGCAGAACATCATTGCAGGAAGAGTGTGGCATAGGGAAATGGCTCGCATGATGATCAGAAAGCACAGAAAACGAGTCTCCACTCTCCATATACAAAATATATCTCCATAGCCACGCCCTTAATGAACCACTTCCTCCAGCCACATTCCAACTGCCTCCAGCCACCACCCAGTTAATCCTATCAGAGATTGATTCACTGATTAGGTTAATAATCCAATAATTTCTCCTCCAAACCTTCTTGCATTGTTTCACATGTGAGCTTTTGGGGGTACCACATCTAAACCATAACATTAAGAAAGTCAGGTGGGAGAACATAGTGCCTGTTCTTAATATAACAAAACAAAAAGACACACTAAAGAGGCAGAAAGAAAAAATTTGCCTGTGTCACTCCTCTCCCAACCTCAGGTAGCCCACCAGGAAGAGACATTTCTGGGTTGGGGGAGAAAGAGAGTAGTAATAACAGGCTTTAGACTTTAAATACAGTTCCAGGCCTACTGCAGTGAATCCTAGTGCTAGGAAAAGCCCCATAACCCCCACCACAAGAACAATATATGCATACTGAGAACTGCATTAGTTCAGTCAGCTCACTGCTTTCCCACCCGTTCTCCATGTTCAGGTAGTAAAAAATGAAACAACACTCCATCCACTGGAGAGAAGGATAAAAAAGCTAGCATAAGTTTTTTTTAACCTAGGATTTCAGTGTCAGGGCTTCTGTGGTGAGACCCAGCACCTAGTAGAAACTGAAGGCCCTGCACATAGGCTGCAGATTAGAGAATAAGTGTCTAAACTGGTTCCAATTTCAGGTGGAGATCTGTGTACCTGCGGGACAGATTTCAAGATATGCTTTACAACATTTCTATACTAGGGGTACATATGTCCTCCTCCTGAGTCTGTGAAGTATCCCAAACTGTGGGATTCAGATGCTACTGAACTTGAAATTAGTTTTGGTAGCCCAGGAACTGTCTCTACCATATCCCACACTCTGGCAGCACAGCTGCTGCCAGGCCAGTGCTTGCAGGTGAGGCTCTAGAAGTATCCAAGCTTCATGCAAAGAGACCTGTGCTCCTGTAAGATAAACTTCTGTTTTGGCCTATGTAACCAACAGTGGTGGTATGGGCCCAGTGTACCTCTGAGTTGGTGAAGGTCCTTATTATAGCTGTGAGATTCAAGTACAATGCAATTAATTATCAGCCTAGGTGGCTAACAGACCACCTTCACCAACTCTTCCCCAACTTTCAGCAGGATAGATAATATGATGCAAAACCCCATTTGCTGGGTGTAGGACAGGACAGTAAGCATAAGACTTTGCTCTTGGACTTAGCACTTGTGTGGTGAAACCTGATACTGGGTATATTGTAGCAGCCCCTATTCCTAGGTCTGCTTGCTAACAGAGACTTTAAACAACTCCAGTGTCAGGGGAAGTCACAAGGCCTTAGTCTATTGGATTTCTATTCCAGTCAGCATAACTTGTCATTGGTTGCTGCAATATTGTACCATGTACCCATCTCAGAAATAGGCAGCCTGTAGTGGTGTGGAAATTAGTCTTATCCTTAGTATTGCATTTATTATGATGGGCTTTGGGCTCAGGGTGTTATACAGCTGATTGGCATTGGTGGCCACCTTGTAATATAGAAGACTGTGGCTGTTTCATTTATGGTGACTCCATAAAAAACCAGGTAGAACACTGAAGTGCCTGGTCACAGTTTAGTACCTGTGGATGAGGTATCTAGGCCTATCCCAGCTCCATGTGGTTGTGTTAAAAGTCTACTATTTCTAGGTACTCTTCAGGTTCTTTCTGAACAATTCACCAAGGATGGATTTAAGGAAAGCTTGGATTGGATTGCCCTCTAGTATTGAAACATTGAGTACACTCTAGGCAAATCTGAACCTGGGCACCATCCAGTCCAGAAATAGTGAAAATGACTACAGGATCAGTGAAAATAAGAAGTCTGCTTAGAATTTCTGGAAAGACAGGTACAAACATCTAGAATACAAGGAGAGAAATAAACAATTTAACCTCCAAAGCCCAAATGATGTTGTGCATCAACCAGCAACAAGAGCTGTCAGGAAAATATCACCTCACCAAACAGTCAAAATAATGTGTGGAGGGTTGTGATCTGGATAAGAGTCTTTGATTGTCTTGTGGCTGTGATACATCTGCAAATGCTGGGAACTTCCTTGCAAAAAGTATGAGTCAAGTATAGGTCAAGATTGCCCAGTTGCTATGGTGATACCATGTCCATGAAGGCTCAGTGCAAAGCACAGAAGCTGTGTCAGAATCTTAGTGGTCGATAAATATAACTCATATCCCTCAGTTTGCCAAAGAGTGCTATGTCCATGTTAATATTGACATTTGTTCTCACCTCATTTTTGCTACTGCTTGAATGGGAGAAAGTACACATCAAGTAATTTCCCACTGTTTGGCTACTTTTGCGGTACTGGGCCATTCACAAGAAATTAAGACTGATAATGCTTCAGATTATACAAGTTTTTTTGACAATTTTGAAGTCTATATCATATTGATTACTGCACTGGCATCTCTTAAAATCCTCAAGGCCAGGCCATTGTAGAGTGGGGTCACTTATCCCTTGAGTTACAATTACTGAAACAAACAAAAAAAGGGGGAGATTATAGAACCCTACAAGATTGTTTAAATCAGGGGCTGGAATTGTGGCTCAGCAGTAGAGCACTTGCCTAGCACTTGCAGGGAACTGGGTTAGATCCTCAGCACCACATTAAAAAAAAGGTATTTGTCCAACTACAACTAAAACAAAGTATTTAAAAAATTGTTTGAATTATGTTCTCTGTTTTAAATTTTTTTGAGTTGTGATGCTGAGGGTCACACTGCAGCTGAGTGACACATGACTCCCACAGCAGTAGGCACATCAGGCTGAGTCTGGTTGAGAGGCTTATAAACAGGACAATGGAATGGACCAGAGTTCAAGACTTATAACAGATTCATGTCCAGTTAGAAAGACACTGGTATGCTCTTGGTCTTATATTTGGAATAGCCACTTTGATATCTGTTGTGATCTCTGCCATGACATCTGCCATCGTCTTGTCTAAAAGCATTCACTTTCTTAATGATTCTTCCAAAGCTCTACAAAACCAGGTAGATTATAAGATAGAAAGTAAATGAAATGCCCTGGAAGCTATGGTCATAAATATAGGAAATGAGCTTGCCACTCTAAAGTTCAGACAACCGCTTCACTCCCAGACTAGCTACAAATATGTTTGTGTTATAGCAGCAAAGTATGATGCTTCTCAGTGGGACTGGGAAAAAGTTAAAAATCATCTAATGGGTATTTGGCAGAGAAATCATGGTAGTCTAGACTTTATGGAGTCACAACGTCACATCTAAGGTATTCAGGAAAATCGGAAAGATCTTGTGGATCACAATGGCTTGCTAAACAAATACTTGAGGACTTACATGGTTTTAATCTCTGGAATATGTTAAAACATACAGTATAGTACACTCTTGGAATTATGTCTTTTCTACAAATTCTCATTTGTGATATAACAATAGGATGCTACATATTCCGAGGAGAAATCCAACAGATCCAAATAACAGCACACGATTTGTGCTTAAAAAATAGAAAAGGAGATGTGGAATGCAGTGATCTGGATTAGAGTCTTGATTTTTTGTGTGTGACTGTGGTGCACCTGCAAATGCTGGGAACTTCCTGTGCAAAAAATATGGGTTAAGATTGCCTAGTTGCTATGGTGATGCCATGTACGTGAAGGCTCTATGCAAAGCACAGAAACTGTGTCAGTCTTAGTCATGATTTCAGACACCAGCTACCAGGGATAGAGTAATCTGAACCTAGGAAGATAACCACAATGTTTCATCAGTGCTATGACTTCCAAGCCTGTCCACTTAATAAAAATTTTGGACAATGGGCTTCCTGGTTGCCATTAAAAGCTCCCCCAAAGTGCCATCAAACAAATCAAGATACCACATCATTAGAATCATTGGTAGCCACAGCAGAAAAAATTATAGTGAAAGAGTTCAGTATTTACATGGTTAAAATGTTCTGTGGAGTAAGGAAGATATAAGAGAGCAAATACAGGCAGTGAAAGATTACCTCAACAAGGAGCTATATAATCAAATCCAGGACACAAAAGATCACCTCAACAGGAAGATAGAGGTTCTAAAGAAAAAAATCCAAAAAGAAATCCTTGAAATGAAAGAAACAACAAACCAAATTAAAAGCTCAAATGAGAGCATCACCAACAGAGTAGACCGCTTAGAAGATGGGACATCAGACAATGAAGATAAAATAAATAATATTGAAAAGAACATACACCACACAGTGATAAAGGTAAGAAACCACAAGCAGAACATTAAAAAATATGGGATAGCATAAAAAGACCAAATTTAAGAGTTATTGGGATAGAGGAAGGCATAGAGGTCCAAACCAAAGGAATGAACAATCTATTCAATGAAATAATATCAGAAAACTTTCCAAATAGGAAGAATGAATGGGAAATCCAAATTCAAGAAGCCTACAGGATGCCAAATGTACAAAATCATAACAGATCAACAAAAAGACACATTATAATAAAATTGCCCAAAACACAGAAGAAGGAGAGATTTTTAAAAGCCTAGAGGGAAAGGAATCAAATTACATATAAGGGAAAACCAATTCAGATAACAGCAGATTTTTCAACACAGACCCTGAAAGCTAGAAGATCCTGGAACAACATATATCAGGCTCTGAAAGAAAATGGGTGCCAACCGAGAATCTTGTATCCAGCAAAATTCAGCTTTAGCTTTGAAGATTAAATAAAAACCTTCCATGAAAAACAAATTTAAAAGAATTTATAGCTAGAAAACTGGCACTACAAAAAGTCTTCAGGAAAATATTCCATGAAGAGGAAACAAAAAACAATAATGAAAATCAGCAGAGGGAGGTAGTACCCTAAAGGGAAAACAAAGAAAAAAATCAAGTTAAGTTAAATACAAAAATAAATAAATATGGCTGGGAATAAAACCATGTCTCAATAATAACCCTGAGTATTAATGGCCTAAACTCACCAATCAAAAGACATAGGTTAGCAGATTGTATTAAAACAAAAAGACCCAACAATATGCTGCCTACAGGAGACTCATGTGATAGGAAAAGACATACACAGACTGAAGGTGAAAGGTTGGGAAAAATCATACCACTCACATGGACTGTGGAAGCAAGCAGAGATTTCAAACCTTGTATCAAATAAAGTAGACTGCAAGCCAAAGTTAATAAAAAAGGATAAAGATGGACATTACATGCTGCTCAAGGGAACCATACACCCACAAGACATAATAATTATAAATATATATGTCACAAACAATGGTGGAGCCATGTTCATCAAAAAAATTCTTCTCAAGTTCAAGAGTGAAATTGACCACAACACATTAATCTTGGGTGACTTTAACACACCTCTCTCAGCACTGGATAGACCTTCCAGACAAAAGTTGAATAAAGAAACTATAGAACTGAATAATATAATCAATAACTCAGACTTAACAGACATACATAGAATATTTCAACCTGCATCATGATGATACACTTTCTCCTCAGCAGCACAAGGATCCTTCTCTAAAATAGATGATATAATATGCCACAAAGCAACTGTTAGCCAATACAAAAAAGTAGAGATACTACCATGCATTTTATCAGATCATAATGGAATGGACTTGGGAATCAACGACAAAATAAAAAACAAAAATTTATGCAACACCTAGAGACTAAACAATATGTGACTGAATGAACAATGGGTAGCAGAAGAAATCAAGGAGGAGATTAAAAAATTCTTAGAGGTAAATGAGAACATAGACATAACAAATCAAAATCTCTGGGACACTATGAAAGCAGTACTAAGAGGACACTTCATTGCATGCAGTTCATTCCTTAAAAGAAGAAAAAGTCAACAAATAAATGACCTCACATTACATCTTCCAGCCCTAGAAAAAGAAGAACAAATCAACAGCAAAAGTAGTAGAAGCCAAGAAATAATTAAAATTAGAGCTGAAATCAATGAAATCAAAACAAAAAAATTTAAAAAATTGACAAAATAAAAAGTTGGTTCTTTGAAAAAATACATAAAATTGACAGACCCTTAGCTACACTAACAAACAGAAGGAGAGAGAAAACTCAAATTAACAGCATATGTGATGAAAAAGGTAATATCACAACAGGCACTACAGAAATACAGAGGAAAATTAGAAATTATTTTGAAAACTTATACTCCAATAAAATAGAAGATATTGAAAATATCGACAAATTTCTTAAGTCATACAATTTGCCCAGATTGAATCAAGAAGGTATACACAATTTAAACAGAGAAATATCAAGTGATGTAATAGAAGACACCATCAGAAGCTTACCAACCAAAAAAAAGCCGAGGACCAGATGGATACAAAGCCAAGTTCTACAAAACCTTTAAAGAAGAACTAATACCAATGCTCTTCAATTTATTTCAGGAAATAGAAAAAGAGGTAGCACTTCCACATTCATTCTATGAGGCCAATATCACCCTGATCCCCAAACCTGGCAAAGACACATTAAAGAAAGAAAACTGCAATCTGTATTTGGGGTAAAAATGGTAGTTCATAATCCACTTGAATCTAATATATGAAATATGATATGTCAAGAGCTTTGTAATATTTTGATTACATAAATAAAAATAAAATAATAATAAAATAAAATAAATAATAAAATAAATAATAAAAAAAAATAAATAAAATAAATAAAAATAAAATAATAATAAAAAAGGAAAGAAAACTTCAGACCAATATCTCTAATGAACATAGATGCAAAAATTTCTCAATAAAATTCTGGCAAATCGAATACAAAAACATATCAAAAAGATCATGCTCCATGATCAGGTGGGATTCATCCCATGGATGCAAGGTTGTTTCAACATACAGAAATCAATTAATATAATCCATCACATCAATAGACTCAAAGATAAGAATCATATGATCATCTCAATGTATCAGAAAAAGCATTTGAAAAAATACAGCACACTTTCATGTTTAAAACACTAGAAAAACTAGGATAACAGAAACATACCTCAACATCATAAAGGCTCTCTACGCTAAGCCTCAGGTCAACATCATTCTAAATGGAGAAAAGTTAAAGACATTCCCTCTAAAAAATCAAGACCCATAAATCAAAGGCATTTTTGTATATCAGTGACAAATTCTCTGAGAAAGAATTGAGGAAAACTACCCTATTTATAATAGCCCAAAAAAATACTTGGGAATTAACTTAATGAAAGAAGTGAAATATCTATACAATGAAAACTACAGGACCTGAAAGAAAGAAATCAAAGAAGTCCTTAGAAGATGGAAAGATCTACTTTGCTCTTGGATGCACAGAATTAATATTAACAAAATTACCATTCTACCAAAAGAAAATAGAAAAATATTTTATTGAGAATTTTACTATACAGATTTAACGCAATTCCAATCATAATCCCAATGGCATTCCTCATATAAATAGAAAATGCAAACATGAAATTCATCTGGAAAAGTAAGAGACCCAGAATAGCTAAAGCAATCCTTAGAAGGAAGAGTGAAGCAGGTGGCATCACTATACCAGACCTTAAACTATACTACAGAACAATTGTAACAAAAACAGCATGGTATTGACACCAAAATGGACTGGTAGACCAATGGAACAGAATAGAGGACACAGAGACTCACCCACAAAATTATAATTATCTTATATTAGACAAAGGTGCCCAAAACATGCATTGGAGAAAAGGTAGCCTCTTCAACAAATGGTGCTGGAAAACTGGAAATCCATATGCAACCAAATGAAATCAAACCACTATCTCTCACACATGCACAAATCTCAACTCAAAGTGGATCAAAGACCTAGGAATTCAACCAGAGACTCTGTGTCTAATAGATGAAAACATAGGCCCTAATCTTCATTATGTGGGATTAGGACCCAACTTCCTTAATAAGACTCTTATAGAGCAAGAATTAAACCAAGAATCAATAAATGGGATGGAATCAAACTAAAAAGTTTCTTCTCAGCAAAAGAAACAATCTGTGAGGTGAACAGAGAGCCTACATCCTGGGAGTAAATTTTTACTCCTCACACATCAGATAGAGCACTAATTTCTAGGGTATATAAGAAATCATAAAGCTAAGCACCAAAAAAAAAAAACAACAAATATTTCCATCAACAAATGGACAAGGACCTGAATAAACACTTCTCAGAAGAGAATATACAATCAATAAACAACTATAGTGTTCATCATCTCCAGCATTTAGAGAAATTCAAATCAAAATTACTCTAAGATATCATCTCACTCCAGTCAGAATGGCAGCTATTATGCAGACAAACAATAATAAGTGTTGGTGAGGATATGGGGTAAAAGGTACACTCATACACTGCTGGTGGGACTGCAAATTGGTGCAGCCAATATGGAAAGCAGTATGGAGATTCCTTGGAAAATTGGGGATGGAACCAACATTTGACCCAGCTATCCTGCTCCTTGGTCTCTACCCAAAGGACTTAAAAACATCATACTACAGGGACACAGCCACATCAATGTTGATAACAGCAGAATTCACAATAGATAAACTGTGAAGCAAACCTAGATGCCCTTCAGTAGACAAATGGAGAAAAAATGTGGCATATATATATATATATATATATATATATATATATATATATATACATATACATACACACACACAATGGAATTTTACTCAGCAATAAAAGAGAATAAAATCATGGGATTTGCAGGTAAATGGTTGGCATTGGAGAAGATAATGCTAAGTGATGCTAGTCAATTCTAAAAACAAAACAAATGCCAAATGTTTCTCTGATATAAGGAGGCTGGTTCCTAGTAGGGTAGGGAGGGAGAGCATGGCAGGAATAGACAAACTCTAGATAGGACAGGGGGTAGGAGGGAAAGGTAGGGGGCAGGGGTTTAGCAAGGATGGTGGAATGTGATGGACATCAGTATCCAAAGTACATTTATGAAGACACAGATTGGTGTCAACATACCTATATACAGCCAGAGATATGAGAAATTGTGCTGTATATGTGTAATAAGAATTGTAATGCATTCCACTGTCATTTATTTTTAAACATTTTTTTAGAAGACTGTAAGAGATGAATAATGATACCACAAACAAACTAGAAAACAAGTTAAAATGGTTATAGCAAGACATTAGTTATGCATAATTGTCTTGAATGTCAATGAATTAAGTTCTCTTATTAAAAGACATAGGACAGCCACATGTATGTAAATAGGAGCCAAGTATAAATTGCTTTGAAAAAGTCACTTCATCTCTAAGGACAATCATAGGCTGAAATTTAAGGGATGGAATAAGATATTCCATGCAAAAAGAATCCAAAAGAAGGCAGAAATACATTTGGTTGACCCTAGGTTCATTGTAATTTCATTTATGTTATTTCCATCAGTTTTACTTAGGTACTGATAGAAAATTTTCCAAAATGACAAAATCAGCTCACTCAGGCACACTAAACCATGGTATGAAACCATAGTCACTGCTTCAGAAAATATAGAACACATGAGTAGGGAAGTTTCCAGACCTAATTAGAAACTTGCTATGTAGAAAACCCTCTGCTGACTCATCTCTTAGGATATACTGCTCCACAGTCTCTGGAGTGAAATTTAACATGACTAAACAATTCCTTTATGTTTACCCTAAATAAAGTAAAAATAAGAAAGAAGGAAGATGCAATAATTGAAAAGAAAAAGAAAGGAGGAATAGCCACACTGAGATAAGGTAAACTTTAAATCAAAAGCAAAGAAGAGACAAGCGAGGTTATTATATATTGATAAACTGGCCAATTCAGCAAGAGGAAATAACAATTCCAAATATATAAGCAAATATATAAACAAATATGAAGAGACCAAAGGGAAACTGAGTCCAGTGGCACATGCCTATAATCCTAGCAACTCAAGAGGCTGCTGCTCCATGTTGGCAAATTTTTTCCTCCACACTGAAGGCATTTCTCTTAACTGTTAGCTTCACAGTGTTTCCAATACTTTTTAGCTCTTTTGTCTTATATGCAATTTTTCTGAAGGGTCTTGTATTCCATTGACCCTTCACTAAGTAAGTTCTCACAAATTTTTAAGCAAAACTATAATGTCTTTGAATTTCCATTTGAATAAAAATTATAATACCTTACTTTTCTCAAACACATTAGGATCTCTTGCTAGATTCATATTTTAGTAGATCATAGAGTTACAAAACCATAAACTATTAGTGTTTGATAAGAATTTTGTGAACCTGAATTTTATATAGAATGTGAGTCTCAAAGAGGTTAAATCATCCATCATTCAAGCTCATTAACTATTTCTTTTTCTATTTCTTTTTTTTAGCACAGAATAAGTACTTATTAAAACTACCAGAAAATGAATTATGGATTTTGACACATGCTTTTCAAAATAAAATAATAATACCAATGGAATTAATTGATTCTCATATTTCCAAAAATTTCTCAGAGTGAGCAACATTTTTCAAAGTTATTTTTTTTTAAATAGTAATGTTTTCACCCAGTTGAATTGATGTGACATAAACTATGTTGTTTGTAGAATTTGTTTTACTCTATTTTCCTGTACAAGAACAGAAATGATATCTTCAATGAGCATCAAGTAAAAAAAATATGGAGGGCTAGGGATGTGGCTCAAGCGGTAGCGCGCTGGCCTGGCATGCATGCAGCCTGGGTTCGATCATCAGCACCACATACAAACAAAGATGTTGTGTCCGCTGAAAGCTAAAAAATAAATATTAAAAATTCTCTCTAAAAAATATGGAAGTATGTCAGCACTGAAGCATACAGAAATAATAAAAAAAATTCATTATGGTATTTTATTTCATCAGTAATAATCAATCTGAATTGTTGATGTTTGTTGAGTGAAGTCATACAGAAAATATTATTTACATCTTAAAGATGCACTAAATATTTAAAAGGAACACAACAATGTGTGGCCTAAGCTCTATACTTTCCTTAGACCTGTTAATTAGAGTACTTAAAACTGAATTAAAGTTTTTATTAGACTATAAATTATTGCATTCTGCAACTATAAGGATATATTAAATGTGATCTAAATATGATTATTAGATTGTCTTTTATTAATGAAGATTTTATTTTGAAATTACAATATCCTCTCAACTATATCTTTCCTCTACTGTCTCTCTACAATTCCAGTTAATCCTCCTGGAATAATTTTCTACAAAAACCATTTTCATTCAGCATTCATTAAATCAAGAATCTACCACCTCTGGTATTTATTAAGTCCAAATTCCTCATTTTATTGGTCAAGGATAAATTGGGCATGTCCTAATCGTATATTATTTTGAGTGCATTTGCTGTACTCATATCTGCTCCCTTACTGTTTCATGCCCACAATGCTCATCATTCCTTCCCTTTACCTTCACTAAGATTGCTTATACTTCGGCAGAAAGAACGAGCTCTCTGCCTAGTCACATCTTAACCAAAAGCCTGAAGTAATAGAATATGGGCAGTGTAACTCTCCTTTGAATTTAGTTATTTCAGCCTCCTCATTGTACTAAAGTACAGGGAAATAAATTGACTTTCCAAAATCCTGCTTCTAATGTGTTTTATTATCTGGAATCTGAACCAAGATCTATTTTGCCAGATGCTTACTCTCATGATCTTTTGCTTGCACTTAAGTTTATTTTCTCACACTAAATAGCACCCCCTTTCCCAGCCTATATTGATCTCTTTGGTGAATCCTTATTGTACTTATAATACTATAGAGTTTAACATATATTTTGAAACTAAGTTTCAAAATACTATTATATGCAAGACACTGGTGTATCCAACTCATGTAACATTTTCTCATTAAAAACAGTAACCCAATGAAGTGGACTTTGTGTCAGTATTTTACAGTGAAGTAATTTAAGGCTGAAAGAAACAAATTTTCTGAAATAAGCAATAACTGGGAATCAAATACACGAAAATAATTTCCCAAGTACCTAATGTAATATTATTCAACAGTTTCCACAATTCACCTTGCCTCTCTTTAAACATTCTTTTCTCTCTTTTTTTTCTTTTTAGATATATATGACATAGAGTGTTCAAATAGACTTGATTAAGAGATCATCAAACATTAGGTGTCAGGTACAAAAAGGATTATCAAATTCATGGGACATAGCTTTTTTCCTTGAATTGGGACAACTTTGTTGGTTTATTTTACAGAAAAAAAGTATTTTCAAAAATACAAAATTAACTCTTTTAAAGTTCATTTTGCACAATGAACTGGATGTTTTATTCCATACATTTAGTGTGTGCTTTGATACCCAAAACTTGAGGACACCTTTTTGTAGAAATTTGGTGTCAAAAAGATTCACCAAGTCAGGCACATTGGCACATGTTTGTAATCCTAGCAACTTGGCAGGCTGATGTAGGAGGATTGTAAGTTCAAAGCTGTCCTCAGCAACTTCATGAGGCCCTGAGGAATTTAGGAAGACTGTGTCTCAAAATAAAAAAATAAAAAGGGTTGGGAATGGATATGGCTCAGTTGTAAGTGCCCTGGGCTCAATCTTTGTGCCAAAAATTTTTCATTAAATGGAAATTTATGTTTACATAATTTGTGATTATGCAGAAAATTCTTAGAATCAATGAAGGTTAATTATATCCACAGTAGTTGTTCCATGTAAAAATGTAATTTTAATTTATTATTTTCATTTTAAACTTTTGCTTCATTTACTTAACATTAAGGAAAAATGGCAGGGTTCTGGAGATAAAGGAAATAGAATTTCTGTTATGAGCAATTTCTCTGAGCTATATAACTTTCTGGAACCCATCATTACAATATAAGTATTCTGTTTCCATGTTTTCCCAATAATTATGTATTTGTATCTTGGAACACCATATTTTGTTCTTATGAGTCTTAATTTTCATATTTCTAGATAAAATTGAGGGTTTTTTTACTTGTGATAACTTTAAAAGTATTATTTGAGGATCAAAAATTGTAATAATGCTTGATAACTTGAAAAAATATAAGTAATTTTAAACAATTTGCTCTACTTTTTTCTTTTTTTATCCTCTGGGATATATTAAAGTCCAAAGCTAATCTTAGATGGATTTGGAAAAGCATTTAGATATTACTGAGGAATTTCATCTTAATTTGTCACAAACTGATATTTCTACCCCCATATAATCAGTCTTACTTGTTCCCTGTTCCTTAATTTACTTAATGAGACTACCACTATTACATAAGAAAATAGATGCATTCTAAAATGTACCTTTTCCCCTCCCACATCCAATTATTTGCCAATCCCAAGACATTCTTGCCTTAATATCTCTCAAATGTGTCTTTTACTTTCTATTCTTGTAGTTTATTGCCTTATTTTTTAGCCTTTTTAGAGTTTAGACTGCTGTATCTGTGTTCTAACAGGTGTCTTTCTAGTCTCCTTTCCCCATATCTTTCTCTCAAATTTTTCCTCCACACCACCAGCAGAGTGATTTATCTCAAGCCCAATGAAATTATACTGCTATCCTGCTTTAAATCATTTAAGTGCCAATTTGCAGTCCCACCAGAATTGTGTGAGTGTCCTTTCCCCTACATCCTCACCAATTATTGCTTGTTTTATTGATAATTGCCATTCTGACTTATGTGGGATAAAATCTTACAGTAGTTTTGATTTGCATTTCTCTAATTGCTAGAGATGATGAACAATTTTTCATATTCATTGATCAACTGTATTGCTTATTCTGTGAGGTGTCTGTTCCCAGCTACCCCACTCCTTGATTAATACCCAAAGCATGTAAAATCAGCCATATCAATATTTATATCAGCTTAATTCAGAATATTTAAACTATGGAACCAACCTAGATGCCCTTCAACAGATGAATGAATAAAAAATGTGATATATATCACATATATATATATATATATATATATATATATATATATATATATATAATGGAATATTACTCATCCTTAAAGAATAATGAAATTATGTAATTTGCAGGTAAATGAATGAGCTGGAGAATATCATGCTAAGCAAAATAAGTCAAATTCAAAGATTCAAAGGCCAAACTTTTTCTCTGATAAGTGGATGCTGATCCATAATGGTGGAGGGGGGAATTAGGGAAGAATGAAGAAACTTTGGATTGGGGAGAGGGGAATGAGGGGAGGGGAGGGAGTGTGGAGATGGGAAGAATGGTGGAATGAGGTTGACATTATTATCCTATATAAATGTATGATTACACCATTGTAGTGACTCTGCATCATGTACAGCCAGAGGAATGAGAAGTTGCACTCTATTTGTGTACAATGAGTTGAAATGCATTCTTCTATCATGTATAGCTAATTAGAACAAATAAAAAATATTAAAAATCATTTAAATATCATTCATTACTTATGGAATAAAGACTAAATTTTCTACTACAATAGACAAAGTTCTTGCTTACCTTTCCAATGTCAGTGCATATTACCACTGCAACCCACACCATATACTCTATGTATGCCAAACAGTGGGTGAGATGTGCTAATATATTTTCAGCTGAATTTAATAACAGAAACTTGAGGATATAGGGGGCAATATTTTTCATAGATATCTGAGATTTAGGGGTGAGATAAAGCTTAAGTAGAGGGAAGGTACCAAAAAAAAAAACACATGGTGCTTACAAACACAAACAAAGCAATGAAGAGATAAAGTGGAGAGATTCACCTAGCTGGAGCAGATGACTGAATTTAAGATATTAATAATAAAGCTTACAGAGACAATGGTGAAAAACGGTTGGAAACTTACAAAAATTTTGTCAGGTCATGATGGTTTGAATCCTGCATTTGTCAAAAGTCTACTTGGTAATTATTTATCAAAAAGTGGTGTTTATTTTTAATGGATACCTGGAATCCTATTCCCTGATACTAACTGCAAAGCAAAGAAACAGTTTTCTCTCAGTTATTTCACTTCATATTTTCTCAGCTCTCTGGGCATGTATTATTAAAATTCCACATCATTTGTTGAGTGTTTTTTTTGGGAGCTTCCAAGTTAGCCTCATTTCTTCCAATGCTTTCATCTATAAAACTTCTTAGTAAAGGACTAGGTTAGCATTTATCCTAGGTTAGTAAGGTTGAATTATATAAATAGCAAGTTAAGCAAACAATGCACAATACTGATGATTCTTAACTATTTTAATTTTGTGTACCACACTTATAAAATGATAACAACAATAATAAACAGCATTAACAATAAAATAGAAATTTATTAAGGGTTATATTAAATCTATAATGGCCATCAATATATTCAAGGCATCTATCATAAGATTTGGTAAAAGATAAGGCCATCTTATTCTGGAGACAGAGACTTTACAAGAAATATGGAAATAATCTCTGGTTCAAATATCTGACCTCATTTTGAATCATTAACAATACAAAATTATTTTAAAATTATCACTACAAATGACCACAGTACTTTCTTTTCCTAATTACAGAGTCTGCCAGAAATAAATAAGATAGATGGGATAATTGTCACATGGTAGTTTGAAGCAACATCGGTAGGCATAGTAGATAAGAAGACCATGGTCATGTACTGGGGTGGGTTTGTATGAATAAACATATAATAAACATTGCTCAGTGATCTCTGCAGATTTTCGAAGTTATTTGCTCATATCCTTAGAACCTTCTTGGTTGTGCCTTTCTCTTTTCCATCTCAAGGTATTCTTTTCATTAATCAAGGACCAAGCTTTGACTGCTACCTGTCTGGAGTTTGAGCTGCAACAATAGGATAAAAAGAAACTGGGGAGTTAAAATTGTGTATGTCCATGTACAAATATACCACAATGAATCTTGCTTTATATATATATATGTGTGTGTGTGTGTGTATGTGTGTATATGTATATGAATATACATACATATGTATATACATATGTGTGCACACATCAATAATAATAATAATAATAATAATAATAATAGAAGGGAGATCAGTGGAATAGAAGGAGGGAAGGAAGAAGGGAAATGAAAGGTAACTAGGAAATGATAATGAAAAAATTATGTTATGTTAATGTATGAATATAGAATAAAGTACCACACTATTATATATGACTATAATGCAACAATAAGATAGAAAACTTTAAAAGAAAAATTAAAAGGGGCAATGAGAGAAAAATGTATTTTTAATCCTTAGAGTATTTTTTTGTAAATTTAGGTATATCTTTTTAAAAATTCTTTTTAGTTATACATGATATTAGAATGTATTTTGATGTTTCATATGTACATGAAGTATAACTTCCCATTTTTTTATTGGTTGTACATGATGCAAAGTTACACTGGTCATATATTCATATAAGAATATATGTTTTATTTATTGTACTGTTTTTCTTATTTCTATGCCCTCTCTTCCCTTCATTCCCCTTTGTCTAAACCCTAGAGTACTTTAAATAGAATATTTGGCAGAAAATATAAGATATCATGACCCTTGAAAGGATCGAATTTTTGCCCAAGAAACTACTCTGATCACCTTACAATCAAGAATAATACACTCTTAACATACTAAGATGGAGACACAGTAATGCTCATTTTGCAGCTTAAGTGTCTGCTAAACCAGGTTTATGCTTTATTTACATTTTCAGACCTATAATTACATGTTATTTTATCATATAAAATTAACTCTAAATATTTATTTGTATACTCTGATTATTTACCACTTTGTAACTGTGATCTTAAAAAAGGTTACTATGCTTCAGTTTCCTCATCTGCAAAATAGGCATAGTAATGTAGCTTCATAGAATTGTGAGGATTAAATGAGCTAATGCATATAAAATATGAGGTGTATTAGATAATAAGTGCTCCCTAAATGCTATTAAATTGATGCTTGAAGATTTACCTTTAATTTTATCCAGTTCTTCAATTTCAACAATGATCTTACCTCAGTTTCTGTTATGTCACATTATATTCTATTAACAAACTCTATTCAAGAGAAGTATGAAGCAGTGAAAAAATCATATTGATTTTTCTGATATTTTGCTTAAAATCCTCACATTTAACAATCTTAGTGCTTTCTTCTGGTTCAGAACCTTATACAACTACCTAAAAATTATCTTTTTGGAGCCTAATCAAAATTTAGCTTGCCTAATTATCTAACACTGTGTAGTCTTTTTGGCTGTAAACAGTTTCTATTACTGGGGATATAACATTTATGAGGTGAAGTAAGAAAGCGCTGCTTGTTTCTCTTGTCATTCCCATTTGCTTTCTACTTAACTAAATATTTCCATATTATAAAAAGTACTATATACACCAGAAATTAATTTAAAATTTACTTGTTTATATCTCAATTGTTCTTATTAAAATCACTATATAAACTCATGTGACTGTGGTACTCAATACAACCCCAAATCAGGGGAAGTTACCTGATATGTGTATGTGTGTGTGTGCACGCGTGCGTGCACACATGTGCATAGTGTGTGTGTGTGCATGTGCTTGTATAGGTAGGCTCTTTATGAGAGGGTGGTGGTGAGAATATACTGGGAAGCTGTTTCCAGAGTTAGTAATCACGTAGTACAGTTGACTTAGAAGAGCTTGGATACATGTGAGGGTATAAAATGAGATAGAAACAGATCAGGAAATTGAAGGATAATACTGAAAAAAAATACTTTAATTACAAATGGATTTAGATTACTCAGAATATGTTGATATCCAATAATATGATAAAATTAAGATTACAGTAAGCATGTTTATTATTCCACAATTTCCCTGCCTTCATCTCCAATATGCTCATTATTGCTGTATTCATATCCTCATATTTTTTTTCATTTTCTTTAGGAATTATTGTATCAAAAGTCTCTAACCAATCAGGGAAATATATGACTTTGAAATTCCCATAGAAAAAAAGGTCATTGACACAGATTTTCTGCAATAGGGACAATTATGAAGATGGTCTTCACTTTGAACTTGGGTAATTTTAGAGGGAAATTGAAAGACATGATTCATGAGAGGCAAAAACTGGAATTTTGTAATAATAATTTCACATTTATCATCTTTGTTAATAAATATATCCAAACTCATTCTTATTTGAAAAATATAGTCTACCATTTGTTTCTCTAAGCAAAGAAAATGGAATACAAACAGCTACCTCTTTTAATTGCATGCCTGAAAAACATGACAGATTACAGATTCTGCAGCTGTTTTATTATAACCACACTTGTGTTAATGCATCAAATACCTCCTAGCTTTAAAATCTAGAAGGAGAAAATTTGTTTATCTGTACATGAATATATTTAATTGAGTAACTATTTGGAATGACATTGCTTTGATTATCTGTAAAATGTGGATACTCTTGTTTTCCTGCCCAAAGATTGAATTTACTAAGATTTATTTCAATGAAAATTAAGCAGAATAATTAAATTTATTTGTGTATTTCCATGGCTACTTGATCAGGAAGGAAATGAGTCACTTGGTAGTCTACTTTAAAATGAAAGTCCCACAACTTTTAGACACTTCAGCCAATCTTCCTTTTGAAGAGATTAGCCTCTCCTAACCTAAGACTTATTTTTAGGCTTCCTCAAATATTCAAGATACTGTAGAAGAACTTTATTACAAAAAGCTGGACAAATTTGATTCACATTCACTGCTGAGAATGCCTACATAACTCCACATTTATAAAACTCTGGTTGTAATAAGCCACTTTATATAAAACTGTCTTTCTCTTCAGTGTCATTACTGAATCATTCTTGTAGTAAAAGTCTACCATAAATAAAAAATGGCTACCTCTTTGAATGGCCCTATTTCAATTCTTCTCAAGTAGAATGAAATCTGTCAAAGAATTAAACTGATTAAATCAAGTAAATTTTATTTATGAATATAAGTCATTTGCACAGTCTAACATTAATTACACTTACTTTTAATCTAGCCCCTTGAATATGGAATTATGTTATTTCTGTAAAATTTTAAAAGTTATAAGATAACTTATTAAATTATATTAGACAATTAGTAATATAGTTCTAATACCACTGAACTCAATATTAACCTTACAAAAAGAAAGATAATTTCAGAAATTAATATTTTTTCCCTGAAAAGTACAACTCAGAATGACAACCTATACACATATATTTCCAACTAATTCGAACACATTGGTGATATATATTCCCAACTAGTTTAAATATATTGGTGACATGGGATCTGGACGTCTAAATTGTTTCTAAGCATTCTGGAACCTTAGTGAGAGGACACTTAATTTGTTTTCCTATAACTCCTACTCACAAATGATCACTTGTTGTTAAAATAAACTCTGAGTTCTTCAGAGAACAGCAACTATGTTCTTCATTGAGTCTCTGTATTTTTGAGCCTACTACACTGTTTAATTATTAAATGTCTTTGGAAAGAATGAATAAAATGGTGTAAGTGGCTTTCCTATGTATTATGATGTTGGATTGGCAGATTATGTTCAGTATAAAATTTTTATTTCATTTACAGTGAGCTTGTCTTACTTTATTGATTAGGAAAGGGTCCTTGTTTTCTGCATGATAGTTGTTTTGTGAAAGACATAAGGACACACATAATAAATGAGGAAAATGTAGAAATACCAAAGCTCTAAGGGAAGGCGATCATTCATTCTTATTGAAGTTGCCTTGTTAGTGACGGCATAGAAATGCACTAATTATCAAACTATTCATAATTTATTGTGAAGTTCTGTCCATCTCCTATAAAAATAAAATAATTGGTTGCCAATATTTCCTTTGTCTAGTCCTGGACAAAAGACTGGAACAAGTACTCAGGGCATAGTATATATTTGAATAGATATTTTATTATAAACTTATTTTGATATGGTATTTTAGGATATAAATACCTTACATTTGAAAAAAAAGTTGCTTTTGAGAAGAAAGGCATGTATTTTTGCAAGTAGCTTTTATCTTGTTACCTCCAGTTAAGAAACATAGTTCTTAGGTAATATGATTCAAACTTCAAAATGATAACTACATTCCTTAAAACTCATAAGCTAAAACATGTTATAACTACATACTCATTCAGCTAAAACACCAAAGAGATAAAATAAGACATTTTTAAATAATTTCATATCCTGCAAAGTTCCATTTGTGAGAAACAACTTTAATAGGAAGGCTTATATCTGTGCAATATTATTTTTAATTACTTACTACTAGTCATCTTTACTTTAAGTTAGCAAAGAAAAAGGTGTAAAGTCATATTAGGTAATTACAACTGTTCCCAGGAAGATGTAGTCTCTTAGGAAGGCTACAGGATTGTTCTCTATTGAGGAGCTACCAATTTTGCACTTCCATATGTTTATAAAAATCTATGCCTCATTCTAAATGTAAAATTGCATTCAATTACATATTTTAGTGTAAAATAAAGTAATTATTTCAACTTGAAAATTTATGTACACAAATATTATGGTCTTAACTAAATGCATTTGCCTATCATGACTAAAAGAGTATAAATTTCAATGTATATAAAATAATTTTGGCCTGATGGCAACATGGTGGTAAAGTTTAGTCAAAAAGAAAGAATCTTGTCAAAAATTGTTTAACAAACACTATCAGTCTTAATTTCTGCATGCAATTCATAGTGCTAGAAGAAACATTTGATATGAATTACTTGACAAGATTTATGAGCTATTCAACCCTTGATAGAATAGACCAGTCAGCCATCATGCAAACAAAGTCATTTTGCTATTGCCAAGTATACAACAAATGAATCCTTCAAATGGAAAACTGTATTGTTGGTGCTAGGGGTCAAAGGTAAAATAATATCAGACAACTTGTTCACTCTCTTCCATGGTTTGAATGTCCAACTAAATAAAAATAAAATTTTAGATTGTGTTCAATAAACTAACACTCCAAATTATAGAAAATGGAGAAGAAATAAAAAATCTGCATTGATATAAACTTACCTTAAAAAACTGATTCACAGCACCTGATGATATGGCAAACTTCACAACATCTGGTGGTTCAGCTTCTACTATAATATCAAAACTAGGGAGTATAATATTTGGATTGTAGTGAACATTTAAACTGTCATGATCCTCGATGCCAATGGTATTCTGTACCCCAGAGGAATCTTTTGAAAAACCAGATTCCTTAGCATCAAGGAAATCCTTGGACTCAATGTCAGGTATAAAAGTTGTAGAGTCCATGGAAACAGCAGAAACTTTGAAGGGAATCTGACATTTTTGGTCATCAAAATTGGGATTAAATGAATCAGAAAATTTAGAAGTGGTCAAATTCTTAGGAGTAGAAATACAGCTAGTGCCAACAGCAAAAGTGGGAGAGTTTCCATAAATAATATTAGGAACAGAAGTACTGGAACTGTTTTCCAATTCAGGACCAGAGAGATTATTGCTTGTATTAGCAGAATTATGAGCATTCTGCATATTTATAGCATTATAATCAGTATTGACAACAATGGTAGAGTCAATGAAATGAGTAAATCTAGGAATACGGTTGGTGTCTGCATCATAGTTAGTTCCAGTATTATACCTAGGGCTAAAAGCACTACTATAGCTAGTGGTGTTGCTGGTATCAGTGAAATTGACAATGCTAGCTGCAGAGTTGTGTCTAACAGCATAGCTGTTTCTGTCAATATAGTTTGGGTTGGCTACAAAGCTAGACCCTACAGCATGGGTAAATTCTGGGACATAATCATAGTCTGAATCACAGTGTGTGGCAGCTGAATAGTTGTGGCCAGTAGCACTAGTGGGTCTTGCATCATAGCTGAAGTCAGTATCACTGTTAGGAATAATATCATTGTTGTTACTAGTAACATTACTAGGACTGACATTATAGTTAGAGTCAGGATCTTTATGGGGAACCAGGGTATTATTGGGGTTGGGGAAATTGTTGGGGCCAAAGTCACTGTTACTGGGGCCAAGGCTATTGATAGTTGATCTGATATTCTGGAAGCCAGGGCCAATGTTGGAGCAAATGTCATTGCCAGGCTTGGTGGCATTGCTAGGGCCATCATCATTGTTGGAACCAGAAGTATAGACTGGGTTGGTTCTATTTTGAGTCCCCGATGTGTAGTTTGGATCAGTGCCATTGTTGGAGTTGTCAGTATTGTCTTGATCAACTAGGACAGAAGCACTGTATGAATTATTGGTGTGTATGTCCTCCTCAGGATCAGTGCTGTATTTGGAGTCAGCGTCATTGTTAGTGGTATTATCAAAGTTAGGGTCAGTTTCACTGTTGGGGTTGGTTCCATCGTTGGGGTCACCATCACTGCTGGGATCGGTTCCACTTGTAGGCCCAGCATCACCACTGGGATCAGACTCATTGTTATTATTGGCATCATATTCAGAGTTGCTGTCTTTGGGATCATTGTCATCAGAATCAGACTTATCTTTGGGATCTTTCTTTTCTTTGGTGTTATTTTCATCTTCAGGGTCTGTTTCATCTTCAGCATCTGTCTCATCTTCAGAGTTAGTGTCAGTTTCATGGTCTTTCTCATCTTTGGGAAGAGACTTGTCTTTAGCATCGGCACTATTGTTGAGATTTCTAGCACTGGCAACTTCAGTCTCATTGTCAGGATTGTTTTCATTTTTGTGTTTGACAATAAGGTTGAACTTATGTTCACTTTCAACTCCAGTAACACTGCAAGTGTTGATGACAGTGTCTGGGTCAGAGGTACTATGTTGGCCTATGATGTTCTCAGAATTTATAGGAAAGGTATGGGTAATAGAGGATATGAGATTTTGGAAAGCTGAACAACGTTCACAATGTAAATAAGAAGTTGAACCCAAAGAATACTTAGAATCTTCCTGGTGTAGAGGACAGCAGATGTCCACAGGACATTTTTGATCCAGGGTCTGAGATAAAGGGGTGAATTGGTAGGTTTTGTTGTGTCTATCAGATTTGGGGCTCAGAGAATATTTAGAATCCAAAGGAATTTGGAGATGTAAAGGACAGTCAGGGTCAGAATCATCTTCAGAATTCATGACACACTGATGAAAAGGAGAGTCAGTGATTTCCATAAAGCATTTGAAGCATCTTTTTGCTCCCATATCCACAGAAGTTATGTTATTTCTTTGAGTCTTGGGGCATACAATAGGGTTAGGACTTATAGAAGTTTGACTGCAAACAGGTGCTGAAACAACAGAGGAATAAACCTCAGCACTTGGATGAATAAGATCAAACTGAGACCCAGAACTCTGAAAATTATGAGCATATCTATAGTTCTTGTAGTGGCTCTTGTAGAAAGAAATTTTACGGCTGGCTTTTCTTCCATGGTTTTCCTCCACGTTTGGGTCTGAAGAATGGTTGTTGCTGTGCTTTTCCTTTAAGTTTTTTTGTGAGTCATGTTTCTCACTGAGGGCTGGAGACACCTCTTTGAGTCTCACAATCTTGTCATCACTCAGGTACTTAACAAGTTGAATTCTGGAAACTGATAGAGAAGAGTAAAATATGAGCAAGACTGACCAAAACATAATGAAGTCTGATTTTGATAATCACATTAAAACATAAATCTGTGCAAGAAAAATATAATTTCCTTTAATATGTTATTGTGAGTATTATTTGGTATTTCAAGGGGAGATCATGACCATAAATTTTCCACTCAAGTAGGTGTCATCTTGAGCTTACTAAGACATAAAAATGAAACATTGCCATTTATCTCAGATGCTTATATTTTTCAGATGCAGGGAATTTACTCCTTAGAAGATAAATTATTATATAAGAATTCACAAAATAATATGAGCAAAATAAAACTGTGGTTTTAGATAGCTTTATTACTACATATCTATATTACATTTCATTTTGCTTCTAGAAATACTGGAGAATTATTATTTACTGGGATATAATCCCTATTACTTACAAAATGTTTCACAAATGTTAACATGGAATAAACTTGTTTTCCAGGTACATAGGCAAAAATAAAATAAAAACCAATATCACTTCATTATTAAAACAAAAGTTCTTTTCTATCACTGTCCTAGAGTCCTAAGTATATTTTTTCCAGTGTGTAACTAAACACAAAATCATACTTGGGAAGGCATCTAAAAATGCTTAATGGTACCTTACACTTATAAATTAATGGAGAAATTTATAAAGAAAGTGATAAGCCTTCTCATCAACTTTCCCTTAAGGTCAACAAGAGTTCCTACGAGAGTTTTAAAATGAACATACATAATCTCTTAGGTGTTTATAACAGATACAACTATAAGTAGGTTTACTGTGAAAGCTTTTTGACAGGTGTGGTATAAATTCCTTTGCCAGTAATTAAGCATTTTTATTGTAAAATACTCATGTATATCTTTCTAAGAAAATGAGAGCATATTTTTTTAAGTGTGTGATATTATTTTCATCCACTTTCTCATTGGATAATAGATTTGTAGAGATCATTAGTAATAAATTTTAAAATATATGTTGATATGTAGTATACTATTAAGTTACTACTCTTACTGTTGCTAGTGACTCCCTACTTTTGAAGTGGTACTGATCAATGAACTTAGCACCTTGATTATATTGACTAGGTATTTTTATGCTAAGATATAACCCCAGCTCAGGGAACATTGTAAACAGATAACTGCTCACCAAAAGACCCTAACATAATAGAAAAAGTGAAATCCATTACACAGATTTGAAAACTAGACAGAAAATCTGAAAACATGAAGAGACAAAACAACTGGACACATCCAAATGTTTATAATCTCTCCAGGAACTAAATCCACAGATACTGAAACACATAAAATCCTGGATAAATAATTCAAATACTTGATTATGAAAATGATGAATGAATTAAATGAAGATCTAAGGGATGAATTAAGAAAGAAAATACAGAATATGAAAGGACATTTAAATAAAGAGATAAGGATTATGAAAAAGAACAAAACAAAAATCTTATAAATGAAGGGATAAATAATATAAAATATTCAGTTAAAAAGTCTGTTTTATAGGTTATATCAAATAAAAGACAGAATTTCAGAGCTTGAAGGAGACTGTCCTTGAACATTCATATAGTGTTAGATTAACCAGAACATATAGGAATTCTGGAACAACATCAAGAGATCAAAATTATTGCTCAAAGGCATTGAAGATGTACCAGAGACACAGGCTAATGCAATTGATCAACTTTTCAGTAAAATAATAACAGAAATATGCCCAAACCTCATGAATGAGTTTGACATCCAGATACTTGAGGCATTTAGAACACCAAATATCCAAGACCAGAAAATAATCTAAGACACATTATAATTAAAATATCAAATCAGAAAATATTTAAAAACATTCAGGAGAGGAACTCCAGGTCACCCTTAGAGGAAAACCAGTCAGAATTATATAAGATTTCTCAGAAGAATTCTTAAGATTCAGGAGGGGTTGGAACAATATATTTGAAGACATAAAATAAAATAATAGCTAATCAAGACTTTTATATCCAGCAAAAATATCTATGAGAATCAAGGAAGAAATATAAACTTTCCAAGGTAAGCATAAAGAGAAGAAATTCTCAGTTACTAATGTAGCATTGCAGAAGACACCTCATTCTACATACATAAGAAAATAAAACAAACAGGAAAGTAGGGGGAAGAATAATCTCATTAGAAAAACAGATAAATAAATAAATAAAAATATAAATAGATAGATAAATAGAATGGCAGGAAAATAAAATTATTCATAACAACCCAGAATGTAAATGGTCTCAATTCTCTAATTAAAAGACAAAGGCTGGCAGATTGGATAAAAATCAATATCCACTATATGTTTCTGCATGAAACATAACTCAAAGGCAAAGGCCACTACAGGCTGAAAGTAAAACAATATTTATCTCATGCAACTGAAACCTTAAAGCAAGTAGAGATAACCACTTTCATATTTGACAACACAGACATCAAATAAAAGAGAGAAGACTAAAATAAATAAAATGAGAGACAAAAAGTGGATATCACAAAGGACACCACTGATGTCCACAGGATAATTAAGTACTATTTTTTGATCATGAATTATAATTACACATAATAGCGGCAATCATTATACTATATTTGTATATGTATACAGCATAATTTAATCAGTTTCATTCACCTTTAACCTCTCTTGTCTCTCTTCTCTTCCCTCCTCCCATGTTCTACTGCTATTTTTATTATTATTATTTTTAATTAGTGATATATATGTGTATACATATGTATACACACACACATAAATATTCACACACACACATACACACAATTCTTTGTGGAATATTTGTACATGGATATAGCATAATTTGGTACATTTTGTTCCCTAGTACTTTGACATGCTCTCCTCCCTTCTCTATCTTCTTCCTCTAACCTATTGTTTTTCTCACTTCTATTTTCATGTAATTAGAGACTATTTTGAAAACTTTTATTCCAATAAATTGGGAAATCTAGAAGAAATGGATAAATTTCTAGATACATACAACCTGCCAAAAGTATACAAAGAGAATGTAGAAAACCAAAAGATACCAATAACAAACAAGGGCAATAAAGCAGAAATAAAAAGCCTCCCAGGAAAGAAAATTCTGGGAGCAGATAGACTTACTGATGAATTCCACCAGACCTTTAAAGAAGAACTAATGTTAATGCTCTATATTTTTTCTAGAAAATAAAATGGTGGAAACACTTGTAAACTCATTCTAAGAGCCTCTTAAAAATATATAAACCTTATATAAAAATTAGAAAAAAGGAAACTTCAAGGAAAGAAAACTATACTCCAATACCCATGATGAAATATATGCAAAAACCCTTAATAAAATATTAGCAAACCATATTTCTCAACACATTTGTCGTATGTCATGAGCAAGTTGATTTCATTCCAGGGATGTAACAGTGGTTCAAAATTAAGCAACCAATGAAAGCAATATATCCCATAAGTAGAATCAGGGGCAGAAATCCCACAATCATCTCAACCGATGCAGAAAAATCCTTTGAAAAAATTCAACACCCATTCATGGTGAAAAAATATGATTCAATTAGATATAGAATAAACTTATCTTAACATCATAAATGCTATATATGACAAAACAAAAGCAAACATCATACTGCACAAAGAAAACTGAAAGCATTTTCTCTAATATCATGAACAAGACAAGGATGCCCATCGTACAACTCCCAGTCAATATAGTACTTGATCTCCAGTACCATAAAAATAAGCAAAAAGTGCATTAATGTATTAATTTAGACCTTAACCATAACAATTAGGAAAGAGAATGAAGTAAAAGAATACAAACAAAAAAAGGAAGAAGTCAAATTATCACTGTTGGCAGATGATATTATCTTATACTTAGAATATTCTAGAAGCTCCACCAGAAGATTTTTAGAGCTTATAAATAAATTTAGCAAAGTAGCAAGACATATGAGAAATTCATAAAAATCAGTATCTTTTCTACACTCCAATAATGAATCTTCCAAAAGAGCAATCAGGAAAACAATTCCATTTAACATAGCTTCAGAAAATTCCTAGAAATAAATCTAACCAAGGGAGTCAAAGACCCCATTCCTCACAAGGAAAATTACAGAACTACAAAATAAGAAATCAAAGCATAAATCAAAAGATGGAAAAATGTCCATGTTCATGAATAAGCAGTGTTAATGTCATTAAAATGGCCATACTACCAAAGACACTGTACAGATTCAATGCAATCTCCATAAAAATACCAATGATAATCTTCTTAGATATAGAAAAAATCTTAAAATTTATATAGAAGAACAAAAGACTCAGAATAGGAAAATCAATTCTTCAGAAAAAGAGTAAAGCTGGAGGCATCACAACACCCCTTCAAATTATATTGCAGAACTGTACTAACAAAACAGCTTGGTACTGGGATAAAAATACACATCTAAAAAATGAAACAGAATAGAAGATACGGAGACAAATCATTACAGTCACAGTTATTTTCTTCTTGACAAAGGAGCCAAAAACTTATGTTGAAAAAAAGGGAGCCTGTTTAACAAATGGTACTGGAAAATTGGATATCCATACATAGAAGATTGAAAGTAAATCACTATCATTCATCTGAAGCAGAGTCAACTCAAACTAGATAGAATATCTAGGAATAAGACAACAAGTGCTGGCAAGGATGCGGGGAAAAAGGTACACTCATACATTGCTGGTGGGACTGCAAATTGGTGCATCCAATTTGGAAATCAGTATGGAGATTCCTTGGAAAGCTGGGAATGGAACCACCATTTGACCCAGCTATTCCCCTTCTCGGACTATACCCGAAAGACCTTAAAAGAGCATACTACAGGGACACAGCCGCATCAATATTTATAGTAGCACAATTCGCAATAGCTAGACTGTGGAACCAACCTAGATGCCCTTCAATAGATGAACAGATAAAAAAATGTGGCATTTATACACAATGGAATATTACACAGCACTAAAAAATAACAAGATCATGGCATTTGCAGGGAAATGGATAGCATTAGAGCAAATTATGCTAAGTGAAGTTAGCCAATCCCTAAAAAACAAATGCCGAATGTCTTCTCTGATATAAGGGGGGGTGACTCAAAATGGGATAGGGAGGAAGAGTATGAGAAGAAGATTACCACTAAATAGGAAAGAGAGGTGGGAGGGAAAAGAAGGAAGAAGGGGAATTGTACAGAAGATGGAAGGAGACCCTCATCGTTATATAAAATACATGTATGATGATGTGACGGAAAAAAAGAAGAAATGTGTCACATTAGATTGGGTAGAGAGAGGTGATGGGAGGAGAGGGGAGGGGAAGGGAGGATAGGAAGGGCAGCAGAATAAAATAGACACTAGTACTGCTGTGTGTATATATGTGTCTGTATAACCAATGTGATTCTGCAACCTGTACACTTGGAAAAATGAGAGATTATACCCCATTTGATTCAAATGTATGATATGTCAAGATCATTGTATTGTCATGAGCAACTAATAGAAAAAAGAACTGGAAAAAAAGACCAGGAAGTTTGCAAATGTTAGAAGAGATATATAATGGAAATTCATAAACTTACAGGCATACACAATGACTTCCCCAGTAGGACTCCTGTAGCTCAGGAAATAATACAAGAGTCAATAAGTGGGGAAGACATCAAACTAAAATGCTTCTTCACAGAAAAGGAAACAACAATGTGAAGAGAGACTCCATAATGGGAAAAAAATCTTACCAAGATACTCTTCTGACAGAACACTAATATCTAGGATACAAAAATCAAATTCAACACCAGTAAAGTCCAAATACCCCAATAAAAAAATGGACAAATGAAATGAATTGACATTTCCAAAAAGAAGAAGGGTAAGGGCTGGGGTTTTTAGCTCAGTGATAGAGATCTACTGTGCGGCCTTGGGCTTGATCCTCAGTACCACATGAAAATACATAAATAAAATGAAGGTATTGTGAAAAAAGTATGAATGAACAACAATTATGTGAAACAGATGTTTAACATTTCTAACTATCAGAGAAATGCAAATCAAAACTCCATCTTACTTACAGTTAGAATGTTAGTCATTAAGAATAACATGAACTGATGGAAAGAATGCATATAAACTGCTGATGGGAAGGAAAATTAGTACAGAAACCATGGAAATCAGTAGGGATTTTCCTTAAAATACTAGGAATGGATCCATCATATAATCCAGCTATACTACTCTTCATTATTTACCAAAAAACAAACAAACAAACAAAAAACAAATGAACAACAACAACAACAAAAAAAAAAAACAAGAGCAGCATCAGTAGCAGCAACAACAAACCACTAAAGTCAATAAACTATGGAGATACATGCACACTCATGTTAATAGGAGAGCAATTCATAAAGCAAAATTTCAGAACTAGTCTGTTAACAGGTGTCTGTTCAAAGATGAATGGATAAAGAAAATATAGTATATATTTACAATGGAGTCTTTTTTCCACCATAGAGAGGGACAAAATAATGTAATATTTGGGAAAATGTGTGGAATTGGAGAGCATCATTTAAGTGAAATAAGCCAGTCTCAGAGGCATGGTTCACATATTTTGTCTCATATGTGGATATTAGAGATTTAAAAAGGGGAAAAAAGGGATCTCGTGAATGGTTAAGGAGACTGGTAGGTTATAGGAAGGGAATCAGTGGAAGGAAGGAGAAGGGCAATGGGAGGTACTAATGAATGGAATTGATCAAAGTATGATATGTTCATGTGTAAATATGCCACAATGAAACACACTATTCTGTATGATGATTATGCACCAATAAAAATACTCTTCCAGTACTGGGCAATTTTTCCAGCATATCTTTATAGGCTTTATCTCTCAGTTTTACTTATATAGTTTGTGGTTGTTACTCCTTCCAGGAAGAAAATAGAACATATTCAGAATTAATTTCCCATCACTTATCTGTTTGATTTTTCAAGTCCACTAATTCAAACTTCGAACATGATTTTGTTTAAAATGTTTTTTCATTTATGGAGTTCACCAGTGATCTTCAAATCACTAATTTCACTTGTTAATCCTTATTATTTATCTTCCTTGACATATGATTATCACTTAATTCAATTGGTTGCTTCATTTTCCTTGAAAGTTTTCTTCACTCAACTTTTGGTATGCTACTACTTCTCAGTATCCTTTGCTAGTTCTTCCTCCTCTTCTTCATGTTATGCACGGATTACTCCATAAATAAGTTCTTGAAATTCTTTTTTGCAATAAACCTTTGATGATCTTATTCAGATATAAACATATATGAATCAAATTGTCTCTCAGCTGTTATCTCTCTCTTAAATATATTTTTTTTCAGCAAAGACTGCTTTTCTGAACTTCAGAGTTGTATATAATACTTCCTACTTGATACTTCTTGGCTGCTTAGTTGATATCTCAATATCAGTATGTCTAAATCTGAATTCCCATCTTTTGATATTAAACTTGCTCTTTACAGTGTTTCCCATCAAAGTAAAAAGCAAATGCTTCCTTATGTAATTGCCTTGGACAATTGATATTACCCTGAGGGTTCTTTTCTTTATCCCATATCTGAATCCTGTTGCCTCTAGTTTTAGAAATATATGACCATTAAAAAAATATGAAACACATCTCACCAACTTCACCAGTTATGATACAAATCCTTATATCCTTATTTTTTCTGCCCTAGAATATTAAAATAGCCTTCTAATAGTCTACTTCCTGTTACCCTTGTCCCCTTACAGTTTATTCACTAAAATCATTCCAGAGTGATTCTATTAAAATACAAGTAAAATAATCTCATATTTCTGTAAAAACTTTATAATGGTTCACATATCAGAGTAAAATCCAACAAACCTTGCCATAGTCCACGAAGATCTACATGATCTAAATAAACCCTTACTAATTTAATTACTTTACCTTCAATAATTTTCTTCTCACTTTCTGACATTAATCTTTGACACTGTTTGCTCCCTTGACCTAAAGTGCCCCTTCCATTCATATATATATTTCCTTTAAGTGTTTCTTCAAATGACATCTTCTCAATGAGGCTTTTCCTGATTAGCAAACTAAAAACTTCAAAAACTTAAAAAATCACTGAGAACTTGCAATCTTTCTTCCCTTCTTTTGATTTATACATTGGATTTATTGTCATCTTTGAGTTTCATATTATTTGTGTTTTACATGCATGCTAATATATTTGTATGCCTTTTCTTCTGTTAATCTATCTACATTGGTAATATTGGTAATTTTATTTCAGTATACTTGATTGTTCAGAAGTACGGGATTTATTCCCTACAAGTCAACGAAATGTATATGTATGTTCTGTGTGTGTGTGTGTGTGTGTGTGTGTGTGTGAGAGAGAGAGAGTGTGTGAAAGAGAATGTGGGGGTAAAGTTAGAGAATTAATTCAGTTATGATGGCGGAGTTTGTAGTAGAAAGAAAGGACAACAGTTTGTTTGGAGGTAGAGGTGAGAATGGGGGAGGGAGGAGAGGGTAAAAAGCATTATATTCTCTTTGTTTCTCACCTTTATAAGTAAAGTCAAAAGGTATACCAAGACAGAAGCCCATTGAAGTGTTAAGATATCAGGCCTGAGATAGCTACCCTTAGAAAAGTCCTGTTTGCAAGGTTAGTAATTGGCTGGCATCTAGGAACTTGATTTTGTGGAGAATTTCCAACATTTTCAATACTAATCAGTGAGTCATTGTGCCTAAAAAGTTTGTACAAACAATATAGTTTATGCTGAACATCTGATTTTCTGGGGCTTGTGTATATTTTAGGGAGAGTGGCCCTGTGGCTAGCTCCCATTTAAAAACCCCAGGCACTGAATCTCTAATAGACTTCCCAGGTAAACATTTCAAATATACATGCTATAATTTATCTGGGGAGGAATTAACCTCATCCTGTGTGACTTCACAGGAAGACAACTTGGAATCTTGCATACAGTTTTCTGTGGACATTTTGGCTGCCTGTGCTCTTTTGCCTATTTCTAATTTTACTTTGTATATTTTTACTGTAAAAAATAAACCTATTCATGAATACAAATATATCCTGGGCCTTGTGAGTACTCCTAGAGAATTTTCAAACCTGGGATGGTCTTGAGGAACCTTGACAGAGTTGATATTAGAAGTGGGATTCACTAAAATTATGCTGACTCATTGAAATATGGAAAAGGCATTTTTCCCCTGTAAACGGAAGGATGAAATGTCAAAAAGATGACAAACCTTTGGTGCTTATATAGATATGGAATCATTCATAGTAAAATACTAGCTAAAATATAAAATAAATAAAATATTTAAAATAAAATATTATTTCAGTTCCCAGTGGAACTGAAAAAATCTCAGCAGAGTTGTTTTTCTGGATACCCTTGGTTGCTTTGGGCTATGCTGACTAAAATGAGAAGAAAAAGAGTGGTTTCCAGATGATGTTTTTTTTTCCTTTCCTCTATCTGAAAGGGAATAAGACTTCAGAATTCACAAATGTAAGCTTTAAATGGGTCTAAAATGTTTAAAAGTTTGTGTTGCTATCTCCTCCAAGTGGAAAGAAAAAAATAAATAAATCAGTTCTCAGTGCTTCAGTGAAGCTTTACATGAAACCAGAGAAAAAAGGAGAAAATGACCCTAGTTACTATAATTTGAATATATTTCAGTGTGTTTCCCATGGCTTTATGTTTTCAAATATAACCGCCTATTGTGAGATATTAGGAAGTCAGAAAAATAATCTGATTATAATGTTTAGAGGTGTAGATGTTAGTGATTAGGATTAGATAAAGTTATTAGGTGAATCCTGTTGGTTTACATGAAGAAATTATATAAGATATTGTGGTAGTTTTCCTACAAGGGATACATACTCAGTCTTGTGCTCCCTGCCTCTTGCCATGTGATGCCCTACACCACCTTAGGACTCTTCCAGTAAGAAGGCCACCACTAAATGTAGCCACTCAACCATGCACCTACAGAACCATGATTCCAAATGAACTTTTTGACAATATAGTGTGCCTTAGTTATTACATTATTTAATGTATCTTGCCTTAGTTATTGCAATAAATAATTTACTAATTTGCTAATCATTTATTGAGTATACTTGCTACTATTATAGGAGCTCCCCTCTTCTTTCATTCCCAGCAAAGATCTCCCTGAGGTTGTAATAATAATCCTATAAATTCTAAATTTATTGCTATAGATTTGAGTAAACTTCTAATAAGAGACAAATTATTTTTAATTTTTAAAATTTTATAGCTAATGTATATGTTAAACTTCATATAAATGTTAAATAGTTGTTATTTCATAAGTGTTAGAGTAATCATACAGATCATAGAGCAAAAAGAAGTTGTTAGTAAAATATAATTCCCTTGCTTTTTGTCACTAGTAAGTAGTTTGAAATTTAAACTCTGTGAGTCTGGGAAACAGAACCAGTCTTTTTCTATTATTTTTGCCTACCAGAACCTATGAGAAAAAGGCAAGAAACATAAAAATGAGGAAATTTCTAAACAGATAGGTTTGAAGTTTTAAAAAAGAGTTTTGAGTTTGCTAATGAACATATGTGACATCAGATTTGTGGCTTTTGTTAGTAAATTGTTTCCCCATCTGCTGTATATATTTTAGCAGATCAATTTGAACTCTGAGAATGGGGGGATGAAAAAGGTTTAGGAAATCCTTGTTTGTCGCTTGGAGTTGGAACACAGTTATCTGGCCCTATAATTTCTTGGCTTTGGTTTTGTTCAAATAATTTCACTGGCTTTTTTTTTCTTTCTTTCTTAATCCTGAATACTCAGATTCATATTACCTGGACATCAGCTAAAACACCAGTATATCAGCTGTTTCACCCCCATCACTAGCTGTGCCAAAATTGAAATCCATTCAATGAAAAGAAATCAGAATGGGAATGACACAGATTCAGGACATCATTCTGTGGGGCCAGAAACTAAGAAAACATCATCAATGATGGCTGGACTCTCTGGGTTATGCACAAATTCCCAAAGGAAAGTGATTTGCCTCATGTAAGTCCATTGAAAACAAGATGCTAATTACCTTTATATTTCTGGTACTGATTTGTGACTTCTGCCAAAACTAAGCTGGGAGACCACCCACCACAGGGAAGGTGAGCACTACTGACATGTAACATACCTTCTACAGGTTGTCTCACTGCCTTTGACTTATGCTCAGCTTTCCAGATTAGGTGAAGTAATATTTATATTTTATTTTAAGTTATCCTTTGTTTTACCCAGACTTTGTCTTGATAAATTATATGCAAAGGGTAAAAAACATTTTTATACAAAAATATTTTAGACAATTTAATTAGAGTACATGTTGTAAATTTTCAAAATTTTTTGAAATGGCTTTACATGGTTTCTCATCCTTTTTATCCTAAAATTAGTTGAAGTTTGTAACATTGGACTAACTTTCTTCACCTTTCTACATCTTTGCATTCACATCTTAGTACAAACATTTGTTAAATATAGGTGTCCCCAGAAAAGAATTGATCTTTTTCAGACTTCCAACCAGATTTTGAAAACTTTGGCATTACTTCGGCAAAGAGCACCTACAATATGTATTCTAATTAAATTTTATAAAAACATTTTTATAAAATGTTTTTCACCTTTGCTTATAATCCATCAAGAGAAAGTCTGGGTAAAAGTAGGGGATAACTGAAAATGAAATATAAATATTGCTGTACAAACCACACTGTTTTCACAAAAATTGAGGAAAAAAACAAACTCTGAAAACTGGGAAGGTATGGGTGTTTGGGTAGAGCATTTATGAATCTGTTTTTAAATTTTTTTTCTACAAGAGATCCCCTATTTCTAAAGGAAAGCTCCCTACACTGACTCTCCAAGCTGCTTTGAGCCCTTCAAATTAAAAAAGTGACTGCTGAGCCTAAGATCACACCTGACAGCACTGATTATGAAACAGTAGGGGGTGGCCCTAACTCTAGCACTTTCCACAAATATGCTTCCAGGTGTCATGTATGTTCCTGAGGAAGATAAATTGGTGCCATGGACAAGCAAAACTGTTTGAAACTAACAGCTTTTAGGCAGGTGTTCTGAAAACCAAGAACTGAACTGAATTAATTGGACTATACTAAAAAATCTTCTGGTAGAATGTCCCATGGTAGAGGACACAATGGAGATTCTATTAATCTGTATTGCCTGACAAATGTATGCAATGTATTATGGGGTATATTTCCAAGGGTATCATGTGGGCCATCGAGGACTGTACTTCTGATGTGTGCACTATAACTATTGTGCCACTGCCACAGCCTGCAAGACTTTCAGGTCAAATCCAATTTACTTCCCAGTGTATATGCCAGGACTGAATTGATTCCTTAAAACAGATAAAAAACATTAACTTGCAGAAACTTGAGGACACAGTCAAGGTTAAATGTATTTTTAATTTTTCTAAAGAAAGGATAAAGGATATAAACTGAGATCAATACTGCACGTTAGTAACATGCTGTGTGGGGTCCAACTACTATTTTTTTTTTTGTAAAAACTTCTTAGTTTATCTTGGTGTATAGCCAAGTTGGCAGATTGGTCACAACAGAGTTAACAGAATTCCTGAAACTGTTATATACTTATAAAGGCTTCCTTGTAAGGTTTAGCCTTGGCTGTTGTATAGCAACTAGAGTTTGGAGAGAATTCCAAACATCACCAGAACTCATGACTGGTTCATTGTGGCTAAACTGTATGGTGGTTTATGTTAAACATGTTTCTCTTATGAAGTATTAGAACTTTGGCATTAGTCAGGCAAAGAGTGCCTACGTGACCAGCATCAAGTAAAAATCATGGGCACTGGGGATCTTGAATTCTAGCATGACAGTGTGAGGAACTTCAAAATCCATTCCCCAGTGAAACTTGTGAAAAATATTTTTACATAGCAATCATCTAACTTCTCTGGAAACATTCCTAAGGGAATACAACAAATTAAGACACAATTATTCAGAAAACATAGTAAAATTAATAAAGAGAAGAGAGTTCATGGAATTTGAAATGGGACTTCTCCTCCCCCCTCCCAATTCAGTAAAATGGAAACTCCATTCCAGACAGACACAGCCAAGAAAATAGGTCTGCCTCTTCCCAAAGTTCCCACTTTGAAGAACTTTTTATTCTGTAGAAGCAGGACATCACCATTTCTTAGCCAACTATTGTTGAATCCAAGTTTCAGGAGATTGTGCCCCAAAGGTAGGGGGTCTCTTTTTTCCCACCAGTCCCTATTCATGTAATAAAGACTATTGTTTGGGCATTGTGTTGCCGAGACTACTAAAGTCTCAACTGCATTTGTCCTAGCTCAAAAGGCAGTAGCTGCATGCCAGAATCAAGCCAAAGAAAAGAGAAGCTATCCCCATATTCAGTAAGAACTCAGATCCTAAATTAGGGGTGTCACTTCTAGGGAGGTATGCCATTTCCCCACCACAGTCTCAGACCTCTTGCCTGGAGGGAGAACAAGCCAAAAAACAGCTTCTAATCTCTTCCCAAAGGAACCAACTTCATTTACAACAGGACATGAAGTTCAAGGCTAAGTGTACTGCTAAGGTTTGAATGTTGGTTTCCCTCTAATATTCAAATTGAAAATTAATCCTTAATGTAAGAGTATTAATAGGTGGGCCTTTTTACGAGTGGCTAAGTCTTGAGGGCTTCTGTTCTCATTAATAGAATAAACTTACAAAGTGCTTTAGGTAACTATTTAGGCTCTTATGTTGCCTTTCCACCTTCTGCCATGTGAGAACAAAGGGTATGTTCACTCCAGAGGAAGGAGCATTTGAAGTGCTATCTTGGGAGCAGAGACCAGGCCCTCACCAGACACTGAAACTGCCAGTGCCTTGATCTTCGATATCCCAGCCTCTGTTGTGAGCAGTAAGTGTATTTATAAATTATCCAATTGGTAGTAATTTGTTATAACAGCAGGAATGGGCTGACACAGGTGCTCTAAAAAACACAGGTCAGCTGCAGGGCAAGGGCAGAAAGTTCAGTCTCACCAGCTCTACATAAGAAATAAGAGGTTAGAATCCTGCTGGCCATTCTATCTATCCTTTAGGCAGATGTTTACAGGCTTAGTTGAAATATGCTGTGAACAAAAATATTAATTTTTTTCTGTGAAAATTCCTGCTTCAAGAACAAGGCAAGTACTTTTAGAAAAAAATAATTTAGTATAATGAAATATATATTTCATATAAAATATCTAAGATAAAAAATGGAGTTTGTGGTGAATGTCAACTGAGAGGTGATTGGTGGATTCAATGAGGATAAAGGCTAACTTATATGACAGTTAGTTTAAGAAGAGAATCAGGGAATTATAGAACTGGGAGGAGCATGCCTGGGATCAAAAAAATCCAACACTGACCAGAAGACCTATTCCTTCAAAGACTAAATTTTATAGAATTCATTGGTAGAAAACTTCATGCCATGGGACATTGCTAAAAACAAACAGACTATTCATGTGTCAATTAGTAGAGCTGAATTAGTTTCTGTGGCCAGGGAAAGTGATGATGAGAACCCTGCCAAAACTACTGCCCACTGGAGGTTTCTATGGGTAACCAAAAAAAACTGTAATGCTTTGAGGAGCAACGTAAGAAACTTGGCACTATGAGTCCAAAATGGACATTGATAAAATATTTCATTCAACCACCAAATAAACACACAAATAACTATCTCCAGGGTGGGGGACCATTATCTGGAGTTGCATAATTCATTGACCAAAATATCTAGATTTCAATGCAAAATTTTGATACATGCAAAGAAGCTGGGAACTCTAATGGCAATGGAAACTGTCTGTGAAAGTAATCAGATGTTGAATTTAATAGAAAAAATATTTTAAAATAATCATTTATGGATTCCAAGATGGTAAGCCAGAGGGAGGCAGCATCCCATGTGGTTCTGTGACCCAGATTTCACCTAGTTGGAATACTGCATCTTAGAGAATGTAAGATTTCTGCAGAAATCATCCACTCTGTGACCCCCCAGCAGGGCACAGAGCCTCAACATTCGAGTAGAACTTCAGACCCCTGGCTCCCCAAACCCAAAGCCCACAGTTCTAGCCCATTCACGGCTCTCAAGCACCCTAGCAGAATCACCTTTCAGCACCTCTGCAGAACTTGAGACTATGCTCTGCTCCCATGTAGGTCACTTGGCTACTACCTACCCACAGCACAACACCATCACCTGGTTTGCCCCACCTCACCAGACACCCCAGTGCTGGAAGCATGCTGCCTCCATCTTGGATAACCTCTCTGGCCATATTTGGTGGGGGCAGCTCTCAGATCTCCATCTGGCCGGGTACCAGGTATCCAACTCCCCCTCCCCAACACCCCAGCAGGATAACTCAGTCAGTGACCTCTCAACACAAAAAAAGCTCCCAGTTGGGAAGGTGTACAATGCGACCAGGGTGCTGCCCACCTGGTGTGAGCCTGGGTGTGAGAGGTACCACAGGTGGAAACTGCTAAGTGAGAGGGGATGGGACTGAAGCTTGGAGCCTAACAGAGAGACCAGGAACTGGGAAATCTTCAGGCAAGGGAGGGAGATGATACCAGGCGCTCAAGTCTACCAGTGGTCCCCAAAAGAGACCCATGAGGTGCAATCTCCCTTCAGGGACTGGTGGTTGACATTCCCCGCTCCCAGAAGCCCTACACCAGGACCAATCTTGCCACCCAGGTTAACTACACCATCCTGAAGGCAGAGACACCAGCTTAAACCAGACAACCTCACCTATTGAATGAGAAGAGGAACAGAAAAGTTATGGATCTCTAAAACTAGCAAAAACCCTGGTTTCTTCTTTTGAGTATTTTTTCCCTCTTTCCTCTTCTACCCCTCTATCCTCTGGCCCTCACATGCCCAACATATGTGAAACCAAGAACTTTGAATGAAATAGGATTTTGAGGATTGAGTCATCTGAATAATATAATATAGATGTGTTATATATTCCCCCCTTTTTTCTCCTTTCATTTTTCTCCCTCAAAATTTTACTATTTTAACATCCTGTATTTTTCTAACTACATTGTTTCATGTACCCTACTGTCTTCCAACGTACTTGTCTACCCTAAATTACTTCCTGTCTATTCTCCTGCTACTAACCCTCTTCATTAGATTTCTCTTTCACATTTCCTAAGATATATTAACTCTATACCCTCACATTTTCCCACTCAGACTATCATCCAACACCCACTCCCAATTCATTGTCCATTGTCAGAAACTCTAAACATTTTGTGAAATTGATTATATTTTAGATAATAATTGAATCCAACATTTCTGTACATTAAGACTAAACTGTAATTGTTTTAATAACAACAAATTATTTGTAGGTGATATATTGTTGATATTGAGATCTGTTAACATTTTCCTTCTCCCCAAAAGAGTGATCTTGGAACCCTACAAGAGCACTACAAACCTATAGGGTAAAAACAATGACATGCCAGACCCACAGAGCTGGAAAGGAAGACACATAAGAAACTTGAAGAGACAAGGGAACAAAGTACCACAAACAAATCAAAACACTACAACATTAGAATCATTGGCAGCCACAGCATAAAAAAAATTACAGAGTAAGGGTTCAGGATATACATAGGTAAAATGTTCTGTGAACTCAAGGAAGATATAAGAGAGCAAATATAAGCAGTGAATTAGCACTTTAACAAGGAGCTACATAAACAAATCCAAGAAGCAAAAGATCATCTCAAAAGGGAGATAGAGGTTCCAAAAAAAAAAAATCCAAACAAAAATCCTTGAAATGAAAGAAACAATAAACCAAATTAAAAGCTCAAATAAAAGCATCACCAACAGAGTAGACCACTTGGAAAATACAGACATCAGATAATGACGATAAAATATATAATCTTGGAAAGAACATACACCACACAGGAAAAATGGTAAGAAATCACAAGCAGAACATTCAAGAAATATGGGATAGCATAAAAAGACCAAATATAAGAGTTATTGAGATACAGGAAGGCATAGAAGTTCAAACCAAAGGAATGAACAATCTACTCAATGAAATATTATCAGAATACTTTCCAAACATGAAGAATTAATTGGAAATACAGATTCAAGAAGCCTACAGGACCATGAAAGTATAAAATCACAACAGTTCCACACCAAGTAATATTATAATAAAAGTGCCCAACATACAGAATACAGAATAAGGAGAGATTTTTAAAAGCCACAAGGAAAAAGAATCAAATTACATATAGGGGAAAAACCAATTAGAATAACAGCAGATTATTCAACACAGACCCTGAAGGTTAGAAGATCCTGGAACAACATATATCAGGCTCTGAAACAAAATGGGTGTCAACCAAGAATCTTGTTTCCAGCAAAATTAAGCTTTAGATTTCTAGATGAGATAAAAACTTTCCATGATAAACAAAAGTTAAAAGAATTTGTAGCTAGAAAACTGGCACTACAAAACATCCTCGGGAAAATATTCCATGAAGAGGAAACAAAAAACAATAATGAAAATCAGCAGAGGGAGGGAGGTAGTACCCTAAAGGGAAAAACTAATTAAAGAAGAAAATCAAGTCAAGTTAAACAACAAAAATAAACAAATATGGCTGTGAATAAAAACATGTCTCAATGAAAACCCTGAATATAAGTGGCTTAAACTCACCAATCAAAAGACATAGCTTATTAGATTGGATTAAAATACCCAACAATATGCAGCCTACAGGAGACTTATGCGATAGGAAAAGACATACCCAAACTGAAGGTGAAAAGTTGGGAAAAATCATACCACTCACATGGACTGTGGAAGCAAGCAGGGGTTTCCATCCTTGTATCAAATAAAGTAGACTGCAATCCAAAGTTAATCAATAGGGATAAATATGGGCATTACATACTGCTCAAGGGAACCATACACAACAAGACATAACAATTATAAATAAATATGCCGCAAACAACGATGCAGCCATGTTCATCAAAAAATTCTTCTCAAGTTCAAGAGTGAAACTGACTTTAACACACCTCTCTCAGCACTAGATAGTTCTTCCAAACAAAAGTTGAATAAAGAAACTGTAGAACTCAATAATAAAATCAATTACTTGGACTTAACTGACATACATAGAATATTTCAACCTGCATCATGATGATACACTTTCTTCTCAGCAGCACAAGGATCCTTCTCTAAAATAGATTATATAATATGCCACAAAGCAACTGTTAGCCAATACAAAAAAGTAGAGATACTACCATGCATTTTATCAAATCATAATGGAATGGACTTGGGAATCAATGACAAAATAAAAAATAAAATTTTATGCAACACCTAGAGACTAAACAATATGTGACTGAATGAACAATGGGTAGCAGAAGAAATCAAGGAGGAGATTAAAAAATTCTTAGAGGTAAATGAGAACATAGACATAACAAATCAAAATCTCTGGGACACTATGAAAGCAGTACTAAGAGGACAGTTCATTGCATGGAGTTCATTCCTTAAAAGAAGAAAAAGTCAGCAAATAAATGACCTCACATTACATCTCCCAGTCCTAGAAAAAGAAGAACAAATCAACAGCAAAAGTAGTAGAAGCCAAGAAATAATTAAAATTAGAGCTGAAATCAATGAAATTGAAACAAAAGAAACAAGTAAAAAATTGACAAAACAAAAAAGTTGGTTCTTTGAAAAAATACATAAAATTGACAAGACCCTTAGCTACACTAACAAAGAGAAGGAGAGAGCAAACTCAAAGTACCAGCATATGTGATGAAAAAGGTAATATTACAATAGGCACTACAGAAATACAGAGGAAAATTAGAAATTATTTTGAAAACTTATACTCCAATAAAATAGAAGACACTGAAGACATTAACAAATTTCTTAAGTCATACAATTTGCCCAGATTGAATCAGGAAGGTATTCACTATTTAAACAGAGCAATATCAAGTGATGTAATAGAAGACACCATCAGAATCTTACCAACCAAGAAAAGCTGAGGACCAGATTGATACACAGCCGAGTAATACAAGACCTTAAAGAAGAACTAATACCAATGCTCTTCAATTTATTTCAGGAAACAGAAAAAGAGGTAGCACTTCCACATTCATTCTATGAGGCCAATATAACCCTGATCCCCAAACCTGGCAAAGACACATTAAAGAAAGAAAACTTCAGACCAATATCCCTAATGAACATAGATGCAAAAATTCTCAATAAAATTCTGGCAAATCAAATACAAAAACATATCAAAAAGATTGTAAACCATGATCATGTGGGATTCATCCCATTGATGCAAGGTTGGTGCAATATACAGAAATTAATAAATGTAATCCATCACATCAATGGACTCAAAGATAAGAATCATATCATTGTTTCAATAGATGCTGAAAAAGCATATGAGAAAATACAGCACCCTTTCATGTTCAAAACACTAGAAAATCTAGGGATAACAGGAACATATCTCAACATCACAAAGGCTATCTACACCAAGCCTCAGGCCAACATCATTCTAAATGGAAAAGGATTAAAGGCATTCCCTCTAAAAACTGGCACAAGACAGGGATGCTCTCTTTCACCACTTCTATTCAACATAGTTCTTGAAACACTGGCCATAGCAATTAGACAGACAAAAGAAATAAAAGGGATATCTATAGGAAAATAAAAACTTAAATTAGCACTATTTGGTGAAGATATGATTCTATATATAGAAGATACAAAAAGCTCCACGAGAAAACTTCTAGAACTAGTAAATGAATTCGGCAAAGTAGAAGGATATAAAATCAACACCCATAAATCATTGGTGTTTCTGTATATCAGTGAGAAATCCTCTGAGAAGGAAATGAGGAAAACTATCGCATTTACAATAATCTCAAAAAATAATATACTTGTGATTCAACTTAATGAAGGAGGTAAAAGATCTATGGAGTGAAAACTATGGCACCCTAAAATAAGTAATCAAGGAAGACTTTAGAAGATGGAAAAATCTACCTCACACTTTGATAGGCAGAATTAATATTTATCAAAATGACCATACTTATATAAAGAACTATGTAATGTTTTGAACAACCTACAATAAAAATTAATTAAAAAAAATGACCATACTACCAAAAACACTAGACAGATTTAATGCAATTCCAATCAAAATACCAATGGCATTCCTCTTAGAAATAGAAAAATCAATCACGAAATTCATCTGGAAAAATAAGAGACCTAGAATAGCTAAAGTAATCCTTATAAGGAAGAATGAAGCAGATGGAATCACTATACCAGACCTTAAGTTATACTACAGAGCAATAGTAACAAAAACAGCATGGTATTGGCACCAAAACAGACTGGTAGACCAATGGTACACAATAGAGGACACAGAGACTCACCCACAAAATTACAATTATCTTGTATTAGACAAAGGTGCCCATAAATTGCATTGGAGAAAAGGTAGCCTCTTCAACAAATGGTGCTAGATAAACTGGAAATCCATATGCAACAAAATGAAATTAAACCCCTATCTCTCACCATGCACAAAACTCAGCTCAAAGTGAATCAAGGTCCTAGGAATTAAACCAGAGACTCTGTGTCTAATAGAAGAAAAAGTAGGCCCTAATCTGCATTATGTGGGATTAGGCCCCAACTTCCTTAATAAGACTCTTATAGTGTAAGAATTAAACCAAGAATCAATAAATGGGATGGAATCAAACTAAAAAGTTTCTTCTCAGCAAAAGAAACAATCTGTGAGGTGAACAGAGAGCCTACATCCTGGGAGCAAATTTTTACTCCTCACATATCATAAAGCACTAATCTTTAAGGTATATGAGAACTCAAAAAGCTATGCATCAAACTAAAAATAAATAAATAAATAAATAAGCAAGCAAACAAACAAATAAATAACCCAATCAACAAATGGGCCAAGGACCTGAACAAACACTTCTCAGAAGAGAATATACAATCAATCAACAAATATATGAAGAAATGTTATCATCTCTAGCAATTAGAGAAATGCAAATCAAAAATACTCTAAGATATCCTTTCACTCCAGTCAGAATGGCAGCTATTATGCAGACAAACAACAATAAGTGTTGGTGAGGATTTGGGGCAAAAGGTACACTCATACATTGCTGGTGGGACTGCAAATTGGTGCAGCGAATATGGAAAGCAGTATGGAAATTCCTTGGAAAACTGGGAATGGAACCACCATTTGACCCAGCTATTCCTCTTCTTGGTCTATACCCAAAGGACTTAAAAACATACTACAGGGACACAGCCACATCAATGTTGATAACAGCAGAATTTACAATAGATAAACTGTGAAGCCAACTAGATGCCCTTCAGTGGATGAATGGATAAAAAAATGTGGCATATATATACAATGAAAGTTTACTCAGCAATAAAAGAGAATAAAATCATGTCATTTGCAGGTAAATGGATAAGGTTGGAGAAAATAATGCTAAATGAAATTAGCGAATCCCCCACAAAAAAATGGCAAATTTTTCCTTTCATATAAGGAAGCTGACTCATAGTGTGGTAAGGAAGGGGTGCATGGGAGGAATAGATGAATTCTAGATAGGGAAGAGGGGTGGGAGCGAAAGTGAGGGGGAAGGGGACTAGCAAGCATGGTGGAATGTGATAGACATCATTATCCAAAGTACATTTATGAAGACATGAATTGGTGTCAACTTTATATACAACCAAAGATATGAAAACTTTTGCTGTATATGTGTAATAAGAATTGTAATGCACTCCACTATCATTTTTTTAAATCAGTAAAAATAAAAAAAATAATCACTTATAAAAATACTCAAAAAATTAAAAAAAACATGGTTAACGAAGTAGAAAAAGACCTGGTGACAATGTCACCTTCAAATAAAAAAAATAATAGTAGAAAAGAGTAGTGAAAAATCTGTAAAGTGAAATAAATCAATTTAAAAAGAAAAAATAATGGAATTTCTGAAATTTAAAATGTGTAATGGCCAACATGAAACATTCCCTAGAATGGCTCAGCTGTAGGTGTGAGCTGATATAATTAGCAAACTTAAGATAGATGGTAGAGATTTTGAAATCTGAAAAAGAGGCCAAAATATATATATATATAAAAAAGTGAACAGAGCTTGGCATAGTGGCACAAACCTGTAATCCCAGAGGCTTATGAGGCTGAGAGAAGAGAATTGCAAGTTCAATGGCAACCTCAGAAACTTAGTGAGGCCCTATACAACTTAGTGAGATCTTGATTGAAAATAAAAAAATAAAAATTAGTGAAAAGATCCTCAGAGAAATATTATCTGCCATTAGGTACATCAAAATATGCATAAAGTTAGTACTAGAAGTTAGGAAAAATGTTCAGGTTCAGAGGATCAGACAAAATATTTCATAAGTAATGACTGAAAATCTCCTAGATTTATTGAGATAGTAATTTTCTCATGCAGCTAATTATTTCCAAGTAGGATAAACACACTAAGGCCTACAAATGGACACATCAGAGTGAACATACTGAAAATCAATGAGAAGAAGATCATCTTGAAAGCAGCAAGAAAAAAAAAACAATTTGTCCCTTACCAGATGTATTAGTCCATTTTATGTTACCATAATAAGATACCTGAGGCTCAGTACTCTCTAAAGAACAGAAATTTTTTGGCTTACAGTTTTGGATGTTGATAGTCTAAACCACGTGCTGGTTCTGGAGATGACCACCCTAACTGCATCATATCATGAAGGACAGCATCATGGTAGGAGCCCATGTGTGTGAGAGAGAGATTACTGTGCTACATAGGGAATCAGAATGATAGAAGGGATCAAGATCATGAGAACTAACTCAGAGGGCCACAATAGAAAAATATTTTAAAAATGCACCAAAGATAGTTTTTCAGGCACAAAACAAGTGAAACTAGAAGATAATTTTAATTCATATTTTTAAAAAAGGCCACAAATAAAGGTAAGAATGTAATTACCAAAGATAGTTTAAATGTATATTTTCTATTCTTAAATAGATTTGAATAAAAGTTTTATAAAATAATGTTTATTTAATTTACTATAAGGTGTAGAATATATAGAAATATTTGCCAATAACAATACAAAAAAGCTGAGTAGCACCAACTTTAACTGGGCCAAGAAAATATCTCCAGTTGATAACCACAATTCAGAAAAACAATAAAGAGAAACAAATTATGAGAAATCTAATTAATATAATGTAATATATTATAATAGCATATACTTGTTCTCTGTTTTCTCTCAGGTACTTCAAGACATAAAATCATTATAGTAATAAACCTATCAGTGTGTTGATGTGTTTATGTGTGTGTGTGTGTGTGTGTGTGTGTGTGTGTGTGTATGTGTGTATCCCACCATAACGATGAAAATTAGAACAAAGCAATATAGGAGTAACATTTCTATATATTACTGGAATTAAGTTAGCATATATCTGAAAGAGATAATAATAAGATGCACATGGTAATACCTAGGGTAACCACTAAGGGAAAAAAAATAAAAACCTGCCTTAACTAAATCAAGTGTTTCATTAGAAAATATTTACTTAATGCAAAGGAAATAGCAAAGAAAGAATAAGGGAATAAAAAGACATAGAACACACAGAAAATGGAAAGTAAAATGGCAAATACAAATTTGACTATAAAATGATAACATTAAACATGGATAATCTAATGAAACACAGAGATTGTAAAACTGTATACCAAAGGAGATTCAACTATATGCTATGGGAACAATCATACTTTAGATTCCAAGATACAAAAAAAATGAAAGTAAAAGGATGAAAAATATAAATCATGAAAATAGGAGTCTCAGAAAACTGGACTGGCTATACTAATATCACACAAAAATAACTTTAAAACTAACACTGTTACTAGAGATAAAAAGGACATTGGAACACTTAACATTGGAAAAATAAATAACTAAATAAATATATAGGTAAATGAACTAATTTTTCAAAAGGTGAAATACAAATTGCCAACAATTATGTGAAAAAAACTTCAATGTCCTTAGCAATCACAAAAAATGCATATCAAAACTACTTTGAGATTTCATTTTACTTCCACTCGGAATGGCAATCATCAAGAATACATATAAAATATCCGTTGTCAAGGATGTAGGGGAAAAGGTAGGATACACAGTGTTAGTGGAACTGCAAATTAGCAAAACCCTTTTGAAAAACAGTATGAAGATTCTTCAAAACCAGGAATGAAACCACTATATGACTCAACTATCCTACTCCTTGGTTTTTATCTGAAAGTAGTAAAATCAGCTTACTACAGTGATATGGGCACATAAATGTTTATAGCAGTGTAATTTACAATAGCCATGTCATGGAATCAACCCAGGTGCCCACCAACAGATGAATAGATACAGAAAATGTAGTATATATACACAGTGGTATTTCACTCATCCGTAAAGAAGAATGAAATTATGTCATTTGCTTGTAAATAAAACTAGAAAGTATGATAAGTGAAATAAGTTAGACTCAGAAAATCAGGGGTCAGATGTTTTCCCTTACTTGTGAAAGCTAGAGAGAAAAAGAGGAATAAAAAAGGGATCTAATTAAAAAGGGAGATCTATAGAGTAGAGGAAGGGGTTCTGAGAGGGAGAGAGAAGGGGAGGGCATTAGGAACAAAATCTACTCAAATATGCTATGTCAATGTATATATACACCTCAATGAATATGTCATTTATATATTATTAGAATGCACTAATTAATATAAAATAAAAATGGTATGGGTTGTTAGAAGAGAGCAAGGTCATTGGGGGAGGGAGGAGGGTAAGGAAAAGAAAGGTACAGGGGAATGACATTGATAAAACTTATGAGCATGTACAAATATGGCATAATGATTCTCACTATTATGTATGATATTAATGCATCAATAAAAATAGCAATACACTAAATTTTGAGGAGTATATGTGAGAGGAGTAGCACAAAGTGAATTTTTTTCTTTGTTTCTTTGTTGTACATGTATATTTATTAATGAAAAGGGAAGTATCAGCTATGATACAAGAAATAAGCAAATGTCTCAAGAGAACAATTATCATCAAATAAGACATATAGCAACAGCTATATGAATTATGGGAAACTGATAGAATTATGATAAGACCCTCGGATTCTTTTACTTAGTCTCTGCTAAATTTTGCTCCATGTACCATTCCCTTTGTTAATTTTACTTTGTAGTAAATTGTATCCTTTAGTGCTGATGCATATTGAGTCCAATGAATCCTATAGAATAACTGTACATGGATATTGTCTTAAGGACCACTTAAACAACACGTTCTGATTTTAATTTATTTCAAATATTGAGAAATAATATGATTACATTCTTAGGCAATTTCAATTGAATATACTCACCTTTGCTATCTATTTGTTGTTGCACAGAGTGTTGTTCTTTAGTTTCCTTTCCCTGGACAACTGGAGGTGGGAGGAAAACAGGTCTCCAAAATCCTAGAAAACATAAAATAGACCATATTATTTTCCAGTGCCTAATAAAAAATAATGTAAAAAGGGGGACTTTATAATTCTGTAGTGAAAAATTGTTTCTAATTATACTACTTTTCTTCAAATATATAATACTAGTGATCCTATTCTCACTTTTCATGGAGTTTATTAAAGTAATACCAAAGCCCAGCTTTGAAACATTATATCATATATTATAATATATTTTCTCCATATAAAATAAAGCAGATGTTCATTTAACTCTAAAATATTTGTATAAAGTTCTTGGTTTAAAAGCTGTGGTATAAATTTGGCTAACAAATTTATCATCTCTAGTCACAGCAAAGTGACTTAATTCTGGGTCTTGAAGATACACCAAGACTGTTTTCCTCATAACTCATTACTATTGGCATAGATAAAGGAGAGGTGTGGTGAAATCAATGATAGTGAACAGGAGATGAGTATCATAGTTGTTTTTATCTTTGTCTTTGTTATATTTTTTAATTTATTAATGAAAAGACAAGTATCAGTTAAGATACAACAAAAATTAAGCAAATGCCTTAATATAAATTTTGTCAAAGTAGACATACAAGTGAAAGAACATAGTTTTTACACCTACATCCTTTAATTTTAATTTTAGGATTTAAAAAATCACATTTAGACTGTCAGTTTATATTTCCAATATATAATAGCTAAAGATGAATGAAAGCACCTAGCAAACGTTTGGTTTCATAATTGAAAGTATTTTCACCTATAAATTAGCCCATATGGAAATGCATGCTTTATATTAATAATAATCTAGTAGCTTGGGCTGTGGCTCAGTGGTAGCGCACTTGCCTTGTATGTGTGAGGCACTGGGTTCGATTCTCAGCACTATGTATAAATAAATAAAAAAATAAAGATCAACAACTAAAAAATGGTTAAAAAGTAATCTACAAGTTAGATAACTAATATCTAATTGCAATATATATATATATAGCATTAAAATTATTATAAGTGTATAACATATACTTTATATAATTGAAAGATAGTACATCTTCATGGTTAACATTGGAGATATTGGAGCATCATTTCACAACCTCTTTTACTTATCATGTTACCTTGGTTAATTACATATTTTCTTGTTCCTCAGTTTCTTGTTTGGCAAAAAGGAAAAAAAAGAAAATAAAAGATAATAGTAGGTATTTCCCAGAGTTCTGAGGTTTTAATATATTTGTGCATGGAAAAATAGTGAATTGATATTAATAAATTTGTACTACTGAATTACTATTAATGAATTAGTATATGTAAAGGGTTTAGAAGAATTTATGGCAGTGCTATATAAAGTTTATCTATGATATGTAAAGGGGTTTAACAATAGGCAGTGGGAATTAGATGCAATGCATGTGATTTGTGTAATATAATACTTAACACAGTTCAATCACTCAATTTCAGCTGCTATTATTGTTTTTACATAATGGACTTTACAACTTTACAAGTTGGAAATGTGTTACTTAAGGTTCTATTTTCACATATTTATTATAATATATACTAAGCACACAGTAGGCAATCAACAAAATTTTGCAACCCATATCAATAACAATGCAGTTGAATCTCACGAGTCTTTCCACCCCTGAGCAACAGTTATTCCATTTCATTGAATATTTATCAGATGGTGTTTGAAAATATTAAAAACTGAAGCAAGAGGAAATTTAAATCTTTATAGCCTCTGTACTGATTAAATGTAACTCTTAAGGGATTGCTAATAGTACCTTATTAGAACAGAATGATATTAGATTAGTGGAGAATTAACAGTGTTACTAAATTCATGAAAACATTTTTTTAAAGATTTTTTTCCTTTCTTTGTAAAATTAAACAGTATTTTTTTTTTAACGACTACCTTTCCTATAAATTACTTGAAAAGAAAATCTCAGAAAACAATTTCTCCCTGTTTTTTTCTGTCCAATAGGATTGCATTTCTAACTATAGGGCAGATAAATTTTTGTTTGTTTGTTTTTTGTTGAGTCGGCCATCTATGGACTGTGACCTCTAATCCTGTGAGCCCTCAAATAAACTATTACTCTTTTAATTATTCTAGTCAGGTCTTTTGTTCACAGCAATGAAAAAGCTGACTAAAACATAGGGAAATAGTATATTCAAATAGGAAATTATGATTATACATTAATGTATTTTATTTTAAACACTGTTTTTGAAAGGAGTTACAGTTTATTTAAAAATTATTCTAATATCATAGGCAAGCTTTCTTGAAATATTTAGGATCAAGTTCTTAGGTAATTTTGGTACTTAGAGCTAAAAGGCTTCTTGGAAAATGTATAATATAAACAAAAACACTATCTATAAGCATACCTTGGTGAAATGGCTTAGGAAATCAAGAATCATAATGATTTGGTATGGTAAACATGATTGATAATATAAATGCTAACTTTTCATTGGAAATAATAGAGGTTAGATAATGATATTTTGAGAGAAACAAAATAATTTGAATGTTTTTAGGCTTGAATATTTACCACATTCCACAAAAACTAATAATAAGAAAAATTATTAGTTATTTGTAGATATATAATGATGGGAGGTAAATTCAACATGACGTTTCTTAGGCCAAAATAACCATGTTTGCTAAGTATTCTTTAATTTTCCTTCTTTTTATGTTAAGGAGATAAAAAAAAACTAAACTAAGGTGAGATTTGCCCAATTTTTTAAAGTGAAATGAAAATTGGGTTTAAGATGCCTTTCTTCAGAATTGCTGATAAAATGGTCGCAGATCCAAATCTGTCAATTTTTGAAATGTCATAATGTCATTAAACTTATAAAACAAGCTGTTTTCAAAGGCAATATACATTTACACTTACCTTGAGGACGATTTTCCTTTCTGCGAGCACCAAGCCGTTGTGCTTCACTTTCTGAGTCAAGGTGATGTCTTTCACTGTCAACTGTAGTTCTCTGCTTTTGTTCATTATCAGACTCCATGAGATGGCTTTCACTTTCTTCATCTACTTGAAGTTTTACATTTTCGAATTGTTCCCTCTCCATCTCCATCAAGCATCTTTTACTTTCAAATTCACTTTGATTTCTTTCATTTTCAGGGCTGGTACGATGTTTTTCATAATGAGAGTCTTCATTATGCATATCCAAGTCATATTGAAGATTTTGAGAGTCATCCTGACAGCTTTCAGAGATATTCTGAAGTTTTACAGACCTATGCTGATATTTTCTAGGGCTATCCCAGCATTTACCATGATCAAAGTCTGATTGTTCTTTTGCAGAGTCTGTCAATTTTCTTTCAGAGTTAGACTTGCCCATCCAGAATCTTTCCAAGTCACAGATACTTTGGCAAGTTTTGGCCTTCCTCAGGTGTTTTACAGAATCACTGGCCATCCCCAGACTTTCAGATTTCAAGTCCACTGTATGTTTTTCAGACCATGAATCTATCCAGAACCCATCAGAATCAGTGTTCAGCTGAAATGTTTTCGGATCCATGAGACTTTTCTCAGTTGCAGAAGCTAGATCATATCTTTCTGTGTCTGAGTCCGTCCCACATGGTTCAGAATCAGAGTCCATCATATATCTCTTAGATCTAATCTTACGTTTTTCTTCCCCCATCAGATGTACCCTGGATTTAGAGTCTGTGTTCATTCTACCTCTTTCTGTTTCTGAGTCCATCACATACCTCTTAGAAGCAGAGACCATCCAGAACTTTTCAGTCTCCATCAAACTCTTTTCAGATTCCATCAGACGTTTTATAGAATCTGAGGCCATTTGGTGTTTTTCTGCCTTCAACTTGTGTTTCTCAGATGCAGAGGCCATGGGGCATTTTTCTGAGTCTGAGTCTATCCCCAGTCTTTCACTGTCAGAGTCCATCAGATACTGTTCAGAATCAGAGTCTGCCAAGCATTTTTCTGAACCTGAATCCATCCAGTGTTTTAGAGAGTCAGAGTCAACCTGGCACTGTTCAACTTTCACCAGGTGTTGCTCTGATTCCATCAGGTCTTCTTCCGAGCCTGAAGCCATCTGGTATCTTTTTGCTTTTAAAAGGTTATTTCTAGATGCTGAGTCCCTGGGACATGTTTCTGAGTCTGAATCTATTCCCCATATTACTGAGTCAGAGCCTTTTGAGTGTTGTTCTAAGTCATAGTCAGAACCTATACCTCTATCAGAATCAGAATCAATCACACATCTTTCAGAACCAGAGTCCATAAGAGGGGTGCCACTTTCAATTATTGTTAGATCTTGGAGACTTTTGTAGATCAAAGAACCACCTGGAGTTACAGAACTTTTTGTATCAGAAACTTCTGTTTCACATTTGTGTCCTTCATCATGTCTCAGCATAATAGTTTCTTCATTACTTAAAGAAAACACAAACAGGAATACCTTTTTGAATATTCATGAAATATTAGTAAACACATTGATTTCCTGTAAAATACTATAGAGTGTATAGTTCTACTTGTCTAATTGTAGAAAGCAAGAGACAACATTAAGATTCTTGTGAAAAAATATTGGATGATTATTTCAGTATTTTAACTGGAAGACAAACTGAAGGTTGATTTTACACTCACTTGCATCTTTGCTCACACTTACAGTTTTCCAATGTACCTAAATATAATTGCCTGATTAGGCTACTTCCTTGCAATATATCATTTCCTTGTTATTATCTAATCAATACATAATATTTGTGGATCTAATTTTATGTTAAAATGTAGTATAAAATAAAAGTAGCCTGTTTCTACAGTCTAATCCAAGATAAGATTGTATTTAGGTAGACCTGATTATTAGTGAAGCTTACATCGGAGTGTTGAGTCTTTCTGAAGAAAAATATTCAAATCTGTCAGGTACTTTTTCATTTGGAAGTGACACATCTTGAATAGAAGATACAGGTTCACTTGCTGAACTAGTTGTTGTCATTAGCTGCAAAACAAGTAATACATTTTTTAATTCAAAGTAATATTTAACAATAAACAAATCATATTAAGGTATTTAGAATTAGTTACACTTGTGTTTAATGGACAGTCATATAACTTCCAAAGTAAAACTGAAGAATTAATTTTTGAATATTAGAACAGGCATGACAGACACATTATGGGGTATCTTCCCTTCTGCTTTTTTTACATAACCTGATGTTCCAAATTGGAGAAATCATATTCCTTCTTCAAATTCAGAAAAGTTTTTTTCCCCTGCTGTTTGTTTGAAAAGAGGATATGTAACCTCAGGCATCATAGAAAATCCATTTCTCTTATATGCTCAGATGAGTAGAAAAACCCAGTGTAGAAAAAGTAAAGAATAAAATAGCCATACATATAGGAAGTAGAAACAAGAGATAATATGCCTCTAGAGAAACAGAGATGGAAATAATTTCTTGCTGGGTTCCTGATGTTTAAGTCTCTCTATGTATCGACTTCTGCTCATGACTTCTCTAAGGTAATCATAGATCATTGAAATAAGTTCTCACATCCTGTCCTATTTTTTCCTCAAGCAATTATGAGTGAGATTCTGTTCCTTTCAACCAAAATGACCTTCATAAACAGTAGAATTTCTGTCAATATTTTATTGTTAATCTCAAAGAGCAACATATATAACAATTGTGCCTTTTAGGCATAGAGAGGATCTTGCACAAGTGAAAATAAAGTTAAGTAACCAAAATTAAGTTTCCCTCTTCCACAAAACATGGAAATGAAATAAAAGAATAATATTGTAGTGTGTAATTTAGTTATGATATAAGAAAGTTATCCTACACCATAACATACCTTAGAATTGATTGTAATAAAAGATTTGGAATCTCTCTTTTCAGATAATAACTATGAGGCTCAAATTAGATAATGTTTAGGAGAAAACATTCATTTTGAAAACTGTTAGATAATTATAAAATGTAATTATTAACAAATAAAAGAGAAACATGACATTACTTTATATGGCAAACAAACACAAAAATGTTGACATTTTTACATGCTAAGAAAAGTAGATAGCAAATGACTTTCATGGTTCTAAAAAGTGAGAATACCCAGAACTTCTCTGATTCCTGTTCTCAAGTCATATTAATAATTATTTAATCATAATTGCTCTGCCTCTGACTGCATCCATGTGGAGAGAGGACCCGACCATGCTTCAGATTCCCTGCTACCAACAGTGGCTCCCCTCAGAATGCCTCCATCTTGGGACACTGTAGCCATAGTCCTTCCCACATGGTAGCCTCCACTGAGGGACAATGTACAGGGCCTAGAGGTAGCTGCCTGATGCAATACCACATGCCACAGCACTGCATTGCTGCACAGGCCACTCAATGCCATTACACAGCCCACCCTTCCATCCCCATCTCTGAAAGTGGTCACCTCCATCTTGGGTTACCTTCATTGACTTCTCTGCCATCTGTAGTTGGGGAAGCTTCATCTTGGGATACCTACTGTGGTCTGGAAGCCCAATAGCAAGATACCTACAGGTATGATGCTACTGCTGCCACCAACTAGAGACATTACTGCTTCTATCAAGGGACAACCAACAAGACCTGAAAGACTACCACCAAGGTCTGTGGGGCTGGTTACACCACAGGTATCACTACTAAGTGTGTTAAAATATACCATCTTGTTGCAGAGGCAGAAGAGAGCCCTGCATGGGGGTGCCCCTTTCTCTCTTTTCTTCTTTTAACATCCAGATTCTTTTGATTCCCCTTTAAAGCTTCCTATAATCTACTACTACATAAACATCTCATTCTACACTCCCAAACAAAATGCCCCAAACAAACTAAGATGCTACAATAATAGAATCCATTGACAGTGCAGTAGATGAAATGTCACCAGTGTATATAATTAAAATGATCTGCAAATCAAAGAATAACACAAGAGAGCAAATACAATAAACAACTGATCACTCCAACAAAGAGATAAAAGAGCAAATACAAGTAGCAAAAGATCATTTCAAGAAAGAGATAGTCTGAAAAACAAAACAAAGCAAAAAACCCAAACCAAACCAAAACAAAACAGAAATTCTTGAAGAGAAGGAGACAATAAACCAGATAAAAATTCAATAGAGAGCATCACCAACATTTGGAAGACAGAACTCCAGGCAATGAAGACAAAATATCCAATTTTGAAAATAAATTTGACCATACAGTGAAGATGATAAGAAACCATGAACAGAACATCCAAGAATTATAGAATAACATTAAAAGGACAAATCCAGATTTATCATGATAGAGGAAGGCATAGAGATTCAAACCAAAGGAATGCACAGTGTCTTCAATGAAATAATATGAGAAAATTTCCCAGATATGAAGGATGAAAACATTTTCCAAAGATGAAGCATCTTCTCAGCAAAAGAAATAATCAGGGAGGTGAAGAGAGAGCATACAGATTGGGAGCAAATTTTTACCACATGCCCATCAGATAAAGCACTAATATCTAGGATATATAAAGAACTCAAAAAACTTAACATCAGGGGCTGGGACTGTGGCTCAGTGGTAGCACACTTGCCTGGCATGTGTGAGGCACTGAGTTTGATTCTCAGCATTGCATATAAATAAATAAAATAAGGTCTATCAACAACTTAAAAAAACACCAAAAAATCCAATTAATAAATAGGTGAAGGAACTGATCAGACACTACTCAGAAGAAGATATAAAATCAATCAACAAATATATGAAAATATGTTCAACATCTTTGGTAATTAGAGAAATGCAAATTAAAACTACTCTAAGATTTCATTTCAGTCCAGTCAGAATGGCAGCTATCAAGAATACAAATAACAATAAGTGTTGATGAGAATGTAGGGGAAAAGGCACAATCAAACATTGCTGGTGAGAATCAAAATTGGTGCAACCAATCTGGAAAGTAGTATGGAAAAAACTGGAAAGAAACCATCATTTGACTCAGCTATTCCACTTCTTGGTCTATACCCAAAGGACTTAAAATCAGCATAATATAGTAATACAGGCAAATCTATGTTTATAGCAGGATAATTCACAATAGCCAAACTATGGAACCAACCTAGATTTCTTTCAATAGATAAATGGATAAAGAAACTGTGGTAAATATACACAATAAAAGAGAATAAAATTATGTCATTTTCAGGTAAGTGGATGGAGTTAGAGAATATGATGCTAAGAAAACTAAGCCAATACCAAAAAAACAAAGGCCAAATGTTTTCTCTGATAAGTGTATACTAATCCATAATGAAGGAGGCATGAGATGAATGGAGGAACTTTGTATTGGGCAAAGGTGGGGAGAGGGCATAGGTATAGGAAAGATGGTGGAATTAGAGAGACAACATTACCCTAGGTACATGTATGATTGCACAAATGATGTGATTCTTTCTTCATGTACAACCAGAGAATTGAAAAATTGTGTTCCATTTGTGTACAATAAGTCGAAGAGCATTCTACTGTCATGTATATCTGATAAAACAAATAAATAAAAAATAATTGTTCTGCCTCTAGTTGTTGTTATTTTAAGGTAAAAAGTAAAAGGTGAAGGAAAATACAAGCTTATTTTACTCAACTTGAACTAGTCTACTTTTCATAAAAGTTTGCCTTCATAAATTGGTAACTAACACCTTTTTTCTTGTGTTTGATTTATCCAGGTATGCAGCCTCCTGAGGAAATACATGGACCATATTTTTACTCTTCCTAAGATAGGTATGCATTCTATTACACTGACAAAAATAAATCATTCAAATTTGACTTTTGAAACATAAACTGTTTTATATGTTTAGAGTAATGAGAAATTATACAAAAACAAACCTTAAATTGCACATGGAAACAACATAATTTACCTATATACCAAATGGATAAAATAATCACACAGAATATAGGAATGACTCAAATGAAAAACAGTTTCATGGAAAATGCAATAAATATGCAACTCATATTGGTTATTTATATTAGCATACTTCTTGGATATTTGAAGATGGCAACTTTATCAAAGTTTTATATCTTCTTTTCGACACACTAAGCCTAATATCTTCCTTACTTTCAAAAGATGATATAAAGGGTCATAAGGGTTGTATGACTTTCTTAGTAACACCACTTTCCAAAGGTGGTGATGTTGAAATATACATGTTTTGTGAAAACTTAAACTTCAATTAACATCAGAAGTGAAAAAGGTACATTAATAAATTCGCTAACTAAAATTATACAAAATTAATTTATTTTTATATCTAAGAGGACTTTCCTGAGATCTGAAATTTGTGAAGTATTATGAATTTCTTGTAAGGAAGAAAAATTGCAACAGAACTCAAACTCAATTAGAGTTTTGAAGTTTTTTTTAATTTTTAAAAATTTGTTCTTATTAGTTTTACATGACAGTTGAATGTATTTTGACATATTATACATATAAGAATTATAACTTACTATTATTCTGGTTGTAAATGATGTGGAATTAGATTGGACATGTATTTGATAAATATTTCTTTAACTAATATATTTGTAAGGTGTGCCATTTTTCTAGAACATTGCTTAAGTTTTCTCTATCTTTTGTTCTGTATATTATACTAATTTGCAATTAAATCTACAAAGCTCTGTTCAAAGGTTAGTATCCCAATTTTTTCTTTATATCTGTTTTTTTGATGTATCTTATGTATGTACCATATGTAAATAACTTATCTTAAGTTATTTGGGTGTATATTTGTGTGTGTGTGTGTGTGTGTGTGTTTCCTTCCATAATCTTAACAAATAACTGTAGCTTTTAAGATGAAGAAGTTCATCACAGAGAATACTTCCTGATGTTGTGACATCAGTGCTATGGCCACACACTTATAATACAGTTACAACTCCTTTGCAACTATATTAATTGATCTGAAAAAAAATAGACTCTGGGGGAAGCTAGGATTCAGAGTCTATCAGATGACATCAACTAAAATAAAAGCCTAGGCTTATTGGGTAATATGGTGATAAAAGGGCTTCCATTAATGACCATGTTATACTTTATTTTATAGAAAATTATTTTTGTCCATAGCCCTTTTAAAGTAAAAAGTGCCATTATACAATTAGTTTCAATTTTTACTGAAATCCCATGAAAAGAAAATTGTCATGTGATTTGTAAAATTTTTAAAATGTTAAGTCTTAAATGGGGAGTTGCATGTGAGTATGCAAGGGAGACCATGGGAAAGAGCTAAAAGAAGTAAAGCTTACTCATTTTTGGACTTCACACATCAATGGTTCTTCTTCTCCTGTAAACTATCTGTATCACTGTACATTGTACATTTCCTTGAAGATTTACTTTGGGAAAGTGTCTTTATTAAGAATGTACCTCCACAATTTAATCCTGAGGAAAGAAGCTAGAATAGCCACATATTTCCTCCAAACACCCTAAGTAAATACAGCCCCATTTTAAGAAATGTCAAGTCAACTTGTTGAGGGGCTGACAAACTATGCCTTATGGATCAAATCCAGCCCACACCTATTTTGGTATGACTTAAGGCCAAATAATATTTTTGGCCTTATATATGAATAAAATGTAAAAACAAATATATGAATAAATATATGAATAAAATGTAAAAACAAAATCTATTTACCCATTACCGAAAACAGTTGCTTTAAGAATTGAGGAAATTGTAATTACAAAACCTAAAATATTTGCAATCAGGTTCTTTAATGAAAATATTTGCCCATCTCTAACTTTTCTGACTTAGTGTCCTATGGCTTTAAGCAAGAAAACATATCTAGAATATATCAGGAACTCAAAAAATTTAATAACACAAAGTAAATCAATAAAGCGGGGCAAATTATCTGAATATACACTCATCAAAAAATGAAATTCAAGTGATCAACAAATATTAAAAATGTGCACTATATTAGAAAAACAAAACCAAAATATTCCCCAAACCTGTAGAAGATATAATAAAATAAGATCCAAATTTAATTAAATAGAGAATAAAATAATAAAGAGCATCAACAAAATGGAGTTGGTTCTTTGAAAAGATGAACAAGAAGATGAACAAGATTGATAAATCCTTAGCCAAACTAACAAACAGAGAGAGAGAGAGAAGATCCAAATTACTAAAATTATAGATAAAAAACAGACAGCACTGTAATCCAGAGAATCATTAGGGGCTATTTTGAAAATATGTATTCTACTGGGGACTATTCAGAAGAACTGAAAAAAATTCTAGACACATATGATCTATCAAAATAGAACAAAGATGGTAAAGTTTCCTCTGGAATGAATCTGATATAACTTACCTTTGTACCTATATGACCACAATGAATCTCATCATAATTTACAACCACAAGAAATTAATTTAAAATAAAAACCTATGGGCAATTGGCAGAAAGATCAAAGAGGGAAGGGAGCATGGGGTGAGGGGAGGGAAAGGGAAGGAAAGATACTGGGTACTGAATTACAGCAAGATACATTCCATAATTGTATAATTATGTCAAAATTGATTCTATTATCATGTATAACTAAAAAGACCAGGTAAAAATTAAAATAAAAAACTGAAATGGACTAATAACAAGAAAAGACACTGAAGCAGTATTTTTTAAAAATCCAGTAAAGAAAGACCAGGACCTGCAGGATTCACAGATAAATTTTATAAGACATTTAAAGAAGAAATAACACCAATGCTCTCAATTTATTTCATGAAATAGAAAGGGTGGTAAATCTTATGAACTCATTATTCAAATTTAGTACCACCCTAACTTTAAAACCAGAAAAATAAACTTCAAGTAAAGATAATTTCAGACCAATATCATTGATGAACATAGATGCAAAATCCTAAATAATTAAGTGCAATACAAATCAACACTGTGTTAAAATGATTGTACACAGTGACCAAGTTGCTTTCAATCTGAGGAATCATGGATGTTTCAAAATACGCAAATCAATAAGTATAATGCATCACATGAAGAGAGTAAAGGGAAAAAAATCACATAACCATGTCAATAGATGCAGAAAAAACATTTTACAAATTCCACACCCTTTATTGTTAAAAACCCTTAGGAAACTATGGAATGAAGGAACTTTGTTCAACATAATAAAGTTTACAAATGCAAACCTAAAGTCAATCTCATGAAGGTATGGAGTGATGGGTATGCTACTTATTTTTATTGGATCATTATATAGTGCAAACATATATCAAATCACCACACTTTATCCTGTAAATATATGCAATTTAATATGTCAGTTAAAAATAACTAAGTATGGGGCTGGGGTTGTGACTCAGTGGTAGAGTACTCACCTAGTATGTGTGTGGTGCTGGGTTCAATCCTCAGCACCACATAAAAATAAATAAATAAAATAAAGGTATTGTGTTCAACTACACTAAAAATTTAAAAAATAACTAAGTATTTATGATGACAATTATTAAACAAATGTATAATCAGAATAAATGTAACCCTAAAATTATCAAAAATTCTAGAGATGAAATTTGCTATAAGAAAAATATTTTTTTTCAGTAGATGAATTAAAATATATATTTGAAACAGATAAACTGAAATATGTACTTAAGATGGCAGGAAAAAATCAGAAACCTTGAAGATACACAAATTGAATTCCTTCAGTTCAAATAACAGGGAAAAATATCTAAAGAAAATTATCAAAGTATCAGAAACTTGTGGGATAACACCAAAAATGCCACAAAAGTGTAATGTGTCTAAGAAACAGAAAAGATAAAGAAGCAGCTAAAAATATTTTCTTTAGTGTGCTTCAGTAAATAATCATGGACATACTCGAAATAGAAAGAAAGTCTAAGAAAATATGTAAATTGAAATCCTCAGCAAGTAAATAGAAGATAGGAAGACATAATGGAGAGAACAGAGGAAAGAATCAGGGACTTGAAGATAGAAAAATAGATATTACTAGTTATAAACATTAGTTAAAATGAAAAAATGAATAGAACCTCAGGAAATGAGAGATTAGAAGAAATTATTTAACATTGTCTCAGTGAAATTCCAAAAGGAGAAAGGGAAGAAAAAAGGTCTAAAATAGTATTTAAAGAAATAAGAGCTGAAAACCACCCCAGTTTGGCAAAGAAAACAATATTAAGAACTTGAAAGAAGATATACAGGAGTAATGGAGAAGAAATTAATCCATATTTATAAGGAAAAAATAATTACACTTACTGAGAGAATAGTTTTGTTATCAGAAATTATGGAGGCCAGATGGAAATGATAGACTTTTAACAGAATGTTAGCAAATAGAATTTATCAATATATAATAAGAATTGTATGTGATTCACCAAGAAAATTGGTATTTACTCATAGATTCAATGCTTGTTGAATAATTAAAAATCACATAATGTGATTTGAAGTGACTTTGAAGGTGACCTTGGCTTCCTATTCTGAAGCCAAAGATAAAAATTATGGTCATATCAGTAGAAGCTGAAAAATAACAAAACCAAAAATACATTCATTTTTTTTTAAGTCTAAGTAAACTAAATAGAGATGAATTTCAAAACAAAACCCTACAGCTAACACCTTAGCTAATTGAGAAACTAGATGCTTACCTCCTGAGATCAGGAATTAGATAAAGATATCCCTTCTATTCAATGCTTTGTGGAAGTACTAGTTAGTGCAATATGACAACTAATTAAACATACACAGATTGGAAAAAGAAATAAAACTGTCTTTGTTCACATATGACATGACTGTCTATGTAGACAGCCCCAAAGATTCAAGTAAAACAAACAAACAAGCCAAAAAAAAAAAAAAAAAAAAAAAACTTTCCTGGACTTCTCATAATCATAGCGAAGTGGTAAAATTCACAGTTAGTATACAAAAGTAAATTAATTCCTTTTTTATTACAGCATTATGATTATATATAATGGTGGGATTCATTGTTCTATATGCTCATAACACAATTAGATCAATTAAATCCCTGGTACCTCTCGTCTCTCTCCTCATCCCTCCTTATGCCCTGAATATGGAAAAATTGATTCTAAAGCTAACTTGGAGACGCAAAATACCCAGAATAACTACCACAGTATTTCAGGATAAGGACAATACTATTTGATTTTAAGACTTACTATAAAGTTACAATAATCACAATAGTTTCTTATAGGTGAAAGAACAGAATAAAGAACCTGAAATACACCCACACAAAATCAGTTGATGTATTTGATAAATCAGCAAAGGCAATTCATTGGAGAAAGAACAGTCCTCTTAACAAATGGTGATGAAACTACTGGGCATTTGTATGCCAAAAACAAACAAAAGGATATAGACACCTTCCTTAGACCTTTCACAAAAAACTAACTCAAATTACATTAAACATTTATATTTCAAATGCAAAATTCTAGAACTACTAAAATAACACAGGAAAAAATCTGGGTGACTTTTACTTGGTTATTAATACTTAGATACAAGATCAAAAGCATGATTTTTTTAAGAAAAAAATTGACTATTTAGAATCCATTAAAAAAAAACAAACAAACTTCTGGGGCTGGGGATGTGGCTCAAGTGGTAGCGTGCTTGCCTGGCATGCGTGCGGCCCAGGTTTGATCCTCAGCACCACATACAAACAAAGATGTTATGTCAGCCGAAAACTAAAGAATAAATATTAAAATTCTCTTTCTCTCTCTCCAAAAATAAATAAATAAAATAAATAAATAAATTTAAAAAACTTCTGACAATGGTACAGAATACAAGACTCAGTAACAAAACCACATAAATACAGTTATCTCATACTACACAAAGGTGCCAAAAACATACACTGAAGAAAAGATAGCCTCTTCAACAAATAGTGCTGGAGAGCTGGAAATTCATATGCAGCAAAATGAAGATAAACTTCTGTCTCTCATTGTGCACAAAACTCAACCAAAAATGAATCAAGGACCTAGGAACTAGTTTAGAGAGTCTGTGCCTAATAGAGGAAAAAGTAGACCCAAATCTTCAAAACATCAGATTAGTCCCCGACTTTCTTAACAAGACTCATAAAATGCAAGAAATAAAATAAAGAATTAATAAATGAGATGGACTGAAACTAAAAAGCTTTTTAGTGAAAGAAACAATCAATTAGGTGAACAGAGAGCCTACATTTTGGGAGCAATTTTTTGCCACACTCATGTCAGATAAAGCACTAATCTCCAGGATATAAAGAACTTGAAAAACAAACAAACAAACAAACAAACAACAACAACAACAACACAACAAAATCCAATCAGTAAATGGGCTAAAGAGCTGAACAAGCACTTCTCAGAAGAGGATATATATTTGATCAACAAATATATGAAAAAATGTTCAACATTTCTAGTAATTAGAGAAATGCAAATCAAAACTCATCTCATGCCAGTCAGAATGTCATTTAGTAAGAACAAAGACAACAATAAATGTTGGTGAGGATGTGGGGGAAAAAACACACTCATACATTGCTGGTGGGACTGCAAATTGGCGCAACCACTCTGGAAAGCAATATGGAGTTTGTGTGTGTGTGTGTGTGTGTGCATTTTTTAATAGAAAACTTGGAATGAAACCACCATTTGACCCAGCTATCCCACTCCTCGGTTTATACTCAAAGGACTTAAAATCAGCATACTATAGTAAAGCAGCCACATCAATGTTTATAGCAGCTCAATTCAGAATAGCTAATCTGTGGAATCAACCTAGATGCCCTTCAATAGATGAATGGATAAAGAAACTCTGGTATATATACATTATGGAATATTACTCAGCAATAAAAGATAATAAAATTATGGCATTTGCAGGTAAGTGGATGGAGCTAGAAAATATGATGCTAAGTGAAGTAAGCCAATCCCCAAAACCAAAGGGTTTAATGTTCTCTCTGATAAGTGGACGCTGATCCATAAGGGGTGGCATAGGAAAAAAATGGAGGATCTTTGATTGGGCAAAGGGGAAGGAGGACTTGGGAGGGTGCATAGGGGCAGGAAAGCTGGTTGAATGAGATGGACATTGTTACCCTAGGTACATGTATGACTGCACATATGGTGCAATGCTATATTGTGTACAACCAAGGAAATGAAAAGTTGTGCTGCAATTGTGTACAATGAATCAAAATGCATTCTGCTGTCATATATACCTAATTAAAATACATAAATTAATATAAATATTTTAAAAAACCCTTCTGCTCTTAGAAAGATATTATTAAAATAATACAATCATAAGTCACAGACTGGGTGAAAGTCTTTGCAAAGCACATAGCTAATAAAGGACTGGTATGGCAAATATACAAAAACTCAACAAAAAGTAAAAGAATAACTTAATGTTAAAACAAGCAAAATTTCTTGACACCCTAACCAAAGGAGATAAATAAGATGGCAAATAAACATATGAAAAGATGCTCCAAATGTGCCATTAAGGAATTGCAGTTTAAAACAACAAGATACCACTACAACTATCAGAATGGTTAATATCTAAAATGCTATGAATAGTAATGTTTTTAAGGATAAGGAGCAACCAAAACTTGCATTCATTGCTTTGTGAATCTAAAATGATGAGTCACTTTAGGAGACAGTTTGGCAGTAGCTTACAATATTAAAGGAACACATACTATATTATTCAGCAATCAGGCTCCTTTAAATTCACCTAAATAAGCTGAAATATTATGTCTATAAAAGTCTGAACACAAATGTTTATAGAAAATTCATTCATAATTGCCACACCCTGTGAGATTCCATTTAAATAGAGGAACTAATACTGAAGTGGTCTTCAGTTTGATATACGTTCTTTATTATCAACAGCCAATAAAGTACACAACTTGAAACATAAAAATACCTTAATTTTAGTGTAAGATAACTCTATTATTTTATTGCATTGAATATGGAGGGATAGTGGGTACTAAGATATTCTCAAGATAGTCCTCAAGGGGTAAGTTATTTTTCTGTGTTTTTCTTTCAAAATACAGGTTTCAGCTATTAAATATCAGACAAACTTGATAAACTGATGCAAAAATTATTTTCCAAGTTTAAACTCTGACAATACTTCCTGTTATTTTTAGTGATAGGTAAAAGAACAATTGATTTTAGTTTCTTAAGTACAACATAAATGTTTATTAACTATAATGTTTATTGAAAGAGTAATGATGTTGATGCCATATGTTGATAATGAAAAAATAATAGTGAAATAAGAAATCATAGGTCTTAGAAGAAATGAAGATTATAATTTCTCTTGTTCTCTCTGCCTGCTTAATTATTACTTTCAAAAATCTTGTTTCTAAATTAACTTTGTGTTTTACTCACTTACTGGAAATAAAATTCAGGGAATTAAATTATTTTATAATTGGCATTGCTAATTTTGTCTCGCAAATACAGCAACTCTAAATCTACTTCTTTGAAGTCTTAATTAAAGACAACAATCATTATATATATTTATACTAACTCACGGGGAGGAAAACAATTTTAGGAATTATTATAAACCATAAATTTAATCATAACGAAGATAACACAAACTCCTAAAAGGGTTGTCCAGCTTATCTGTTTGCATAGTATCCTTAAGTTTCTATAATAAAGATAATTTAAAGTTTAAATAGTTCTCCCTTTTCAAGAAATTAAAGAACAAAACCAAATATACAAAAATGGTTAAAAATGTCCTATTGTCTATGTTATGTATATAATAATCCATACTTAACAAAATAAAAGTTTATTTCCAAAAAGAATATTTGGTACGGTTTGGATATCCCTTTCTGAAACATTGAGGACCAAATATATATTAGGTCTTTTTTTTTCTCATTTTCAGATACTTGCAAATACTTGAGACACCTTGGGAATGGAACTCAAGTAAAAAGTAAAAAATTCATTGTTTCCTATATATGTATGTATATATACATGTAACTTATATAACTTTAAATTAATTTTATACAATATTTTTAGTGCATCTGCATTTAGACTGTGACCTGTTACATTAGACAAAGCGTAGCATTTTGCTCATGTGGGCATCATATTTGTGCTCAAAAAGTTTGAGACTTTGAAGGATTTTAGACTTTGAATTTTCGTGTTAGGGATGTCCAATTTATAATTTTTTTAAAAAAATGATGGGGCTGGGGCTGTGGCTCTAGCGGTAGTGCGCTCGCCTGGAAAGCGTGGGGCACTGGCTTCGATCCTCAGCACCACATAAAAATAAAGATGTGTGTTCAATGAAAACTAAAAAAAAATATTAAAAAATTCTCTCTCTCTCTTTAAAAAAATGAATACCAAACATGAAATATTCCAGAAACATCCCAAGGTAATACAGATGAGAAATGATACTTAGTAAATGTCAAACACAAAACTGTCATCTGTACAAGTAATAAGTTTTTTCTTGGAATCTGATTAATAAGTGTTGAGAGTCACAGCCGAAGGGGCTCCAGCAAACTTTCAGACTGCCAGCTGATGATTGGCTCACAGCGGCCCCAGCAACACCTAGCTGATTGGCGATTGGCTCCTCTGTGGAGATGCTCATTGGGCTGTTTCCCTGCCCTTTCAGACTACCAGCTGATGATTGGCTCACAGCGGCCCCAGCAACATCTAGCAACATCTAGCTGATTGGCTCCTCTGCGGTGATGCTCATTGGGCTGTTTCCCTGCCCTTTCAGACCACGGAGCTGCTCATTGGGGGACTTTTTTGGCTCCGCCCATGCGACCCAGCCAATTGGCCTCAAGAGCAGGAGGATTGTGGGAGGAAGAGGCTGGGTTGGGGTGTGTGGCTTGTGGGAAGCCGGTGGTGGCAGTTGGGCTTTGAGGGTTTTTTCCTGAGGAGCTGTTTTGTTTGGCGTGTGTAGTTCTAAAAATAAAGTTAGTTTCTTTTGACAAGTGGCTCCTGAATTATGCCCAGCCAGACTGCGGCAAATAAGTTCAAAGTTGACATCTTAAGTATCATCATTTCCATAGAATTAGTAATAAAATCACATTTTAGGAATGAAATAACATTAAAAATTCTTATGATTGTGTTGCTAGAGAACAGATGTTACAAGGAGAAAAATAATAACCTAATTTGACTGGCTTAGTCCATTTTCATAAATGTACTACATAGACATATTCTTTGGTTTGATTTTATTAGCATTAAGGGCTGAAATTAATATTTTAACCCATAGAGGGAAATAAATCATGACAGGAGATTCAGAATATTATGTTAAAACACATTAAAATAGCCTTAATAACTGTTACTTGCAGATGTATTATGATTAACAATTGCTTATCTCTGGTGTCAATCTCCTGTCACAGAAAGTGTAAACAGGGGCTTCAGTTGTAGCTCATTGGTAGAGCACTTGCCTATCATGCTTGAGGCACTGGATTCAATCCTCAGCACCACATAAAAATAAAAATGAAAAAAAATGTGTCCACCTATAAATAAAAAATAAATATTCAAAAAAAAAGAAGTGTAAGCAAAAATTTGTTAAATTATTTCATCAAATGTATTCATTAGGTAGTTTTTCAATTGCTGTTGGTCCAAATTTTAGGTACATATTTGAAAGTTGTGCCTGAAACCTGAATTGCTCATTCCTATATCATATCATTAAATTACATTGAATGGTTTGTTTTTACAACATTTTCAGGGATCAAGAGTTCAAAAATTTGAAAGCAAGAGGAGTTATGGGGCATTCTAAATAACTTCTATGTGAAAATGAACCTATAAAATAGCTTATCTTTAACTTTAAAATATGAACAGATACAGCTCAACATTACACCTTTGTATTATCATTATTGAAATATTTCTTATATTTATCTCACATCTATTCATCGGGTCCCATGTTATTGTCCATATTTAAAGGTGCCCAATATTTCCCTCAAGTATCAAGTTGGCATACTGAAATATTGGCAGTCAACCATTAAATATTAATGGATTTTCACAGGAAACCTCTCTAAATTATTTATCTAATTCTCAAAGATGAAATACTTCAACATAGTCGACCTTATTTTTTTTAAAAAAATGACTAAAATGGCTGGAGATAAATGCAACTGAATTAAGGGAACTAATAATTTCACACAAGAAAGATTATATTATAAAGGGATTTAGAATTGAGGGATCACATGTCCTTACTCTGTCCCCATTGTTGCCCTGTCTCTTATCCTTTCTCTTCATTGTAACTCAGATTAGATTTCTCAAGTTGACTTCTAACATTTCACTGATTAAAATCTTTCAGTGGATTTCCTTTAAAAATAAAGTCAAGGGGCTAGGGCTGTAACTCAGTGGTAAAGCCTTTGCCTCGCATGTGTGAGGCAGTGGGTTAGATCCTCAGCACCACATAAAAATAAATAAATATACTGTATGTTCATCTACAACTAAAAAGTATTAAAAATAAAGACCAAATCTCACAGAACATGAAATATGAGGCTTTTTGTTATGCTGGCCTTTCCTACCTACTCCTTTAATCTCATTTCTTTCCACCCATGTCTCACCATATCTTACCTCATAGTCACTCTCTAGATCTCCTTTCCTCAATGTCTTTGCCTTTGATTCACTCCAACAAGAAAAAAAAATTCTGTTACATTCATATAAGCCTGTATTTTTCCTTCAGAACACTGACCTACAACATAATTTTATTGTCTATTACCTCAAATGAGAACAAAGATTTCATGATTGTATGCATTTTGCCTTGTTCATGGAAGTAACCCGATGTACCTAGTGTAGTACTTAGAAATACTAGGTACTCAAAAATATTTGGTAAAAGAATAATGAAACCTTGTGTTCCACTCATACTCAAGTGCTTGTGTCTTTTCAAATGTATCTCTCTCTCCCTTGCTTTCTCTCTTTCACACACAGTCATATACATGGCTTATTTCAATATCAAATTCTGGCTGTCACCTTTATTTGGAAACATTTCTCTGCCTAATATTATATATATATACACACACACATATATATACACATATATATAACTAAGTAGACACACATACACACACTCACACACACACACACACACATATATATTTAAAATTAAGTATACACACACATACACAAAAGCTCCAAATTGCATCTTTAATGTCTTTATTATAGGTAGGAATTGCAAAAGGCTGTAATGTTCCCTAAACCTTTGTATTATTTGACACATTACCTGCAATATAGAAATAGGAATATAATGCAAGTGGTAGAAGCAATAAGAGTGACCATTATTTATGTTTACAATTCTATGAGGGAAAGACAGACATTTTCAAACAAGGTAGCAAGTGACCAAGAGTACATATTCTGGAACTAAAATTCCTAAGTTCAAATATTTAGATGTATCTATAATTAGACATATGAGATTAGACAAACTTTCTGTTCCTTTATCTGTAATACAAGGATACTAAAATTACTGATGTCTTAGAGTTATCAGAAGGTTTAATGAATAAATATTTATAAAGTGCTTAGAAGTGTGCTGGGACATAGTAAACACTATGGCAAAGTTTGTTAAATAAGTTAAAATAAATAAATAAATTTACTGGAAATTCCACCATTTCTAGTGTTATATAAAAAATTATTTGAACTCTGAACCTGAGTACACTCAAAATGCCTCTTTGCATTAAATAATTATATAAAGCTCACCTAGATTTACTTGATGAAATGCAGAATTCCTTCCTTCATTACTAGCTTCCTACCTTCTTTCCATTTTGTTAAATACTTTTCAGAGTCCTACTGCCAAATGTTTCTTTGACAGCTAATTTTTTTTTAATGAACAATAAAAAATAATGTTAGTAAAGAACGTGTAGTAAACGGAAACTTTGAACACTGTTGATAGAAATGTAAATTGGTACAACTGTTACAGAAAACATTGTGAATATTCCTCAAATTTTTAAAATAGAACTACCATGTGACCCAGTAATCCCAATTTTGTGTATTCACCCAAAGGAATTGAAATCAAAATTACTAGGAGATATCTATATTTCCATGATCATTTCAGCATTATTCATAAAAGACAAGATATAAAAACAAATTTCCATCAAGAGATGAATGCATAAAGAAAATATGGTACATTCATATAATGGAATGCTATTTGGGCTTTACGAAGAAGGAAATTCTGTCATTTGCAGCATGAATGGGACTGAAGGACACTATGCTGAATGAAACAAGTCAGACACAGAAGGACACATATTATATGATCTCTTATATGTGGAAACCAAAATAGCCAAACTCATGAAGAAGAGAATAGAATGGTGGTTTCCTGGAGTTGGGGTAGGGGCAGAGGGAAAGGGGAAGATGATGGACAAAGGGTATAATGAATGAAGGGAAGAGAGGAGAATGGGAATCAGAAAGTCAATAGAATAAGTAGGATATCTTTTGTATGTTCATATATGAATACATGATCATTGAAACTCCACATCATATACAACCACAAGAATGGGATCCTAATTAGAATAAGTTGTACTCCATGTATGTATAATATATCAAATACATTCTACTGTCATATCTAAAAGAGCAAATTTGAAAAAAATCATACAGGGATCAGTTATACACAGTAAGTAAATTTTGGAGACATACAGCAGAGTGCTTGTAGTTAATAATACTGTGTTGTATACTTAAAATTTGCTTAGAGGGTGGATCTTAAGTGTTCCTGCCATGGAAAATACTATTCATAGTAAAGGGCACAGGAGGAAACCTTGGGAGGTAAGGTGCTAAGAGCCACAGCCAAGTAATATGATGCATGGCATTTTTGGTTGAAAGGTGATGCCAGCAAGCCATTGAGATGATATGATTATGTTAAGATTTGCATTCATATGGATATTGGACTCCTGCTATTCACCCCAGCCTGCTATGGGACTCCTGGAGAGTTCCCATTGGTTGGGGAAGTGCAGTAGGAGGGAATTCCGGAGGAGGTTCTTCCTGGGAATTCCGGAGGAGGAACTTCCTGTTGGGAGGGGGTGTGTGTGTGGTGGGGGGAACGCCACGTGGGTTGGTCGGCTATCTTCCCAGGAGCGTACGGGGCATTGGCGGCAGTTTCAAAAATAAAGTTTGTTCCTGCTTGAGTGACTCCTGATTTGGTGCCCAGCCAGAATGCGGCAGTAAGGTGTATGTTTAGTTCTTTGATGGTAGTGTTGATTTCATGGGTGTGTACTTATCCCCAAACTCATGAGTAGTATACATTGAACATGTATAGCTTTGTACATGTAAAATATATGTCATTAAAATGTTTAATTTAAAAAAAAAACAAATTAGCTTTTCACAAATGAATCTGTGTAGGTTTCATTGCTATCTATTGAGGACAATTTCATGTTTTATAAAAATATATTATGAGTGCTCAAACTATTCCCAATCAGAAAAACTATTTGTGTCACACATCATGCATGCTAGCATTTTATATACTTATGCTCTGTTACACAGTACCAAATTGGCAGTCTCTGGGTGTCCAGTGAAAATTAAGCATTAAAGGTCTGAGAACAAGTGATAGTTTTCAATATCATAATATTGATAACAGAATAACAAATACAAATCTTCAGAAAGTTATGTTCCTACTGGGAGACTCTCAATTGACTTAAAGCAAATGTCATAGATTTTCTGTATGGTATGTTATGATGATTCATGATAAATATATTGATAGAGTTTTCAGCAAATAATTGCAAATACAGTGGTTTGTGAGTTGAAGGAAATGCTTTTGTATTAAAAATAATAATGCTTACAATACTGTACTCAATTGAGTATTGGTAAACTCAAACTTGCATATTCGGTATAGATATACACATTTAGGTGATAGTAGTAACATTGGTTCAGTCACTCATTCCACAACTATTTATTAATTATTGTTACATACTTTGTATTTCTTCAATCATTGGAAGTACAATTGTACACAAAAACAGTCAAAAACCCTATCCTTGAGGAAATTATAGTTAGTTCAATGGGACAGATGGTCATGAACCCCATCCCCCCCAAAAGAAAACACAAGAGTGAAAATGATTGTCAGTTTCCCTCTGGTATTCCATTTATAACTTCCTTGTCTCATGTTCTTCTGACCTTAATCTTTTTCTGGTAATCTCATTCTTGTTGTCCTTAGAGTCCAATATCCAGGGTCATTTCCTAGCCATTTGCAGCTATTTTATCATTGAATTTCTATATTTAAATTTATGAGAATGGTAGTTTTCCCTCACATTTAATGTAGCCACTTTATCATAATTAAAATTCCCAGTTTATTAAGATAATCAAAATGCATAATATTATTTGAAAAATCACAAGAATGTAGATGGTCTGTATAGGGAGATGGTGGGAAAGGTTATACTCAAATTATGTCATGTAAACAATTTTTATTCCAAAAGATATTGTGTAATGAAATAACAACATGGACTCTAGGGGAAGTCAGACTTGAGTTAGAATCCAGCCTTACCCACTTAATAAGCTTTATGTTCTTTTTAATTTTTTTTAAATTAATATTTACAATATTATTATTATTATTTTGCATTACAATTCTTAACACACCTTTATACCACAATTTATCATGTCTCTGATTGTATACAAGGTATCCAAAGTAATAAAACCACATTGAGCTGTCATCTCACCATTTGCAAACTATTTGTAAATAGTACTTGACTCAGGATCATAACGAAAATGTTTTCTGGTTTATGTTACAGATTCAATAAATGTTATTTTCATTTCCTTTGCTTTACATATTTGTGTATTTTGGATCTGACTCTATGTGTACTTAGACTATTTAGGGCAAAAGATGGTGATTAATCCATGCTAACAATAATTTATCAGCAACTTATATCTTTTCCTGGCATCATTTGCCCTTCTTCCTAAATGTAGACCTTTCCTAAAAATCATTTTATACACACACACACACACACATTATATATAATATATATATATACATACACATACATATATATACACACACAAATACATATGTATATACATATATATGTAGTTGTAGTTGGACACAATACCTTTTAATTTTATTTATTTATTTATTTATTTATTATGTGGTGCTGAGGATTGAACCCAGGGCCTCACACATGCTAGGCAAGAGCTCTACTGCTGAGCCACAACTGAGCCTCACTAAATGACATTTTTAATCTTTTTTTTCCCTTATAACAAATTATGCAATCAGTAGAAAGGTAAAATTACGTTAGCAAATCTTTTTTAAAAATTCTACCATTGGCATTTATTATGACCTCATTTGTCAAAACCACACACAATAAATTGAAATTCTATAACACATTTGGTAGATTTAGGCAGAGTTTTATCACATACAGGCATATAAGGAAGTGTTAGGGCATTAGGACTTCATCTTAAACATTACTTATCTATATTACTTATTTAATTAAATAATGTCTTTCTTTAGAAATGTGGGTGTAACTCAGTGGTAAAGTGCTTGCCTGATATATACAAATCCCTGGGTTCCACCCCCACCACTGTAAAAACAAATAAATATATAAAATAAGAATAAAATGTCTGCAATTTAGTACTGATGCATATTAATTTGCCTCTTTCATGTTTTTCTAAAAAGTTCAATTCAATTAAGAGATGGAAGCATATGAGGAACGAAAATGTATAAAGTAACTCTGATATCTTAAGTATATTTACTTGTGATATATTTAAATAATGAATACAGGTACTTAAGAAAAATATGCCAGAGATAGACACTTTTATTGGACTTATTTTAAGCTCTTTAAATATGGAGTCTTTGAATTTGGTAAACTAGGTTCAAACTTTCTATAAATTAATTTATTAAATGGAAAAAATCTGGTAATAGGGTATAAATTTTGGAGCAGAACAGATGTTGTTTTAAGTATCATGGACAATAACTTTTCAGAACTTAATTTTTACTGAGGATAGCATTTTCTTAAATTAACAATAAGGCAGATATAAAAAGAATATGTCAGAGATTAAAGAAGGCAGAAAATGGATAGGCTTCTTCCTGCTTATAAAGCCTCAGCTCATCCTTTCCATTTAAATTTATTAATCCTAAATTAAATATCCTGTATTAAGAACACTCAGAATAACAGCTTTCCCTCTTTGAGTTAGTATAGAACTTTATTTTTTGTCTATACTCCTTTTTTCAGACTTGATCATCTATTACAATGTATCAATGGCCCCTGAGCCTTATTCAAATTTTAAAAACATGATTTTTTTTTGCTGACACAATTTTTTAAACAATATATCTTGATTTGAATCCATCCAGGCAAGCGTATGCTTTCTGTTTCACACTTTTAAAAACTACTTATTATTTTTTTTAATCTGGTCAGTTGAAATAATTTACAACTTCTTGGGCCCTGAAGTTATCTGAGAGTAATTGCTGATTTCAGGTTTTATATTTCTATGTAATATAAGTTACTAGTAATAAGAAGCATAATATTTTACTATTGAAATTAATGCTTTCAAATAATGCTTAACACCAAGGTAAGTAGTTCCTTTTATAATTATTGAATGAATAAGTGGTCAAAAAATTAAAGTTAAAGAAAATAAGAAGCAGAAAATGGAAGCTGAGTAAGAGCCTATGATGATCACCTCACATATGCAAATTGGGCAGTTATTTATACACCAAAGTTACCTTCACAAGAAATATAAAAAAATAGATGAACAACCACAATGCCTATTTTTAGTATAACAAAGGGAAAAAACATTATATTGAAGAAGATAGGAAGGAAAGGTTTTTCTGCATCTCCCTTACTTTAACTCAATTAAATATCCCAAAGCAGAGAAAGATGTTACCTGCTTGGGAGAGTGAGAGAGAATTAAGTCTAGGCCTTAGATTTGAACCCCAGCACCAGGCCCACCACAGTAAAACCCAGTGCTTTGCAAAGGCCCCAAATCCCCTACCACCAAGCCAATAACTGCAGACTGAGTAGCTGTAACTTAATAAGGCAAGGTGACTAACTGTAACCAGCACCCCATTGTCAAATCCGGGATAAAGATGTCACACATTGAGAACTCTTCACTTTGCAATTGCTGGTCATGATTAAGCTTAAAGTTATACTGTTGAAATATATTTAAGAAAAGTAGATGAAATAAACTATTATTTCTTGTTTCTAAATAAAAGGGGGTGTCACTTAGTGGTGGAGCATTTGCCTAGTATGTACAAGGTCCTGGGCTTGATCCCCAGCACCACACAAACAAAAAACAAATAAAAGTAAAAGATAACTATCAAATTGTGTGTTTGCCTAGATGTGGATGTAAATGGTTTCAGTTTGGAAATTTCTGAATATACTAAATTAGCCAAAAATCTTCTGAACAATATAAAACTCAGAAATCTCTTGTCCTATATGGAGAAGGGTTAATAAAAGCCTATTGATGAACAATGGAGAGACAATGAAAAAATAATCAGCATTTCTTCTCCACTTCTACTTTTCCTTTTCTGTTCATCCCTAAAATTTTAAGGTGCTGACTTTTAGAAAAGAAAGAAATAGTGGTAGAGTGGCTGGAAAGTAGAAATTATTGAAATAAAAGTATGAGATAATTGGAAAAGTGTTCCATGGAAATGTTAGAAGGAAAAAGTCAAAAACTTAGCTGTGTTGCAAGAAGGGGAAAGAATATACTGTGTGAGTATACTAGCAAGTATATTGTGTGATTTAGTAAAAATTGAGGTAGAGCGTTTATAATTGGCAAATATCAAATTGGCAGTTAGCTACAAATACATTTTAGAGAATTATGAAAATCAAAGTGATGTATTAGTTTATACTATCTAATTTACAATAAATGAAAGAAAACCACCATTTTCCATGGAAGAATCTCTTTCAAAGTAGTCTTAAATAAGATATCCATGAGTTAGGAAACTTCTAACATGGCTAACAATAACTTTTCCCTCATTGTATTTATGTGCTTGGGTAATTATCACACTTTCACTTATTTATAATGAATAGAATATGACAAAATTACAGAATGTCGCTTCTTAGATTAGGTTCTTAGATTAGGTTCCACCGACTATGACTTTCATCTTGCTTGTCCCAGCATGTTTGCTTGCTTGATTTCTCTAATGGAATTCAAAAACATATACAGAGTTTCTTATGGCTTGAAACTATGGGAAGCATCCAACTACAGCTAGCAAGGGACTGAGACCCTGTATTAAAATTTAATGTTTGAATACAGCTAGAAAAATATAGTAAGCCAATTCAGTGTCTTGTCTTTCTGGTACATAGATGACCATTAATAGCTGTGCCACCACAGGATGAAAGGGAAGAACTTTGGAATCTTCAGCCCATTTTAAGACCCCAGTTCTTATTTATGAGGTTTCTGCCCACTTGATGTAATCACATCCCAGAGGCCCCACCTCCTGATATCATCACATTAGAGATGAGGTTTCAAAATATGCATTTTGGGGAAACATAAACATTCATTACATGGTATGCTGATAATGGATGAGGCTATGGATATGAGGGGAGAGGATGAATAGGATATCTCTGTTCCTTCTTTTCAATATTGCTATGAACCTAAGACTGCTTTAATAAAATAGCCTTTTATAAAAAGACAAATGTATAAAGCAATAATACTTAATGTTGGTTGGCTCAGAAAGTGCAAAGTATAGTATTTATGAAGTAAGAATATGGAGAGAAGGAATTTATGTAGTAATATGTTTTGTATACTATTGAAGTTAATTGCCAGACATAGTGGTAACTCACCTGTAATCCCAGTTACTAGAGGATCCAAAGCTGGGAATTTCAGAATTGCCAGTTAACTTAATTCTCATTCAGATAGGTGAACCACAGAAGCAATTCCTGAGGATAATACCAAGCAACCAGCAAAGAACCTCACACATACACAATGGCATTACACCCCACAAAGGGGGTTACAGAGGAGGAAGGTGGGTGTGGTTGGAGGAAGTGGTTCATCAGAGGTCTGGCTATGGGGTATATATTTTGTATTTTGAGAGTGGAGACTCTCTGCTTCCTGATGACTGTGATATGAGCTGCTTCCCTCTGCCACTCTCTCTTGCCATAATGTTCAGCCTCACCTCGAGACCTGAGGAGTGGAGCCAGCCTTCTATGGACTAAGACTTCTGAAACCATGAGCCCTCAAATAACCTCTTCCTCTTCTATAATTGTGCTGGTCAGGTCCCTTAGGCACAGCAGCAAAAAAACTTACTAAAATAATAATCTTCAATAACTAACTTCTCTACATAATTAAGAACATGAGTACAATTTTATATATAGATTAGAGAAACTGTGGAGAACATTTTCAAATGTATTTTTTTACCCTTATAAGATTCATTAGTATGTGGCTTTGCTATGAAATGATTGCAGTTAATAACGTTTAGTATCTTCTCTCAAAGGGGTGCTGATCCTGAAAACAGTAGATACATGCTAAGTGGGAGTGTGAATACTTGGATATTTACCCAAGAAGTTCACTAATAATCCCTTGCATAAAAGTAGAAGATATAATCATCCCAGCAGATGGGTGGAAATACAAACAATATGAAAATACAAAGGAATAAACCATCCTAAATAGCCTGAAGTACTTCAACAAGTGATCCCATTGACACCACAGTGGAGGAAAAGTGGGAAAGGTAATTTATAAAGTTCATTGTTAAAATGTTAAAAGAGCTAAAAGAAAACATAAGGAAAGAACTTAGAGATAATATACAGGAAGTGAACTATAATTTCACTAAAGTGATACAGATTCTGAAAAAGAAATCCTGGAAATGAAAAAATCAATAAGTCAAACTAAAAACTCAGTGGAAAGCATCACCAATAGATTAAAGCACTTTTAAGACTATATTCTCAGGCCCTGGAGACAAAGTATGTTAGGTTAAAGATAAAGTTTATACTAAAGAAAAGATGTTAAGAGACCAGGTGCAGAGTGTTCAAGAAATCTGGTATATAATTAAGAGAAAAAATGTAAGAATAGTTGATCTAGATGAAACTAGAAGCAATGCACAAACTAAAGCAATGCACATTTTCTTTTTTTAATATTTTGTTTTAGTTGTAATTAGATATAATATCTGTATTTTATTTTTATGTGGTGCTGGGGATTGAACTCAGCACCCAGCAAGTGTTAGGACAGCACTCCACTGCTGAGCTACAACCTCAGTACCCCTGCAATGCATATTTTCAATGAAATACATTCAGTAAACTTCCAAACATTAGGAATAAGATTGAAATCCAAATATAAGACGTGTTTAAAACCCCCAAATGCCAGATCAAAAAAGATTCTCTCTAAGATGCATTATAATTAAAATGCTTAATACAGTGAATTATCATAGAATTTTAAAAGATGCAAGAGAAAATGGCAGATCGCATTTATAGGAAAATCTACTAAGACTTCAACTCATTTCTCAGTTCAGAACCAAAAAGGCAGTAGGGCTTGGCATAATATATACCAAATCCTGAATAAAAATGGGTTCCAACAAACATTACTATATCCAGCAAAGTTATCCTTCAGCATTTAAGATAAAATAAACAACTTCCATGATCAACAAAAACTAAAAGAATTAGTAAATATTACTGTAATACAAATTATGCTAAACATTTTACACAAAAGATATGAAAAATAAGAATCAGAGACAGCAAAGGGATGAGTGTCACTAGAATAATAGTCTTTTAAATGAGAATTGAATCTAAATTAATCATTAAAAATAAATAAAAATGGCAGCCAATAAAAATCATCTCTCCATAATAACATTGATTGTAAATGATTTAAACTATTCAATCAAAGAAATTTATTGCCAGAATGAATTAAAAAAAAAAAAAGACCTGAGTATATGTGGTTTTTCAGAAATTCACCCTACAGTCAAAGACATCCACAGGATGAAAGTAAAAAGATAGAAAAATATGTACTATGCAAATGGATAACAACAACAAGCAGAGGGTTATAGACTATTTTATCCTTCAACAACCAATATCACTTTCATCTCAGCAGCACAAGAAACTTTCCATAATACAGATTGTATTTTAGGGCACAAGGCAAGTGCTAGTTAGCAAAGATAAAAATAGAGAACATCTTTCATCCTATGAAGTACTCCTGGAATGAAATTAGAAAGTAACAATAAGATAAAAATATCCATTTTATCTTCTGGAGATTAAAAAATACACTTTGAATGAGAAATTGATCATAGAAGAAATCAGGAGAGAAATAAATTATTTTACACACAGGGAAACAGACATATAACATCTTTGAAGCAGTATGAAGACAGTTTGAAAAAGAAAGTTTATAACACTGAGTTTTTACAGTAACAAAATAGAAAGATCCCAAATAAATAATTGAATGCTACACCTCAAGGCCCTAGAAAAAGAACAACCTAATTCCAAAATCAGTAGAAGACTGAAAATAATTACAAAGCGAAGCAAAATAAAATAAATAAATTTGAGAAAAAAATTAAAAAGATTAATAAAGAAAGAATTGGTTCTTTGAAAAGATAAACAAGACTGATAAACCCTTAGCCAAACTAATGAAAAGAAACAGAGAAGATCCAAATCAACAAAAGTAGAGACATGAAAGGATACATGACCACAGAAGCTCTTGAAATCCAGAGCCTCGTTAGAAAGTATTTTGAAAATTTATATGTTAGAAAGATGAAAAATATAGAAGATATGGATAAATTTCTAGACATATGTGACTTACCAAATTTATCAAGGGAGATACAGAAGACCTAAACAGACCAATACCAAGCAACGAGACTGAAGCAGTGATTAAAACCCTTCCAACATTAGGCATGGTGGTGCACACCTTGAATCCCAGTGGCTAAGGAGACTTGCAGGAGAGTAGTGAGTTCAAAGTAAGACTCAGAAACTTAGCAAGGCAGTAAGCAACTTAGTAAGACCCTGTCTCTAAAATTAAAATATAAAAAGGGCTGGGGATGTAGGTCAGTGCTTAAGCACCCCTGGGCTCAATCCCTGGTACCAAAAAACTAAGAAACAAGCAAGCAAAATAATAATAATAATAATAATAATAATAAAACCCTTCCAACAAATAAAAGCCCAGAACCAGATGCATTCTCAGCCACATTCAAAGAGACCTTTAAAGAAGGAAACGTAAATCTTTCTCAAACTATTTCATTAAATAGAGAGGGAGCACTATTAAACAAATCTGAGATGGAAACTTGAATATCCACATATAGAAGAATAAAACTAGAACCCTATCTATCATCCTGCACCAATGCCATTTGATATCTGAAATGGATATCAAAATCGGGCAAAGGCACATCAAGGACAAAAAAACTTCAGACCAATATCCCTGATGAACATGGATGGAAAAATATTCAACAAAATGTTGACAAACGGCTTTCATAAACACATTAAAAACATAGTAAACCATGGGGGATTTATCCCAGTTATTCAAGTTTAGTTCAATATGCACAAATCAATAAATATAATTCACCACCGAAATTTTAGGAAATGAATCACATAATCCTATCTGTAGATGCAGAGACCACTCAATGAGAACCAGTCAATATTGGTGTTAAAAACACCAGAGAAACTAAGTATGGACGAAATTTACTCCAGATTTTGAGGGCTGCATAAAAGAAATGCAAGGTGAACTTCATACTCATTGGAAAAAACCTGAAAGCATTTCTCTTAAAATCAGGAAAAGACCAGGGTGTCCACTCTTACCACTATTATTCAACATAGTTCTTGCAACTCTAGACAGAGCAATCAGGTAAGGGAAATAAATTAATGGAATACAAACAGAAAAAAAAACTGGATTTGAATTATCTCTGATTTTTGATGATCTGATCCTATATCAAGAACCCAAAATACTCCACCAAAAACCTTTTAAAGCTGATGTTCAAATCAGCAATGTGGCAGGATACAAGATAAATAAATCAAAAGTGTAGCTGTACTTTAATAATTAATCTGCTAAGAAAGAAATCAGGAAAACAATTTCATTCACAACAACCTAAAAAATGCATTGGAATAAATCTAACCAATGAGTTGAAAGAGTTCTACAATGAAAAATAAAGAACACTGAAGAAAATAATTGAAGAAGACACGAGAATATTGAAATCCCTTCCATTGTTATCGCAAAGACAATTAATATTGTCAAAAAGGTCATACTACCAAAAGCTTTTTACATATGAAATCCTCATCAAAATACCAATGACATTCTTCACAAAACTGGAAAAATAGCCCTAAAATTCAAATGGAAGAAAAAAAGATCCAAAATAGCCAAAGCAATCCTGAGAAGAAGATTGATGCAGAAGGCACCACAATACCTTATCTCAAATAATACTACAGAGCTAAAGTAACAAAAACAGCATGGTATTAGGATCAAAACAGACATGATGACAAATTGAATAGAATAGAAAACTCAGAGACAAATCCACATAGATGCAGTTGTCTATTCTTGAAAATGGTGCCAAAAACATAAGTTGAAGAAAGATAGCCTTTTAAACAAATAGGAGATGGAAACTTGAATATCCACATATAGAAGAATAAAACTAGAATCCTATCTATCATCCTGCACCAAAGACAACTCAAAGTGGACCAAAGAACTAAGAATTACACCAGAAACTTTGCAACAAGTAGAAAAAAAATAGTCAACACTCTATCATGTTGGTGCAGGTGCTGACTTCCTTAACAAAGCCTGTAAAGCTCAATGAGTAAAATCACGAATAAATAATTGAAATGTCATCAAATTAAAAAGCATCTGCACAGAAAAGGAAACAATGGAGAACATGAAGGGGGAGCCCACATAATTGGAGAAGGTCTTTGCCACCTGCTTCTCTGACAGGGGATTAAATATAGAATATATAAAGAACTCAAAAAACCTAACACTAAAAACCAAATAAATGAGTTAATAAATAGGCAAAAGAACTAAGCACTTTTTTTGTGGTGGAGTACCAGGGATTGAACTCAGTGGCACCCAACCACTGAGCCACATTCCTAGCCCCATTTTATATTTTATTTAGAGACAGGGTGTCTCACTGAGTTGCCTATCACCTCACATTTGCTGAGGCTGGTTTTGAACTCACTGACCTCCTGTCTCAGCTTCCCTAATCAACACTTCTAAAAAGAATTACAAATGCCTAACAAATACATGATAAAATATTTAATATTCCCAGCAATCAGGGAAATGAAAATCAAATCTACTTTGAGATTTCATCTCATTCTAGTTAAAATGGCAACCATCAAGAATACAAAAATTGTGGCATTTATACACGATGGAGTATTACGCAGCACTAAAAAATGACAAAATCATGGAATTTGCAGGGAAATGGATGGCATTAGAGCAGATTATGCTAAGTGAAGCTAGCCAATCCCTCAAAAACAAATGCCAAATGTCTTCTTTGATATAATGAGAGCAACTAAGAACAGAGCAGGGAGGAAGAGCAGGAGGAAAAGATTAACATTAAACAGAGATATGAGGTGGGAGGGAAAGGGAGAGAAAAGGGAAATTGCATGGAAATGGAGGGAGACCCTCATTGTTATACAAAATTACATATAAGAGGTTGTGAGGGGAATGGGAAAAAAAAACAAGGAGAGAAATGAATTACAGTAGATGGGGTAGAGAGAGAAGATAGGAGGGGAGGGAAGGGGGGATAGTAGAGGATAGGAAAGGTAGCAGAATATAACAGTTACTAATATGGCATTATGTAAAAATGTGGATGTGTAACCGATGTGAGTCTGCAATCTGTATTTGGGGTAAAAATGGGAGTTCATAACCCACTTGAATCTAATGTATGAAATATGATATGTCAAGAGCTTTGTAATGTTTTGAACAACCAATAAAAAAAAGAGTCACACAAAAAATAAATTTTGGTGAGGATGATGGGAAAAAGGTGCAATTGTACATTGTTGTTGGGATGTAAATTAGTAGAACCGGTTTGAAAACCACTATGGAAATTCCTCAAAATACTAGAAATAGAACCACTATATGATCCAACTATTCCCCTCCTCGGTATTTATCCAAAAGAACTAAAATCAGCATTGATATATTGATATAGTCATTTCAGTGTTAATAGCAGTGCAATTTACAATTGCCAAGTTTTGGAGCCAGCAAAGATGCCTGTCAACAGACAAATGGATAAAGAAACCATGGTATATACACACAATGGAGTTTTATTTACCCATGAAGAAAATTAAAATTTTGCAATTCACTGGTAAATGAATGGAATTGGAGAACACCATGCTAAGTTAAATATGCTGGGTCTAGAAATTCAAGGATAAAATGTTTTCTTCCAAATGTGGAAACTAGATTGAAATACAAAAAAAAAAAAAAAAAAAAAGAATGGATGAATCCCATGAAAACAAAGGGAGATCAGTGGAGTAGAGGAAAGAGACTTAAGTGGAGGGAGGGGGGTCAGGAAAAGAGATCATCACTGGAATGAAATTGAGTAATTATGCTTTGTACATATATTAGTATGCCACAGTGAATTTCACCTTCATGTTTATCTATAAAGAACTAACTTAAAAAACTATATACAAATGGAAGGAAGATGACTAGGGGAAGGGGAACAGGGGGAAAGAGCAGAAGAGGGAAATAGGAACACTGGGGACTTAAGTGGAGTGAATCATATTCCATGCATATATGATTATGTCAAATTAAACTCCAATGTTATGCATAACTATAATATCCTATAAGATCATGAAGACTTAGAAATTCTAAACTTATAAACACTAAACAAAAGAATACCAGAATATATGAAGGAAATATCAAAATTAAAGGAAGAAATAGTAAATTCAATAATAATATTTGGAGATTTCAATACCCCATTTCTTAATAGTTGATAGAGCAAAGAGGCAGAAGATAAAAACAGATCTAGACGCTGTGAGCATTATAAAATAATATTACTTAAAAAATATCCATAGAAAAGTATATCCAACAACAGAAAAATACACATTATATTCATTCATCCAAGAAACATTTTTCAGGAGAAATCATGTTAGGTTGAAAAATAATCTCAATAAACTTTAAAGATTGGCATTATGCAACATATATTCCCTAACTACAATGAAATAAAATTAGAAATCAATAATGAAGGGATGTTTGAGAAATAGACATATAACTGAAAATTTAAAAAAACACACTCCTAAATAAGCAATGTGTCTCAGAGAAAATACAAGGAGAAATTAGAAAATACTTGCAATGGAATTAAAATGAAAATATAATAAAACTCATGGGATACAACTAAAATAATGGATGAAAATTTGTGGCTATAAACACTCATGTGAAAAGTAGAGGAAAGGACATCCATTTATCACAGGTCAGGAAACAACATTTGTAAAATATCAGTGTTCCTCAAACTGATCTAAATTTTCAATTGAATCCCCATACAAATTCCAGATGACTTATATTTTTTGCAGAAATTGACAATCTTATCCCAAAATTATGTGGTAATGCAAGGGATACAAAGGAGTCAAAAATATCTGGAAGAGTAAGACCAATATTACAGGACTAAAACCTCCTGATTTTAAAACTTACTGTAAAGTACAGTTATCAAGACAAGACAGTATTTTACAAGAATAGGGATAGATATATGAATTAATGGAATAGTATCTAGAGTCCAGAAATAAACTCATATTCAGGACAACACATTTAAGTGGAGCAAAGAATATTTTTAAAAAATACTGCTGAGTCAATTGGATATACACATGAAAATGAATGAATTTGGATCTCTTCCCTAGCCTTACACAAAAAGAACTCAAAATGGTTCACAGAGATTTTTATAAGAAGCAAAAAATACAAAGGCAAAGCTTTTCTATTTATTTTAACAAAAACAGAAATGACATCAAAAATACATAAAATGAAGTTGAACAAAGTTTGAAAATTGTGTTTCAGAAAACATTATCAGGAGGTGACAATACAATTTAAAGTATAGGAGAAAATGTTTGCATATTTAATATCTTATTTAGGATTTGTATCTATATAATACAAAGAAAGGTTACAACTCAATAATAAAAGGATAACCTAATTTCAAAATAAGCAAAGGATCTAAATGGATATTTCTACAAATATGCAAAGGCCAATAAAAACGTAAAATGATGCCTAATATACAAATCAAAACCACACTGTGATAGCAATTCACAAGTACTAGGCAGGCTATAATCCAAATAACACACAATAACAAGTTTTGCTGGTGAGAATTTAAAATGGTGCAGCCACTTTGGAATGGAGTCTGTTAGTTCTTTGAGTGATCAGACATGGAGCATATGATCCAACATTTCCATGCCTGGCATATACCCAAGAACAGTGAAAAGTTATGTGCACAGAAAACGTGCACTTGACTGTTCATAGCTGTATTAATGGATACATGTAGTATATCCAAATATTATTTGAAAATAAAAAGGAATGAAATAAAGATACATTCTATACCTCAAATGAATCATGAAAACGTGTTAAGTAAAAGAAGCTAAATACAAAAGGCCACATATTATTTCATTATATTTACATGAAATATCCAGAATCTTTAGTGACAAAAAGTAGATTACTGTTTGCCAGGGACTGGAAGAATGATGGAATGGATAATGATTAATATAGTAATGGGATTTCTTTTGGGGGTGATGAAAGTAACTCAAAATTGATTGTGGAGATGTTTGCAGAACTCTGAGGATCAGAAAAGCACCAAGTTGTATATTTTAATTGATTAATTATGTGGTTATAAAATTATATTCAATAAAATTAAGTACTGTGTTCCTTAAGTTTTATATTTCAATAAAGATTATATAATTTATTTAGTTTAGCTTTATTTAAATCTCAAGAGCTGAAAAGTGGCTCCAACTAGATTCCATAGAAACTCTCCAGATATTGTTTTGCAAAATAATTGAGATATATATTATTAAATTTAAAAAAATACAATAGTTCTAGTATTTTGGAAGGAATATAATAGAGACATGTTGGCTTAAGTTCTACCTACTAAAAAAATGAAGGAAAACACTGAACACAAAATACAATTTACATACAATTTCCTATCTATAACTCCATTGCCTTATGAATTTTCACTTTTAATTTTATGGATTCAGTCAGTGACCTGCATGTAAGCTTTTAGACTCCAGATCCATTCCTCTTCCTGTTTTAAAATGATTTATTTTCTTCCTCCACCAATACCTCAAGTCCTGCCTCCTCTGTGATGCTACAAGGACTTTGGCACACATTTGGGGCGAAATACTTAGTATTGTATCCTTAATGAATCTTGCTTAATAACTTTTTGTTTATACTTTCAGGGACATTGCAAACTTTTTTATATTTTCTATTTTGTGCCTTTCTCGTTGTTTAGTGTACAGCAGGAAGTGGTATTACAATAATAGTACTAACTATACTAAAGTTAAAATTTTCTATGAAGGAATGTATGTATTACAGATGAAAGGGATGGCTTTATGGGGCTAGATAATTGCTAGATGGCATCACTAGTAGGAAAGTATAATGAGGTATATAAAATTTCGAAGGGAATACCCAGATGGCTGAAGAATGGCTAAGAAAATGGTTTTCAATGAATTACTTTCATAATAGGAGCACACAATAAGTACTTTAGGCTAGGGTCACTCTTAGATTCAATATTATTAAAATTTATTTCTATGTTGTTGCTAAAGATTTGTGGAAAACCGCATTTAGCTTGCAAATGACATAATTATGTATTGAGATGATGTACCTTGGAGAACAGAATGAGCATAAAATATATATGGTACATGAGAGATTCATTCTAAGAAAATATGATATTTAGGGAAGATATTTGTTGGAAAACATAGAAGTGATGGAACAGAATAACAAAGTATGAACTTACAAGGTAAAATATGATATACACATATGAAATTAATATATCCGAGAGTCACAATGAACAAACATTCATAATACATAAAACTACACATTCAAGTTCATCAATTGTACTATAATGCATGGAAATCATGCAAGAAAGTCATTCCCTTAGCAATTCTTAAAGCTTTATAAAATTTCTGAACCTAATTCTGCATAGTACCAACTAATGGCTAAAATATTGAAAACAAAACCATAAAGGAAACTGAGACATTATGGGGAGAGATTAATATATATATATATATGTGTGTGTGTGTGTGTGTGTGTGTGTGTGTGTGTGTGTGTATAGATAAAGAGTGATTTACTGATCTTCCATATCATTAAGAACAAAAGTAAAAAGAATATAGGTTCTGGAGTAATTGATTAATTTACTCATTCATTCCTTAAATAATGTCAAAGAAACTTGTTTTGAAATGGTAGTTTTGCAATGTACCATCTCTTCTGTTTTCTAACTTGATCAAAAAGGGTATTAGCATGTACTCCATAGTGTTACTATGGGGACAAAATCAGTATGATACGCAAAGCCATCACATATGAAAGCCTTCTTTCAAGCAGGCAATGAGTTACAAACTCAAATTTTAGAGACCAAGAAAATTTATGTAAGGGTATAAACTTGTCATACTAGGAAACAGTAGGAACTCTAAAATGCTAAAAGTTCATGTTCCATTCTTCAAGGGGTAAGCAGTATTCCAACACATTGAAGCTATAAAGAAATGAGTGCCCAGTGTTGTTCAGCATTCAGATTTTTCAAAGTGAACTGGTTTAGTCTCTTTAACCTACCTCATATTTTTATATTAAAACTCCATTCACATATGGAATTTCAGTAACAAAAATCCTTAAAGATTTTCCTTCTTTGATAAACACATTGAAGAAGGATAAATGCAATTATTAAATCATAATTGTTGTTGTTGTTCTTTTTTATTCTTTTCTATTTTTTTTTTTTTTTTTGTTAACGGGGATTGTACTTGACTACTGAAAGTTACATTCCATAGCCCTACTTTTTATTTTATTTAGAGACAGGGTCTCACTGAGTTGCTTAGTGTCTTGCCATTGCTGAGGCTGGCTTCAAACTCGCTGTTCTCCTATCTCAGCTTCCTGAGCCGCTGGTATTAGAGGCACGAGCCACCTTGCCCAGCTACAATTGTTCTTCTTATTCTGCTATCTTATATACTAATAATAGACTAACTAGGAATAGTTTGGAGTTCAAAGTAATATGGAGAAATCATAAAATTGTATCTCAATTCTGATATATATCTAAAGTGAATGTCTATGGAATGCAATATGCACTGGAAATATCATCCATGCCAATTGAAATTATTACAATTTCTCAGCATGTATTAATTTTATATATTTTATGTGCTTTATGTTGAATTCCTTCTAACAAATAATTTCACTGAGTGCTTTCTCTCCTTTTCATTGGTACTGTTTCCTTTACTTACTATAGACTTCCTTGGTCCAACTGCAAGAAATGGAAAACAGAATTTTTGATTTTCTATTTGTATTTTAGGGAAATTATCAACATACAGAATCTGACAAATCCTTTCATTAATATGTTGATAACTGAAAAACTCAACTCACTCAAAGATAATTCCAACTTACAATAAAAGTAATTAAGTTATGGGTTGAACTTTATTGGAGAGAAAACAGTTCTCAACATAAAAAGTATGATTTATGCTCATGACCTTTTGCTTTCTGTTTCACCAGTAAGTGAAAAAAGATGTTTGTATTGAAGCTTCTCAAATACTTCATAGTGCCACTTCAGTATTTCAAAGCTGAGAAAAGTTAGGTTTGTTATGAGGCAGAACATACTAATAAGTGTAATTTTCCTCAGATGCTTTGGACAACTACAAATAGATGATTTCAGCAAGGAAATATTTGTTTATCACTACCACCTTATAATTATATAACACTTTTTTATTTAAAAATGCTTTCACATAAATAATCACATATGATCTAACCCCAAAATTGAAGTAAGTAGAACAGTATGTTTAATTACCAACTCACAGGTGAGTTAGTTGAGTGATCTGTCTTGTGCAAAACAAGGTGTTACTTGCTGACTGAATCTGGACCATGACTGGTGTCTTATCTTCAATTGACTGCCCTTTCCACTGTAAGTCTTGAAATTATATATACCAAATTACAAGATTAGTGCCCGAATTGGCAAATATTTGTGTTTGGTATGGTCAAGGCCCTCTCTTATGTGTTTGAAGGATAAGCCAAGTTGTTTCTCTGGAAATCAGTATGCCTGGTTAATAGAGAGCATTATCTCCACATAAAAGAGAAATAACAATATGAAGTAGTATATGAAGACAAAATTTTATGACTGTTTAATCTATAGCAAGTGTAATAATCAGAAAAGACCCCATGGAAAAGTAGGGCTCATCTTTGGAGAGACAGCAATATTCAGATTATAAGAAAAGAGGTTGGCATTTTCAGAGAGATTCAATTGTTTGAATAAAGATAAGTTACTAGCAAGCATGCAGTGAATTGTTAAGAGGGTAAGTAGCTCACTGTGGCAGAAGCAAAAGTAAAACAAAATAAATAAGCAAAACCAAAAAAAAAAAATGGATATTGAGAAAACCAGTGTTGCTTGTTTTCTAACCAGCACTAAAAATGGATGGTTTTGAATTACAAGGAAAACTATTCAGAATTAATTTACAGATAAAGAAGAGCCTTGAGGTTTTGAGTAGGAGTATGTCACTATCACATAGAAATGTTTATAGAAAGAATAACTTCTTTGGGGTGCATAGCATGGAGCATTACTGTGAAAGTTAGATGTACTTCTTATACAATTAATTTGGTAGGCTCCATGTTTTGTGTAACAGAACAACAAAAACAACAACAAACTTCATTTAATATCTTTAAAAATAATTTACATTCAAAGAGGAGTAAGTTTTGAAAACTTAAATAAGCCATAGTAGATCATGTAAACTATCTTGAGAGGAAAAAAGACACAAGTATTAGGAATATATAGGCACATCACCCACATATGAACAGGAAAAAAAATATGTAGTTCATGTTTTAAAAAAGAAGAAAACAATTGAAAGTGTGCTAATTGAATTTGAAAGACACCTGGCACCTTGAAAACTTTCTCATCTCTAATAATATATTGTATTTTGCCATTTGAAAATATAATTGAAAGATAATACATCTTAAAAACAAAATGGGTAGAAATAGCCATTTAACTAGCCCTGCAGAAACCAATGATAATATAAACTAATGGACTATTCATGTTTTTCCCCATAAGCTTTTAAAAAGGAGTTTTAAATTATTTTTCAATTAGGGCACTGCAAAACTTTTCTCAATGCAAATGACATCTTTAAAGAGGGCTATTTAATATTTTACCACAGTACTTTGCTCTTTCATGGAATGTAACTAATTCTAGCACTGCCAATAACTTATAATCTTGCCTTGATTTAAAACAGGCAATCTGTTTGGCCCTTTCTGAAAAGACAATCAGGAAAACAAATGGAACTTTGTTTTGGAGTGAGGTAATTGTAGTAATTCTGAACACAAATGCTATGAAGGAAATAGTGTTTCACACCAAATGAGACCCTAGGCTTAGGAGTCAGACTATTGTGACTTTGGGTAAGTTATGTACTCTATATGGTCCAATTTCTTCAATTATAAAATTGAGAAAATAATAGATATGATAATATACATAATTTATAAGTTTTATACAAAGATTACATGAACACTTATAAAATGATTATCATAAGATTCAGTATACAGAAAACAATCCATACATGATAGCTATTATTACTTGGATTTACACTTCATTGAGTGTTTCCTTAGCAAAACATTACAGTCCATGTAACTACACTCAAAAGGTATGCAAAATAGGAATTTTACATGTGGAAAGTATAAAGTTCTTTCATTGTTCTAGTGGTAGACATAGTAATTAGATGAACATTTCTCTTCATATACCTTTAGTGTTATCTCTGATAAAGAAAATGTAAAGAGACAACTGAAACATCATTTTCACATATGTGTGAGCTTTTACCTTTATACCTACTCAGGAACACAGAATATTCCAAGAAAAAGCCACATCCAATATGTGTGGAACACTTAGAACTTTCCATGTCCAGAAAATGAATGATGCTAATACTTTTGAGCTAGATATTAATTAGCATTCCATTTGGTCTGAATTACTTAACTTTTATAAACAAATAATTCAAATTAGGAATGGTTTATCCACATTTTCCCTTTAAAAGTGGCTATTTGTAGGATGAGGTTGTAGCTCAGTGGTAGAGCATTTGCCTTGCACGTAGGAGGCACTGGATTTGGTCCTCAGCACTGCATAAAATTAAATAAATAAACTAAGATATAGTGTCCATCTACAACTAAAAAATGTTTTAAAAAGTAGCTATTTGTCACTAATAACCCTTGTTTAGTAAGAAGTGATTAAGATTTCCTTCTTCCTTCAAATATTTTATAACATTTATTGCTATGTGTTGAGAGCCACAGCCGAAAGGGCTCCAGCAAACTTTCAGACTGCCAGCTGATGATTGGCTCACAGCGGCCCCAGCAACACCTAGCTGATTGGCTCCTCTGTGGAGATGCTCATTGAGCTGTTTCCCTGCCCTTTCAGACTACCAGCTGATGATTGGCTCACAGCAGCCCCAGCAACATCTAGCAACATCTAGCTGATTGGCTCCACTGCGGTGATGCTCATTGGTCTGTTTCCCTGCCCTTTCAGACCACTGGAGCTGCTCATTGGGGGACTTTTTTGGCTCCGCCCATGCGACCCAGCCAATTGGCCTCAAGAGCAGGAGGATTGTGGGAGGAGGAGGTTGTTGGGGTGTGGCTTGTGGGAAGCCGGTGGTGGCAGTTGGGCTCTGAGGTTTTTTTTCCTGAGGAGCTGTTTTGTTTATCTTGTGTGGTTCTAAAAATAAAGTTAGTTTCTTTTGACAAGTGGCTCCTGAATTGTGCCCAGTCAGACTGCGGCAGCTATGTAACTATATAATCAACTATGTATAATATATAATACAAATGTAACTCTAAATTTGTTATAATATAAATTAAAATTATAAATTATATGATGAGAAAATTGCTAATATTTTTTTTGAATTTTAATTTAAAAATTTATGGTTAGAAAAAGTGAGTTATTATTCCTTAATATGCTATATTTTATGTTACCTTATGTGGAAAGGAAGAGAGAAATTTCTATATATCATCACTGAAATTGCTTCTATTAAAGAAGCTAAAAATTGTATTGTTCTGGTAATTATATATTGCTTGGAAAATATTTCCAAAATTATTGAATCAGATCTTGATAATAAAATAAATATGCAATGTAGTATTTTCCCCTTTTTGAAATACTGGAATAATATAGGAAATTTACTTTTTGAATGTAGAAGTGGAAGTTGGAGGAGTCTAATTACTGTACAATTTGGTCAGAAGGTTCAGAAATGTTCTAAAATATATTCCTTGTGTGTGTATGTGTACCTTGGAAGAGTAAATGCTCCTATCTTTTTAACACTGGTTAGAGGTTTCCTTTCCTTGGGCAGAAAGGATGGAGATAGCTGAACAAAAACACCAGGATTTACTTTGTTTATCAGGATTTCCATGGAGTTTATATTCTGTTCTCTGGACCTAGTGGACCAAACAGTCTTCTGGTTTATTCATTCTGGTTCATGGATATTTGGTCTGTCCTTGCACTGAGATATCAGCCATCTAGTCATAGTCATACATCCATCCTTTCACTTAGTCAATAAATATTAATTCCTTACTATATTCAAAGTACATTTTGACTTTCTGCAATTACATGAATCAATAAGTAAAATGGCACAGATTGACTTACTAACATACAATGTGATGAAATATTTGACAATATTATTTACAAAGTGCCATGTAACTAAACAAGAAGAAACAGATTAATTCTACCTAAGGATGTCAGACAAGATTTCACAAGATAATTGACATTTGAGCAAAATGTTGGAGAATGAGTAAGAAATACTCAATAGAGAATGAGAAAGAAGTGGAGGGAAATCCAAACACACAAAATGTATGAAAGGTCAAAACAGTGAAGCATCTGGAATATTTGTGGATTTAAGAGTAGTTGGAGTTATGGCCAGTAGATTACAGGACAGGGAGTTTCAGGAGATGCATTGGAAAATTTGATCAAATTTTTAAGTTTTTTTTTATATTATGCTAAGGAATAAAAGCTAGTAAAAGCAACTGAGAATCATAGTAGTCGAGAAACATAAGAAGGGCTGGGGATGTGGCTCAAGCGGTAGCCCGCTTGCCTGGCATGCGCAGGGCTCTGGGTTTGATCCTCAGCACCACATAAAAGTAAAATAAAGATGTTGTGTCCACCGAAAACTAAAAAATAAATATTAAAAAATTTTCTCTCTCTTTCTCTCTCTCTCTCTTTCTCTCTCTCTCTCTCAAAAAAATAAGAAACTTAGAGAAAAATTAAATATTACAGAATATTTCAAGGGAGAAAGGGTCACAGGAACAAAAAGTAAAAATTGGCCAATGTCTACTTGCCAAGGAAATAAACAACACATGGTTACCAACAGCACTTAAACTGTCAAATAAAATTTTGAACAAATTCATCTGAATTCTTTTAAGACTTCTGAAAGGGAATGTAAACTAGAGTACACGGTAGCATGATTGAATTTGCTTATAAATAATACTGTAAGGAGCCAATTATACCAAGGTCCTTAAATTCAAGCTAAATGTGGAGCATTACTTAAGTCATGATGTTTGTTTTTCTGCTAATAGTGAATGTCTTGATGCTCAAAATGAAATAATTCAATTCACTCACCATTGATGAATATTGAGTTAGAGGCATATAATCAGGTCTGTTTTCCATTGTAAAACTTGTTGCTTCAGGTTCAATGATAACTGGCTAAAAGCAAAAGTGAAAACATTAAATGTTGAGACAAATATCCTATAAGAAGTAAAACACAGTTGTTTATAAAACACTCATATATTCCAGTTAATGTTGTAATGTTTTCACACAAAAAAATGTCAGATCATAAACTAAACACATTTATAATGGTCATTCTATTACTAGTTAATGTTTGAAAGCTTCATATATGTTAGCTATTATACTTTTACACATGTTTACTCCTTTAATCCTCACAACAACCTTATGAGGTAGGTACTATTACTACACACATGAGGAAATCAGGGCCCAGAGAAGTAAAGTAACAGCCAAAGTCACAAAGCTTCTAAGAAATGCAACTGACATTTGAATTCAAGGAGTCTTTTAATCACTAGACCCCCCAGACTAGTGAACACAAAGGTTCATTTTAATCATATTATGAAAATATGAAGGGATTGATTTAATAATCTTTATATAGAAGATAATGTATTCCAGGATCTATTTTTAGTGATTTATCAGTATCAAATTATTTTATGTCTTGGTGTCATATTAATTTAACTTATTTACATGAACATTTGAAAAAATATACTACATAAAATATATATTGAATCATCTTAACTTCACTTCTATTCCTGGAAAAACTGAATGATAAGTACATTTTAAGAAGTTTATGAACAAATACACATAAAAATTTAACATCCTTACAAAAGAAAAAAATTCCTGGATATCATCAAGATTGAATCATGAAGAAATTAAAAACCTGTTGAACAAATCAGTAAAGAATGAGATTGGATGAGTAACATGAAATCTTGAATTTAAGAAAATCCTAGGAACATATGGCTTCACTGCTACTTTTATCCACACATATAAAGAAGAATAATTTCAATTATTCTTAATTTAATCCAAAATATTAAATAGGAAGGAATTCTTCCAAACTCATTCTGCAAGGTCATCATTACCTTGATACTAAAAACAGATAAAGACACAACAACAATAACAAAAATAAAACTACAGGCCAAAGCCTTGGGGAATTTAGATGTGAAAATCTTCAATAAAATAAACGAAACCAAGTCCAACAGCACATTACAATGATGATTTACCATGATCAAATGTGATTCATCCCAGGGAAAAGGATGGTTCAACATATGCAAATCAAAAAACATGATATCAATCGACAGGACAAAAATCATATGATCATCTCAACAGGTACATTAAAATTATTTGATAAAATCATGCATCCCTTCATGATAAAAGTGCTGAAAAAATTAGGTATAATTCAATATAATAAAAGCCATTTATTATAAGTCAACAGCTAACATCAACCTGAATGGGGAAACGGTGAAAGTTTTCTCTCTCAGATCTGGAATAAAAAGGATTCACACTTTCACCATTTTTATTCAACACAGTACTAGCCAGAGTAATCTGGTAAGAAAATGACTGGGATTCTAATTAGAAAAACAAATATTCTGTGCTTGTATAAATATATCAAAATAGATTCTACTGTCATGTATAACCAAAAAGAAAAAATAAAAATATATAAAAATACAATAAAAATAATTAAAGTTAAAAAAAGAAATGAAAAACACTCAAATTAGGAAAGAAATCAAATCACTGCTAGCAGATGATACGTTCTTACATATAGAAAAACCTCAAATACTCCACTAAAGAAAACTATTAGCCCTAACAAACAAATTGAGCAACATTGCAGGATATAAAATCAACATACAAAAATCACAGCAGCTTTAATCACAACTACTCAGGATGGTAAGGCAATAATATATACTTGATGCCAGGTTGGCAACTTAGAGACCCTATCTCAAAATAAAATGAATAAAACAAAAAGGTCTTTGGAAGTAGCTTAGTGATAGAGCACTTACCTAGCATGTGCACAGCACTGGGTTCAATACACATTACCAGAAAAAAAACAAAACAAAACAAAATAGTAGTGTCAACACTTCCCTATATGCCAACAGGGAATTATCTTGAATAGAAAACTCAAAAGCAATACCATTTACCCTAGTTATTAAATTAAAACACCTAGGAATACACTTAATGAAAGACGTGAAAGAACTGTACAATGAAAACTATAGATTTTGATTAAAAAATTAAGAGGAAACATAAAAATAGAAGGCCATTCCATGTTTATGGATTAGACAAAAACAATATTTTTAAGCTGTCCAAATTATTCAAAACAATCTACAGATTCTGTGCATTCCCTGCCAAAATACCAGTGACATTCTTAAAAGAATTATTAAAAAAAATCATAAAACTTGTATTTATCACAACAGCAAAGCAAGAGGCATTACGTTAACTGAATTCAAAATATACAACAAAAAATAATAGACCCATGGACCAGTGTAATGGAATAAAAAGACTAGAAGTAAACCCACACATCTAAAGCCAACTGAATGTCATCAAATAAACTAAGAAACACACATTAGAAAAAGGGCAGCATTTTCAACACACCATATTAGGTAACCTGGACATCCACATGCAGAAGAATGAAACTAGATGCTTATTGTTCACCAGTTACAAAAAATCAATTCAAATATATTAAAGACTTTAATGTAAGACCTGCAAGTACAGATTACTAGAAGAAACCAAGGGAGAAATTCTTTACAACAATGGAATGGGCAAGGATTGTTTTAAAAGCTCATAAAAGATAGAAAAACTTAAAGATAAACAAAGGGCTGGGGTTGTAGCTCAGTGGTAGAGCACTTGCTCAACACATGTGAGACACTGGGTTCAATCCTCAACACCATGTTAAAATATATATATATATATATATATATATATATATATATATATATATATATATATATATATATATATAATTTAAATAAAGTTATTGTGTTCATCTACAACTGAAAATTATTTTAAAAAAATAAACGAGGGGGCTGGAGTTGTGGCTCAGCGGTAAGACACTCACCTAGCACACACAAGGTGCTGTGTTCAATCCTCAGCACCATGTAAAAATAAATAAATAAAAATAATATATGTAAAAAAATAAATGAACAAAATTACATCAAACTAAAAATATTCTGTACAGCAAAAGAAACAAGTCAAAAGACTAAAGAGACAATCTGCAGAATGGGAGAAAGTATCTGCAAACTTTACATTTGACAAGGACTTAATAAGGTATAATGAACTTAAATAACTTGATAGCATAAAAAAGAAAAATAGAAATTAAAATAGGCAATAAACATGAACAAAAATTTCTCAAAAGAAGATACACAAGTGGCCAACAGGTATATTTAAAAATGCTCAACATCACTAATGATTAGGGAAATAGGTATCAAAACCACAAAAGATATCACTTCAAATGTGTAAAAAATAATTCACACATTTGTTGGTTCTTTACTACTATTATACTGGTTCTTTATCCAATTTTAAAAACTACCCTCAATTATATAGCATAACAACAATTAAATTGAATAATACTTTTGACTTAAATAATTTCAGTAATTTGATATCACCTTTTATATTTTTAGCAGAACTTCTTAAGATAAAACCCAATTGTTTGACTAATTTGATAGATAAAAATATACTCTGATCAGCTGAATTTCAATTGATAGGTTTTTATCTTCAAAAAAGAAATATCAGAAAAAAGGAAATTTCAACTGTGATTTTTTCATTGTTAATGAAAGCAAAACCATGGCACTAATTACTTAATGTAAACATAGTCAAATCTTTTGGAACAGTATTTTATTGTCTTTACTACCTCCAAAGCTGAGCATTGAAAAGATAATAGATAAGACTGAATTATAAGATACAGATACATGAAAAAAAAGGAAGAATATCTTTTAATGTTAGAGAGAGGTATAGTTTATCTTACTTCATCATATATAAAAGAGTGTTTCTTCCCTTTTATGCTTTTTTCTAACTTATCATATATTGAAGTGAATAATATGGTTTGAAGTTAGGTATCAGTTTTATATATAACTTGAAAAAATCAGGAAAGATATTCAATAAATGGTTGACAATGAATAGTCCTGAAGGTGGAGGGAGTTTCAGTTTTTACTTCACACAATTTAAAAATTGCTGGGTTAAACCAAAGCAATCAAAAAATCATGTGAAAATAAACTCTGAGGTCAGTTCTGTTTGATAATGAATAAATTCATACTCATACTAGAAATAAAGAATTTTAAGTCCTCTTTGCTGCACCATAAATATACACTTTTATACTTTATATTACACATAATATTGTATATTTTCATAATCATATTTTTAAAATAGTTATATTTTCTAGTACTGTATATCATATAGTAGTGAAATGTGGTTTTTACTTATTTTTATTTCCTCAAATTAAAAAAAATCATAATAGTGCTTAACACATTTATGGTTTTCACTTGATTAGCTGACACATTTTTTATTTTTTAAAAAAATATTAATTTTAAATAGCAGATTTTTCTTTTTCCTTTAATGTGCTGTGTTGATAAATATACTGGACAATCAAAAGCCAACAGAATTTAGTGATGGTTTTGTTAATTATTTGTTACAAGTTAGCATACAGTAGGGACTGTTTAAATGTTGGGTGAACTAAACTGATAATAAAGTTAAAGAACTGAAGAAGAACTGAAGTAAAAGAAATGTATAAAATTCAGAAATGTTAGAGGAAGCATATTAATATTGGTGACAAAAAATCATCCAGTGAAATTTAGAACAGGACATTAATGCCATATGAAGCCACATATTATATGCCCAACATATAAATAGATAGATATCTAACTAAATTTAAGAATTAGAAGAGCCCAGAGATGACACTCTAAATACTTCACTTTGCATATAAGAACATTAAGATACACTGATAGTAAGCAAATCATTCAAGGTCACACAGCAAAAGATATGACTGAGATAAAACTAATTACTATGTTTCTGACACATATATTCCACATGGTTTGACAAATGATAAAGAAATGTTCCATAAAAGACAGGATGTGGTAATTTCCATAATAGGTATATCAATATGGTGTCATAAGAATAAAACCAAAATTAATATTAGAACTTTTCAGTGAAATAATCATTTATTGTAATAATTAAGAAAAAGGAAACTGTATCTATACCACCAAAGTCAATCCCACTTAGCTACATGTTTGCCATGCAACATTGTAAGTTATTCAGTGCTAGTATATCAAGTTTCTGATGTATAAACTGTCGCTAATAATAGCATATACTAATGTGAATTAAATAAGCATGTGTTCAAAAGTTAGAACAGCTTTTGATCTGTTGCAAATATAACCTGTTCTGCTAAATTTATGTTTCTCTGTTACAAACTAGTCCATGATTAATGGGTAAAAGTTGAAAGATGTCAACATAAATTAGAAGTTTTGTTACACAATTTTCCCTAATATGCTTATGTTCTGAAGTGCTCAGTAACAAGTTTTATTACAATTAGAGAGAAATATTTCAACAATATATGAAGACATTTAGAAAGTGCTAAAATTCAATAAGTATCCTTGGTTAGTGCCAGAAATAACTAAGAGATCAATACATTTTCTTTGTGTTAACAGATCTGGGGAACTGGTATTAACAAAACCCCACAAAATTAGTAGTTTTTGTAGCAGATTTCTCTCATATTGTGTTTTTAATGTATAGGAATCTGGTACCTATTTAAAGCAAATATATGCAAGGATCAATATCTTGAAGTAAGAATTATAAGCCACAGAGTAAGTCTGTTAAGATGGGTTGACTGATTCTGGAATGCATATACTAATTAAGGTATATCCATTATATTTTATTAGTATTCTTATTTTTATTATTGTGATCGAATTACAAAGACCTTAAATTTGATGTTTTGAATCATCTGCTCCAATCCTATTTTGCTTATAACTTTTTCATTTTGTGTGAGCAAGTCTGTTGGAATACAAGGTATGTTTTTAAGCAACGCTTATATGGTAGTATAGCAAAATGCTATAAATGTTAGTAATTATTGAATAAAATTAAATTCAATAAATGTCAGAATTTATTCAATAAATATTAATGATTATTGGTTTTGAAAAAGGCTAATTAATAAAGGCTTCATAAATTATTTTAGTCAAATAGGCTAGAAAGGTTGATAAAAAATTGAAGCAGTAGAAATTGCTGCTGGGCATGATGGCACATACTTATAATATGGGTTATCTGGAAGGCTTGGACAGGAGGATCAAAAGTTCAACACTTGCCTAGGCAATTAGAAGAACTTGTTTCAAAATCAAAAACAATCAATCAATCAAACAATTAGGGCTATGGATATAGTCCAGTGACAGAACACTTGTGTACCGTGTGAGGCCCTGGGTTCAATCCTTAGAATTGGAAAGAGGGAAGAAGGAAGGAAGGAAGAAAGGAAGGAAGGAAGGAAGGAAGGAAGGAAGGAAGGAAGGAGTGGGGGATGAAAGGAAAGAAAGGAAGGAAGGGCAGAAGGAGAAAGGAAGGCTGAAAATGGTTTTAGGAGGAGATAACACCATGAACAAAAATATAAGATGGAAATTGCAGACCAAGGATGGTGGATTGATTTGCTTGATGGGGAGCAAAATTATGGGACAGAATATATATTCTTGAGCCCTGTATATCATCTTTGAATTATTTGTTGGAAAATAGTAAAAATGTTTTGGATTCTAATGAAAGTTGAATCTTTCACTTTAAAAGCATTTTCTTCTTCACATCTGGATCCAGGAAAAGGGACTGAAGTTCAATTATTACCGGTAGCACTGATGTCATTTTAAACCATACCAGGACTTTGCCTTTGTGAATATAGAAATAAAAAATAAGCTTTTTTTTTGCTTTAAATCTTTCTGTAAATTTGAAGACATTAAGCTTTTAATTTAAACACAATAAAAACACAACATTTAAGTGGTACCCCAATTCAAAAATATAGGATATTTAAAAGCATAAAATAAAGTTGAATGAAAAAAGTGAAAAAGAAAATGAATAAATGTCTGCCCCTCCATTTCTAGTCATAGAAGAATTCAAATACAAATTTTTTTTGTTGTTCCACTAAATGTCTCCCAGCTCTAGCTTCCTATCCAACATTGAATTGCTTATTTTTCCTTTGCAATTTCAGTTGTGCTTTCAAAACTGCCAGTCTATATTCTGAATTACCAGTCCCTCAATATACAGTCCAAATCTTCATTCCTCTCTTCCATCCATCCACACAGCATCCACCACACTCATTCTCTCTCATCACATGGCCATTCTTTATGAACAAATCATCTCATACTCTTCTACTAAAAGTCATACTTTTCTGTAAAAAGCATATACAAGAGGGCTGGGGTTGTGGCTCAGCGGTAGAGCAATTGCCTAGCAGGTTTGAGGCCCTGGGTTTGATCCTCAGTACCACATAAAAAAAAGCATATATAAGAGAGAATGGGGCAGGAGAATAACAATTGCTGTGCTAGCCTTGGTAGCTTCAAAAACTAAAATAAAAGGTCTGGGTATTATAGCTCAGTGGCAGAATGTCCCTGGCTTCAATTCCTAGTACCTCAAAAAGAAACAAACAAAAAAGTATGGATAAACACCTCTGTTCTTAATGACCATATTGTTTAATAGTACAAATGTACATATATTCACAATGGAATATTACTCATTCAAAAAGAATGAAATTATGGAATTTTCTAGTAAATGGATGCAACTGGAAAATATCATGCTAAGTGAAATAAGTCAGTCCCAAAAACCAAAGGCCAAATATTCGGTCAGATATGTGGATGCAAACCGAAAACAAGGGAGGTAGGGAGAGGAAGAAAAGAAATTCACTGGATTAGACAAATAGGAATAAAGGAAATGGAGGGCAGATGGGAATAGGAAAGACAATAGAATGAATTAGACATAATTTTTCCTTGCTCATAAATGAATCTATGACCTTTGTAACTCCACATTATGTAGAACCACAAGAATGGGATCCTAATTGTAATGGGTTGTACTCCATGTATGTATAATATGTCAAAATACACTCTACTTTTATATATGTATATATATAAAATGTACAAGTCTATTTGGTTGACATTACATCATGTAAAAATTAATTCAAAGGGTAATAGAATCATTTTGTGAGGAAACATATTATGATTTAGATGTGTTGTCCCTCAAAAGCTCATGTGTGGGACAATGCAAGAAGGTTTGGAGGAGGGATGATTGGTTATAGCCTTATCCTAATCAGTGGATTAATCCCATCCCATTAATCCACTGATTAGGGATGGGATTAATCACTGATCAGGGATGGGATTAATCCACTGATGGGATTCAGTGTGTGGTAACTGGAGGCAGGTGGTGTGTGGCTGGAGGAAGTAGTTCATTGGAGGCAGGGCTATGGGGTATATATTTTGTATCTGGAAAGTGGAGATTCTCTCTCTCTGCTTTCTGATCACTATGTGAGCTGCTTCCCTCTGCTACACTCTTCTGCCATGATGTTCAGCCTCACCTTGAGCCCCAAGTAATGGAGTCTTCTGTCTATGGATTGAGTCCTCTGAAACCATAAGCCCTTAAATAAACTTTTCCTCCTCTACAATTGTTCTGGTCAGATCTTTTAGTCACAGCTGTGAAAAAGCTGACTAAAAACATGAAAGTCCATGATGAATATATACTTATTTTCTCTCTCAGCTCTTCAAAATATCCCATATTCCCTCTGTCAATTGGATGGTGTAACTCCCATAGTGCTAAATACCTCTAATTATCTCTACAAGTTTTATCTTACTTTAAAATCTAAAATGTCCAACAACTTTACAACAGCATCTGCTTTCATATATATTGAAAAGAATGCAGTTGATTTGTGGTAATGAATCTGATATTAGTTTTAAAATTATTTAAATATCATCACCCTACGTTATCTTAAAACCCACACTTAGAGAAATTTTTTCTTTAAATTGGTAGAAGGTTTGATGTTATTTGAAAAAAAAACCTCAAAATAAGAAACAAATTTTAAATTTTTTTTTAAACTTGTCATGTTGTATTTTTGTGACTGAACTTTTTCTATATTACCTAGTTAATAGGTACACTTTTGACTGATTGATTATTTTCAATGAATATGAATGGGGAGTAACACTAGTGAAATTAGCAGAGTAAGGATCTACAATGATTTTTGCATCTGTAACAGTGATGAGAAAAATAAAAGACTGGTCAGAATCAACTTTTATCTTTTAGAATTTGGAAATTAACCAAAAATTTTTAGCAATTGGTAGAATTTATTCAAGAAAAGTGGTGGAATCTCCTGGAGAACAGTGGGCATTATGTTATCTTCATTTATCCTGATCTCATTCTCCCTGTTTGTGGTAAGCCAGCAGTGTTAAATTACACTGAAAACAACAGCCTGGCATCCCACAGAAAGGTAGAATAAGGTTGAAGCTCCTTCAAAGCCTCATTTCTAGAGAACTGTTATTATTTGATCTGTCTGGTAATTTCTTGGAAGACCCCACTTACAGGGCTATCTTTATTTGCCCAAATTAAGTATTCATCTAGTAGTAAACCTTTTCCCTTGGGTACTTTCTTTTAACAATAAGAGGTAGTTTTTTTGTTGTTTGTTTGTTTGTTTGTTTGTTTTACTACATGGCTGTCTGAGGTGTGGTAACAATTGGGCAAACAAGAAGCTAACCAAAAATTACAAAGGAAAAGCTGGAGAACTATGTTGTTCAAAGGAGCTTTCATAAGATCCAATGAATTCATGGGGAAATCTCTAAATCTATGGGTATGCATGGAGATGTATGCATGACCAGGGTTGTGCATGTAATTAGCAAACACCCATGAAGGTTTCAAGTTCTCACTTATGGCTGAAATTGATGTTATAGGAATGCGTGAAAGGAATGCTAAGGATAGAAGGGACAACTACATAGTTGAATTGTATGTTTCTCTGTGTTACTATATGCTTCAAAAAAAGTGAGTGGCCATTACTATTCTGCTTAAAACTCTCTGCCTAACACAACCTGCATAATTTTAAGTCATGTCTTTTTAAACTCTGCAAATAAACAGTGGATTTATAAATTTCAGTGACCATAACTATTATTCTGGTTTTTTTACAATACTTTATTTTTAATGTGGTGCTGAGGATCGAACCCAGTGCCTTAAACGTGCTAGTTGAGCGCTCCACCACTGAACCACAACCCAGCCTTATTCTTCATTTTTACCCCAAAAGAATTAATCATTTACAGAAAACAATGTTCACTTTCTGAGATTCTGAAATACATTTCACATGGAACAGAGAATGATACAGTAAGAAGTAGAAAATCATGATCTTTTAAAAAACTTGATCTTGGCTGAATTATTTCTTCTACTCTCAGATCCCCATATCCCTGCAATTTTTTTCATCATGACATATTGGGATCTGTATGCTATCAAAAAGTTTGTGTGAAGAAAACACTTGCAGACTATATATCTGATAAGGGCTTAATACCTAAAATGCATGAAAAACACATAGAGTTCAATAGCAAACCAACCAAAAAATTGACAAAGAACCTGAATAGATACTTTTAATCCAAAGAGGACATACAAATGGCCAACAGACATATGAAAAAGTTCTCAGCATCAGAAATCATCAGGGAAATTCAAACCAAAACCACAAGGAGATATTACCTCACACTGTTTTTTGCAGAAAACATTGTTTTCTGCAAATGATTTCCATGGTTATTATTAAAAAGACTAGCCAGCACAAGTGTGTGTGAAAATGGGCAGTAAAGCGTACCTCTGTGAACTACTGGTGCAAAATGTAAACTGGTATAGCCATTTTGAAAAACAGTATAAGAGTTTCTCAAATAATTAAAAACAGAATTATCATATGATCTGGAAAATCCCTTTCTGGATATACACTCAAAGGAATTGAAATTGATACCACAAAAATATATCTGCATTCTGATGTTTGTTGCAGCGTTATTCACAATAGCCTGGAAATAACTTGTGTCCATTGATGGATGAATGGATAAAATAACCCATATGCACAAAGAATATTATTAATTTTTAAAATAAATCCTTGCCATTTGTGATGATTTGCAAGAACCTGAAGGACATCATGCTAAGTGAAATAAACCAGATGTCAGAAGAAAAATCTTGCATGGTTTCATTCATACGTAGAATCAAGAAGATAAATGTATAACTAACGACAGAGTAGAATGATAGTTACCAGGAGCAGGGAGGTCAGAGAAAGCTATTTTGGGGTCAAAGATAGAAATTACAGTTATGTGGGATAAACAGATGTAATGTAAAACATGGTAACTATAGTTAATAACGCTGTATTATATAATGAAAATTTGCTGAGCGGGTAGATTTCAGGTGCTTTCACCCTCACTCCCCATACACTTTCATGCAATGTAGTTATGTGAGGAAAAGTATATGTTCCTTTGATTTACATTGTAATAATTTTACCATGCATATGTAAATCAAAATACCCTACTGTATAATTAAATATAGATACACTTAAAAATAAAATAGAATCTCCTATTATTCTTTCCTAATTCTTAGGATCTTCTTTATTCTCTCCTATTTCCTACTTGCCACAGGGTTTATTCCTTAGCTGGAGATATTCCTAACCATATAACCTAAGCTTTATAGAAATTTCATTTTCTTTTCTTGTTAGATAAATGAATAAGTAGAATGGTTAATAGTATGGATATATAATATCCCTCATCACCATTGAGCTCTATCAAACAAAATATAATCCAGCCTACAGATCATCAAATTCAAATGTTCCCCTTATGTAAAAGAAGCTGACTATCTATGATATAATTTCAATTTCAAAATCCTAAATATTTAGTATATTTGAAAAATAAATTTAAGACTCGCCTTTGGGGAAATACCAAATAAGTAATTTCAGTCATAATGCACAAATAGAAATTTTTAAAAATTTTTTCAATAGAAATTGTTGTTATCAAGCCCACTTGGGGATACATAATTTTCAGCTTTCTTTAGAAAATACAACAAAATGTGGTGCTGGGTACAGAGACAGAGAAAATGCTTAGTAAGAAAAATGAATTCTATTTCCAGCACCAATTTAAAAGGAAAAAGAAAGAAAGATAAGAAAGAAAGAACTTTCATTTCCAGCTTTTTCTTATGGAATAAATTTAAAATTATTAAGGTTAAAAAAAGTGTTTAAATACTCCAGCATAAGTAAGCAAGTGTTTTTATGTTTTAAATAAAATTAAAGAGTATAAATGTATGATCCATTTTATTTATTTTATTATTTATTTATTTATTTTGGTGGTTCTGGGTATTGAACCCAGGGCCTTGTGCATGCAAGGCAAATATTCTACCAACTGAGCTGTATCCCCAGCCCTCTTGTATTTATTTTAGGTTTTAGCTTTCCATTGCTAAGAAAACATCAAATAAAGTTAAATAAATTAATTATGGTGATATTATTAAAAACCCTAATGTTATAAGGAAAGTAAAATGGTGATAATAATTGTTCCTTTTAATCTCTGTATGTAGAAATCTGTTAGGCACTGTATTTCAAATATTCCTCATAATAGAGAATAGTTGCAGATAACCTCAGAAGAGTTTATTATTGGTCAGAAACAAGATTGAAGCATAGGTTTGATTAGTTTTGGAGTATATTTGTGTGTATACACACATTCCCCCCTACACACACACACACACACTTGCTACTGACTATAATAGGAATTCTCAAAGTTTGGTCCTCAGATTGGAAGCCTCAGCATAACATAGGAAGCCAAATTCTTGGATCTCATCTCACACATATTGAAATGAGAATGGCAAGAACTGGAGCCTAGTAAATTGTGTTTTAATAAGTTCATCAGAAAATCCTGCTGTAAACTCAAATTTGAGAACTGATTTCAACCAAATTAACATATATTAGATAAAAAGAAGAAATATAAAAAGTATTTCTCACAGAATGTAACTGGTACTAAGCATTAGATTAATCTAGGAAAGTTCTAAAATGTACATTAATAACAAGGAGAAACTTATACATAGAAAGAATATGGAAATATGGACTCTTAAAAATAAGTCAAAAATTTTTACTATGAATACAATTCTTTTTATTATTTCTGATTTTAAAATTTATTTTTATTGTATATATCTGAAGTATATAACATGATTTTTTATACATCTACATGTTAAAACAATTACTATTGTAATTTATTACTTTCCATTGTTACCTTTTGAAGGGCATTAGAATCTCCAAAGTCTAGTATCTTATTAAACTTTCAATGTACAATATTATTAACTATAGCTTAATTCTAGACATTGGATCTCTAGACTCATCCGTCCAAACTGAACATTTGTATTATATCCTTTGACTTACTCTGTCCTATTTTCTCCCCATTAATTTCCGTGGTAACCACTGTTCTACTCTATTTATTTGAGTATTTATTTCTATTTATTTGATTTTTTATTAGATTTTGCAAATAAGTGAAGTCAAATGGTATATTTCTTTTTCTGTATGGCTTATTTCACTGCTTCCAGTTTCATTCATGTTGTTGTGAATAGCAATAACTCCTTTTGGAAAGCTAAGCAATATTGCATCACAAGTATTGTGTGTGTGTGTGTGTGAGAGAGAGAGAGAGAGAGAGAGAGAGAGAGAGAGTCTTCTGTTGATTACTTTATTCATTCATTAGTTGAATATTTTTTAATGAAGAGCACTTAGGACAACTTCTGAGTTTCCCAAGAAAATGTTATGTTCCAATAATCCTGCCTTCAATGTGAGCACTATATTTCTATTTTAATACTTTTAAATATACTTTTAATTGTAGATGGACACAATACCATTATTTTATTTTATTTTTTGCATGCCACGGATCAAGGAATTTTTATTTTCAAGTCTTATTACTTTTAATAAATATTTTATTTATTTTTATGAGATGCTGATGATGGAACCCAGTGCCTCACACATGCTAGGCAAGCACTCCACCATTGAGCCACAACTCCAGCCCAAACTATTTTAATATTTTTGTTGCTTTTAAATTCTGATTTTTCTTTTGGTATCAGGGATGGACTCATGGCTCAACATCTGATAATCATATTCTCTACCACTGAACCACACTCCAATCTAGTTTGATATTTAATTGGACAAAATATGCTTGTGAAAGATATTCTTCATTACATTTCCTATTGTAAGAATATATGGATTATATTAAATCAGATATTTTTCAGAAATTCCAATGATGTTGGTGTATGGTCTCTTTTTCACCAAATGAAAAGATATTTTAACAAAAAAATTCCTTTAATAATAGATTCTAAAGGATCATTAGTTCATGTACATTTCCTAGCAGAAATCCGTTTTAACATTAGAATCATTTTTAAATAGTCATTGCAAATATAGGTATAATATTTCATGCAGATGTGCATATATCATGCACTATGGGTAGGTTATTAAAGCTTTCTGGTATTAGTTGATATTCAGGTGATATACATTAAAAGACAATTCAAACTATAATTCAGTACCCCAAAATATTAAATGATCACTCAAGGTATGAAGCTGACACTGGATTCAGGAGCTATATCTTCTAAAGAGATAATGTTCAAAGACTTGAAAATTCAAACTAGCCCCTCAAGTCTGGATACTGAAAATATCATAATGATAAAACTTATTTCCAAAGGTATTCAGTATAGCAACATAGTGCAATGTAAAGACATTATACTAGGAATCTGATAATCTAGTCTGGATGTTAGGTAAAATTTGACTGGTGTCTTAACATTGTCATGCAACTAGTTGCAGGACTTAATACAAGCTATTTAATTAGTTTAATCTTAAGAACTAGTGCAACATAGTATTCAAGAACATAGACTCTGTGACTTACTAACTTTGTGACCTTGGGTGTGTTCATTAAACTCTACTGTGTGTTGAACTGTGTCCATAGAAATACGTGTCAGTGTCCTAAAGCACTAGTACCTATGCATGTGACCTTATTTACAAATATAATATTTGCAGATGTTAAGAAGTCAAGATGAATGAGGTCATACTGGATTAGTGTGGCTCCTAAATCCAATGCTTAATATCCTTATAAGAGGGAGAAGCTTTTGGAGACAGACACATAAAAAGAATAAAAATATATGACAACAGAGGTAGAAACTGGAAGGAAGTAACCATTGTCTAGGATCACCAATTGCTGTAGGCAACTACCAGAAGCAGAAAAAGTCAAGGAAGGATTATTTCCTAGAGCCTTCAGAAGGAGAGTGGTACTGCTGACACCTTGATTTTATATTCTAGCCTCTGGAATTGCTAGTGATCAAAATTCTATTGTTTTAAGACATTCATTTTGTGGTGACAATTCATTACAGCAGCCCTAAGAATTTAATACAACCTCTACAAGGATCAGTTCCCCTTTCTGATAAGTTACTTATATTTTACTCAGTCGTTTTGAGGATTAAATGACAGAATGCATATGGAATGTATATACTGTTCATCAAGTATTAGTTCTAATTATTGATGATTGGTACACTTATAAAAGGAATAATATTTTTAGCTTAGATTATCTCACCCTGATACTGAGAGGATCAAATAAGAGACTACATGGGAAGGTATATTTGGAATGGTAATGTGCTCTAAAGGAATTCTAATTTCATATAATTTTACCTACATTGTCTTTGTAACTGGATTTCAATCTTATGGAAAAATAGAAGTAATTTTCCCCAAAGCCAAAAAGAATTACTGTCTTTGCTTTGTTAATAAAATATTTGGGGGGAAATTCTCAAACTTTACCAAAGTCCATACAAGTATCAAACAGCTTTATCATCTCATTCTTCCAGTATCAGGAAAGGAAGACAAATTATGCAAACTCAATTTCAAACACTCATAATGTAAATTAGTTGACCTAAAAAGGGGTGGGACTTGAGGTTCAATATTTCCTCCAAGCTACTCTTGTAACAGAGCAGCTCCCACTGGAAGCTGTTCTTAACAGAATTACTTTCACCTCACCTCACTAATCTAATTTTTTACCCAATCCTTTAAGGATTCATCTTTGCACCATATACTCTTAATTGTAAAGTGAGGATTCTGTACCACACCTTTTTTTTTTTTTTTTTTTAGTTCTGTTAAATAGCATCCGTCATGTTACTAACTAATGCAAAGCCTAGATTTAACTGGGGGGAAAAGTAATGTGTCTCTATGAAAATAAAATCAAGTACTCCTTCCTAAGCATTTGATTCCTGAGGGATGTTATGAGAAAGAAAGGATACCACTACTGTAGAAAGGAGGAGATTTGCCAGAACATAGATTTTTTTCCTGCCATTGTCTCGCTGTGCCCCCTTTATATTCTATAAAAGCCATTCACACCCTGAAGCCTCCTAAAATGGAGATTTGAGGTGAAAATAATCCTTTATCTTCTGCAGGATCAGCTTTGAGTATAGCTGACTTTTTCCACCACTGTCTCCTGAATTTTTGGTCAAGTGGTAGACAGCATGAATATTAGATTCCAGTAACACTCTGAGAAGATGAATCAAATGAATAAGCCAAATTCTTTAAAGTCCAAAAGGATAGAATAATGCAACCTTACATTTGCATATTCTGAATACTGATAAATCATCTTCTTGCTTGTGCAGTTTCTTTGAGCTTAAAAGACTCAGTATGTGCAAATTTTTAAATAACCATTCTTTTTTGCTTATTTTGCCACCTTCTATTATAACACTATATCTTTTGGTGTTTTTACTAGGAACCCAACCAAAGTTTTCTTCTCATCACTATGGAAAAATCATTTACTCAAATTGTAAAAGTTTTTTGAACTGGATTGTAACCCTGAAAATAATATCTAGGTCTCTATTTCTAGTTAAGAAAATATTCCATTTATTTTCTTCTTTACTTCTTCCTGTGAAATAAACATGAAAATATACAAAGTGATCGGTCCACAAAATTATCAAAAACAGTGACAGAGTAAAGTATGCACTAAACTCTAAGCTCTAAAATTTTCCTTTTTTGGTTTTGAAAACAAAATTTTCCTGAATTTTGGGTTATATTTCAAAAATGCCAAATTAGATATTTAGCAAATACATTACATTAATGGGTTGTAGTAACAGTTTGAGATTTGATTATTTGATATTAAAGTTTTCTCTAAAAATAGAAGGAAAGGCTGAAAATGCTTAGCATTTATCTAATGCCTGCCTTAAAATTAATCTTGACTTGTCTTCCAGGAATTTATATGAAATAGCCCCAAAGTCAGACCTGTTTCTTATTCTTTGTATTGTAGCATGTTTTCATTTATCTGTGATGCAAAGGTGCAATGCAAAGCGAATGCATATTCATTTCAAATAACAAAAATCCATTCTGTCTGGCTAAAGGTTTACTCCCATTAGCACTTCAATATGCAATTTACACTTACATTTGGATGTTCAAATTGAGCATCATATCATCAAAGGTAATTTTGTGGATGAATTAATGATCCTTCCATTCTTTGACAATGACTATATTTATGTCAACACCCCAAAATAAGTAGAGACACTAGGACTATTTCCTCTACCTGAAAATTATAAATAATGAACTCATACAAGCTAGTGAATGATTAGGAATATTCTAGCTATAATAGTTCTTTATGTTTCCAGCCTAATACAATTTCTAGAAAACTGAATAAAATTACTAAATTGATTCCAAACACTGCAAACATAGTAGATAGTGTCATTGTGCCTTTGTTAAATTGGCTTCCAGTAGCCTAAGGAGATTTGGTTTAGGATCTTGACCAGTTGTTGCCCAATAGCCTGGGAAATAAAGTAATTTCCCAGATGATATTTATTGCTTAGGCTTCTCCAGACAATAGATGACTTGGAACTTGGTTGGCTACAGAGTGAATATAAAATACAGTGCCCTTCTACTTCTACCCTTCTGCCCTTCTATATCTACTGCTAGTAATAAAATATTTTTCTTCATCTATGAGATTGCCAAATACAATTTTGGTAGCTGTTCACAGAAGCAGGGTCTAACTTTATTTCTCACTTTGTAAAAATCTCAACCCTAGGGTTTGGGATGTACCACAATGGTAGAGTGTTTGCCTATATGCAGGGTCCTGGGTTCAATCCCCATTACTGGAAAAAAATAATAAAAAAATAAAAGCCTAGCCTTAAATTTTATCACCACATCTTATTGATTTAATTTTATTATTATAGGGGAAAATAGGCATATTTTTCTATAACCATTGCTAGGTATGGTTAAATCTGTATAATAGGTAATAGGTAATAGGTAATAAGCATTAGTAAGAATTATGCATAACAAATTTAATATGTTGTATTTAACACAGGGGACTTCAGAATTAAAGACTCTATAGGCCAAAAGAAATTCCATTTTTATGGATAGTCAAGATTAGAAGACAAAGGGTATGATTCAGTGGTAATAAACAGAGGAGAACTTCATGGGCCCTGTTTATTCAGTCTTCTTGAACTATAGGTAAAGCATAGGACCCACTCAAGTGAGGGTATTATTACTTGCTTTCAGGGAAGGTAGATAGGTCATCAAATTCTTTTATAACTGTGTCTCAGGGGGGAAAGGTAGAATAAGGTCAGAGTTACCATCCTGCTTGTGTGATTTCCTTGAGCTTAAAATACTGTCTATCAAGACATTATATTTTAGATATCATGTTCTAGACACTGAAATAATGTCTCTAACATTCATTCCTTCATTTTTTGATTCCTTTGGTATCTTTATGTTTGGAAATAAATCTCATATCAGGCTCCTGGCTAGCAGGAAAAACTAGGGCAAACCACTTAATTCTTCTATTTGTATTCTCATCTTGGAAATCCCATGAAAATTCAAGGGATTCAGTGAGATAATAAATTAAAAACAGAACAGTGATTGGTACATAGAGGACACTTAAATAGCTCCTCTCTCTCTGCATCATTCCTAGACTCAACAAAATAATATCCTATTTGACTTCCTTCTTCTCCATTTTTATTCTCTAATCTATATGATTGTCTTTTTCTAATCCCTTATCACTTCATCACATCATTACTCTATTCAAAGACCTTAAATAATTTAATTACCCAAAGACCGAAGATATAGATATATTTATATTAGTAAATTCCTGTTTCATGAAAAATTACATTTCCAGTTATATTTGTAGATATTTTCAAACAAATATTTGCTCTAACCAGGGTGATATACATAAAAAAGTGTTATTGCAAATGGCCACAGTATTTGCTCATACTGATTTCACATTTGTGTGTGTGTGTGTGTGTGTGTGTGTGTGTGTGTGTGTGAATAGCTTCCTTCTGCCTTGTGTATGCCCAAATTTTACCAGTTATTCAAGGGCTAAATCCAAACTTATCTTCTTTAAAAATAACCATGAAGATTTAATAGCTTAAATCCAAGGTAGATTAAAATAACTGATTTTGGTTTCTTTCCACGTTCATTATCTGATATAGTTAGATAAACATCACATACTTCATTCTAAATTAGTTTCCTTAAATGCCAAAAGAACTGTTCACTTAGTGAGCACTACATGTCATGCATAAATTCCACTTTGATGTGCAAATGGAGGAAGAAAATATTAAATGTATAAAAGTCTTGTACCTTAAATGAATGTTTTTAGTTTTGAAATGTACATCTGGTTTTACAAAGAGAAACACTGTATTTTTAAACATTAAAGATGATATCTCTGAAGCCATTCCAACAAACCTCTTGGTGTTTATCATAGTATTTTCCTCTGAAAATAACCTATGTCTAGAGCTATAGTTTTAAATTTGCAGTGATTTTCATCCTGGGGACATGAAATATCTTTCAAAATGATTTTATTGTCACAATTGGGGAGATGGTACTAACATTTACTATGTAGAGGATAGGAATGCTGCTAAACATCCTAGGGGCTCTCTATCCCAAAACAAAGCATTACATAGACACAGATACTTGTGTTGCTGAGCTGGAGAAAATGTTTTAGCATGGTAAAATATGATTATTAGCTTATTTATCAGAAGATATGGGTTAATGTATCTATAAAATTTACTTTTCACTGACTAGGTTGTCTTGAAAAGCTTCAGCTATCTCATCTACAAAATGGAAAAAAAATCTCTCTTCTACCTTCTTTGTAGAGTTGGCATAAAAATTGTACCTATACTAATAAATTTGAAAACTCATAAAGTACAGTGTTTGAGGGATAATGATAGTGGTAGTTAAGTACTGGACTGGTTTATAAACCCTAAATACATTTCTGATGCTATCTCCTGGGAATTATGCCAAAGATCAGGCTACATTTCAACAATTTTTTTTGGTAGGAGGCTAAATCATGAAAGTGAAGAAAGGATGATTTTAAGATCATTTTAACTTTATGTATAAGATACATATTCAGTTTATATATCGGGCATTGTATTCAGATTTAAAAAATGTTTTTTGTGAAATAATTATTTTGAGAAACAAATGTTAATGAACATTTAAAATTCTCATTCTCTTGCCTATCTCTTTTTCTTAAGTACCTTAACAAATATAATAGCTACTTTTAGGAAAAATCAAAGGTGAAAAAGAAGAATGAATGCATTCAGTACCTAAAGGTAGCATATGCAATGTAGTGGAACAGTCAGTTGCTTATAAAAACATGCCCTAGAAAAGTTCCTAAACTCAAAATTATTGTATGATGCCTGTCACATGTTGATTTGATATACATTCCTTAAGACAGTGCAGGAGAAGAATTAATTATTATACATGAATGGTTAATTCTACGTAAACAAGATCCTTTCAATATTACAATGTAAAAAAAAATAAAATCTCTTTGCATAATAGCATTGGAACTACAGTTACCTTGGATTAAGTTCCTTGGTATTTAAGTAGATTGTAAGAATTTATGATTAAATATAACATGGTGAGAACAGGCCGCACGGCCCACGGAGGGAAGAGCCGCCGCCCGCGCCTGCAAGGTCAGTTGACCCTGGCAGAACAGGCCCAGCGGCCTGCAGAGGGGCAGAGCCGCCACCTGCGCCTCTAAGGTAGGTGGACCTGTGACCCACCAGCAGAACAGGCCCAGAAAACCGTGGAGGGGCAGAGCCGCCCCACGCGCCTACAAGGTAGGCGTGACCCACCTGCAGAACAGGCCCAGCGGCCTGCGGAGCAGCAGAGCTGCCAACCGCGCCTGCAAGGTAGGCAGACCTGCGACCAACCGGCAGAACAGACCCAGCAACCCGTGGAGGGGCAGAGCCGCCCCTCGTGCCTGCAAGGTAGGCAGACCTACGACCCACCGGCAGAACAGACCCAGCGGCCTGCCAGTGTGGTAGATACATCGCCCCGGTTGGGGGAGGGGCAGAGCCGCCACCAGCACCTGCAAGGTAAAGAGACCTGCAACCGACAGACAGAATAGGCCCAGCGGCCTGTGGAGGGGCAGAGTCTCTGCCGGCGTCTGCAAGGTCGGTGGACCTACAACCCACCGGCAAAACAGGCCCAGACGCCTGCAGAGGGGCAGAGCTGCCGTCCGTGCCTCCAAGGTAGGCAGAACTGCGACCACCAACAGAAGAGGCCCAACGGCCCCGCAGAGGGGCAGAGCTGCCGCCCACGCCTCCAAGGTAGGCTGACATGCTACCGACCGGCAGAACAGGCCCAGCGGCCTCCCAGCGTGGTAGGCACATTGCCCCAATTGGAGGAGGGGCAGAGCCGCCACCCACACCTTCAAGGGAGACTTTGCAACTACACAAGAGCAATATAAATATATAGGGGGAGAATTCAATAACAGAACAGTTTCACCAAGCAGAAAGAAACGCGAACAGTATGAAAAGACAAGGAAAGAAAGGACCACAAGCAATGCAGGTCAACTCAACATTAGAAGAGGTAATATCTGCAGCAGATGGAATGTCAGATAAAGAATTCAGTATATACATGCTTCAGATGATCTGGAGTCTCAAGGAAGACATTAGACAGCAAAATCAGACAATGAAAGACCACTTCGACCACTTTGAAAATGAATTACATAAACAAATCCAAGAAGCAAAAGATCAATTATACAGGGAGATAGAGGTTAGAAAAAACAAACAAACAGAAATCCTAGAAATTCAGGAAGCAATAAACCAACTTAAAAACTCAATTGAGAATACTACCAGTAGAGTAGAACACTTAGAAGATAGAACATCAGACAATGAAGACAAAGTATTTCAACTGGAGAAGAACATAGACAGCTCAGCAAAACTGTTAAGAAACCATGAGCAGAACATTCAAGAAATATGGGATGACATAAAGAGACCAAACTTAAGAGTCATTGGGATACAGGAAGGTATAGAGGTCCAAACCAAAGGAATGAGCAATCTATTCAATGAAATAATATGAGAAACCTTCCCAGACTTGAAGAATGAGACAGAATCCCAAATTCTAGAAGCCTACAGGACGCTGAATGTGCAAAATAATAAGAGATCCACACCTAGACACATCATAATGAAGATGCCCAAAATACAGAATAAGGAGAGAATTTTAAAAGCTACAAGAGAAAGGAAGCAGATTACATTTAGGGGTAAACCAATCAGGATAACAGCTGATCTTTCAACACAGACTCTGAAAGCTAGAAGATCCTGGAATAACATATTTCAAACACTGAAAGAAAATGGGTTCCAACAAAGAATTGTGTATCCAGCGAAATTTAGCTTCAGGATGGAAGATGAAATTAAAACCTTCCACGATAAACAAAAGTTAAAAGAATTTGCAGCTAGAAAACCATCTCTCCAAAAAATCCTCGGCAAAACATTATAGGAAGAGGAATGGAAAATAACAATGAAAACCAACAGTGGGAGGTAGTACAGTAAAGGGAAGAAAAATAATCAAAGAGGAAAACAAACCATGTTTAGTAACATAAATAAACAAATATGGCTGGAAGAACAACCCATATCTCAATAATAACCCTAAATGTTAATGGCTTAAACTCACCAATTAAGAGACACAGGCTAGTAGAATGGATCACAAACAATATGCTGCCTACAGGAGACGCATTTGATAGGAAAAGACATACATAGACTGAAGGTAAAAGGTTGGGAAAAATCATGTCACTCATATGGATTTCGGAAACAAGCAGGAGTGTCCATACTTATATCAAATAAAACAGACTTCAAGACAAAGTTAATCAAAAGGGATAAAGAGGGACACTATATACTGCTCAAGGGAACCATACACCAAAAGACATAACAATCATAAATATATATGCCCCAAACAATGGTGCAGCTATGTTCATCAAAAAAACTGTTCTCAAGTTCAAGAGTCTAATAGACCACCATACAATAATCATGGGAGACTTCAACACACCTCTCTCACCACTGGACAGATCTTCCAAACAAAAGTTGAATAACGAAAATATAGAACTCAATAACACAATTAATAACCTAGACTTAATTGACATATATAGAATATACCACCCAAGATCAAGCAGTTACACTTTTTTCTCAGCAGCACATGGATCCTTCTCAAAAATAGATCATATATTATGTCACAGGGCAACTCTTAGACAATATAAAGGAGTAGAGATAATACCATGTATCTTATCTGATCATAATGGAATGAAACTGAAAATCAACAATAAAAGAAGGAAGGAAAAATCATGCATCACTTGGAGAATGAACAATAGGTTACTGAATGATCAATGGGTTATAGAAGACATCAAGGAGGAAATTAAAAAATTCTTAGAGATAAATGAAAACACAGACACAACATATCAGAATCTATGGGACACATTGAAAGCAGTTCTAAGAGGAAAATTTATTGCTTGGAGTTCATTCCTAAAAAAAAAGAAAAAAAACCAACAAATAAATGATCTAATACTTCATCTCAAAATCCTAGAAAAAGAAGATCAAAACAACAGCAAAAGAAGCAGAAGGCAAGAAATAATTAAAATCAGAGCTGAAATTAATGAAATCAAAACAAAAGAAACAATTGAAAAAAATTGACAAAATTAAAGTTGGTTCTTTGAAAAGATAAATAAAATCGACAGACCCTTAGCCACACTAACGAAGAGAAGGAGAGAGAGAACTCAAATTACTAGCATACGGGATGAAAAAGGCAATATCACAACAGACACTTCAGAAATACAGAAGAAAATCAGAAATTATTTTGAATCCTTATACTCCAATAAAATAGAAGATAGTGAAGGCATCGATAAATTTCTTAAGTCATATGATCTGCCCAGATCGAGTCAGGAGGATATAGACAACCTAAACAGACCAATATCAATTGAGGAAATAGAAGAAACCATCAAAAGACTACCAACTAAGAAAAGCCCAGGACCGGATGGGTATACAGCAGAGTTTTACAAAACCTTTAAAGAGGAACTAATACCAATACTTTTCAAGCTATTTCAGGAAATATAAAAAGAGGGAGAACTTCCAAATTCATTCTATGAGGCCAACATCACCCTGATTCCTAGACAAAGACACTTCAAAGAAAGAAAACTACAGACCAATATCTCTAATGAACCTAGATGCAAAAATCCTCAATAATATTCTGGCGAATCGGATTCAAAAACATATCAAAAAAAATGTGCACCATGACAAAGTAGGATTCATCCCTGGGATGCAAGGCTGGTTCAATATACGGAAATCAATAAATGTTATTCACACATCAATAGACTTAAAAATAAGAACCATATGATCATCTCGATAGATGCGGAAAAAGCATTCAACAAAGTACAGCATCCCTTTATGTTCAAAACCCTAGAAAAACTAGGGATAACAGGAACATACTTCAATATTATAAAAGCAATCTATGCTAACCCTCAGGCTAGTATCATTCTGAATGGAGAAAAATTGAAAGCATTCCCTCTAAAATCTGGAACGAGACAGGGATGCCCTCTCTCACCACTTCTGTTCAACATAGTTCTCGAAACACTGGCCAGAGCAATTAGACAGACAAAAGAAATTAAAGGCATAAAAATAGGAAAAGAAGAACTCAAATTATCACTATTTGCAGGTGACATAATTCTATAACTAGCAGACCCAAAAGGGTCTACAAAGAAACTATTAGAGCTAATAAATGAATTCAGCAAAGTGGCAGGATATAAAATCAACACGCATAAATCAAAGACATTCCTGTATATCAACGACAAATCTTCTGAAATGGAAATGAGGACAACCACTCCATTCACAATATCCTCAAAAAAAAAAAATAAAATACTTGGGAATCAACCTAACAAAAGAGGTGAAAGACTTATACAATGAAAACTACAGAAACCTAAAGAGAGAAAAAGAAGAAGATCTTAGAAGATGGAAAAATATACCCTGTTCATGGATAGGCAGAACTAACATCATCAAAATGGCGATATTACCAAAAGTTCTCTATAGGTTTAATGCAATGCCAATCAAAATCCCAATGGCATTTCTTATAGAAATAGAGAAAGCAATCATGAAATTCATATGGAAAAATAAAAGACCCAGAATAGCAAAAACAATGCTAAGCAGGAAGTGTGAATCAGGCGATATAGCGATACCAGACTTCAAACTATACTACAGAGCAATAGTATCAAAAACAGCATGGTACTGATACCAAAACAGGCGGGTGGACCAATGGTACAGAATAGAGGACACAGAAACCAATCCACAAAACTACAACTATCTTATATTTGATAAAGGGGCTAAAAGCATACAATGGAGGAAGGATAGCATCTTCAACAAATGGTGCTGGGAAAACTGGAAATCCATATGCAACAAAATGAAACTGAATCCCTTTCTCTCGCCATGCACAAAAGTTAACTCAAAATGGATCAAGGAGCTTGATATCAAATCAGAGACATGGCATCTGATAGAAGAAAAAGTTGGCTACGATCTACATAATGTGGGGTCGGGATCCAAATTCCTCAATAGGACACTCATAGCACAAGAGTTAATAACTAGAATCAACAAATGGGACTTACTCAAACTAAAAATTTTTTTCTCAGCAAAAGAAACAATAAGAGAGGTAAATAGGGAGCCTACATCCTGGGAACAAATCTTTACTCCTCACACTTTAGATAGAGCCCTAATATCCAGAATATACAAAGAACTCAAAAAATTAGACAACAAGATAACAAATACCCAATCAACAAATGGGCCAAGGACCTGAACCGACACTTCTCAGAGGAGGACATACAATCAATCAATAAGTACATGAAAAAATGCTCACCATCTCTAGCAGTCAGAGAAATGCAAATCAAAACCACCCTAAGATACCCTCTCACTCCAGTAAGATTGGCAGCCATTAGGAAGTCAGACAACAACAAGTGCTGGCGAGGATGTGAGGAAAAGGGTACACTTGTTCATTGTTGGTGGGACTGCAAATTGGTGCAGCCAATCTGGAAAGCAGTATGGAGATTTCTTGGAAAGCTGGGAATGGAACCGCCATTTGACCCAGCTATTCCCCTTCTCGGTCTATTCCCTAAAGACCTAAAAAGAGCATGCTACAGGGATACTGCCACCTCGATGTTCATAGCAGCACAATTCACAATAGCAAGACTGTGGAACCAACCTAGATGCCCTTCAATAGACGAATGGATTAAAAAAATGTGGCATTTATACACAATGGAGTATTACTCTGCATTAAAAAATGACAAAATCATAGAATTTGGAGGGAAATGGATGGCATTAGAGCAGATTATGGTAAGTGAAGCCAGCCAATCCCTAAAAAACAAATGCCAAATGTCTTCTTTGATATAAGGAGAGTAACTAAGAACAGAGTAGGGAGGAAGAGCATGAGAAGAAGATTAACATTAAACGGGGATGAGAGGTGGGAGGGAAAGGGAGGGAGAAGGGAAATTGCATGTAAATGGAAGGAGACCCTCAGGGTTATACAAAATTACATACAAGAGGAAGCGAGGGGAAAGGGAAAAATAATATAAGGGGGAGATATAACTGCAGTAGAGGGGGTAGAGAGAGAAGAGGGGAGGGGAGGGGAGGGGAGGGGGGATAATAAAGGATAGGAAAGGCAGCAGAATACAGCAGACACTAGTATGGCAATATATAAATCAATGGAAGTGTAACTGATGTGATTCTGCAATCTGTATATGGGGTAAAAATGGGAGTTCATAACCCACTTGAATCAAAGTGTGAAATATGATATATCAAGAACTATATAATGTTTTGAACAACCAACAATAAAAAAAAATAAAATAAAATAAAAAATGGCGATATTACCAAAAGTTCTTTATAGGTTTAATGCAATGCCAATCAGAATCCCAATGGCATTTCTTGTAGAAATATATAAAGCAATTATGAAATTCATATGGAAAAATAAAAGACCCAGAATAGCAAAAACAACTCTAAGCAGGAAGTGTGAATCAGGCGGTATAGCGATATCAGACCTCAAATTATACTACAGAGCAATAGTAACAAAAACAGCATGGTACTGGTACCAAAACAGGCGGGTGTACCAATGGTACAGAATAGAGGACACAGAAACCAATCCACAAAACTACAACTATCTTATATTTGATAAAGGGGCAAAAAGCATGCAATGGAGGAAGGATAGCATCTTCAACAAATGGTGCTGGGAAAACTGGAAATCCATATGCAACAAAATGAAACTGAATCCCTTTCTCTCGCCATGCACAAAAGTTAACTCAAAATGGATCAAGGAGCTTGATATCAAATCAGAGACATGGCATCTGATAGAAGAAAAAGTTGGCTACGATCTACATAATGTGGGGTCGGGCTCCAAATTCCTCAATAGGACACCCATAGCACAAAGTTAATAACTAGAATCAACAAATGGGACTTTCTCAAACTAAAAATTTTTTTCTCAGCAAAAGAAACAATAAGAGAGGTAAATAGGGAGCTTACATCCTGGGAACAAATCTTTACTCCTCACACTTCAGACAGAGCCCTAATATCCAGAGTATACAAAGAACTCAAAAAAATTAAACAATAAGAAAACGAATAACCCAATCAACAAATGGGCCAAGGACCTGAACCGACACTTCTCAGAGGAGGACATACAATCAATCAATAAGTACATGAACAAATGCTCGCCATCTCTAGCAGTCAGAGAAATGCAAATCAAAACCACCCAAAGATACCATCTCACTCCAGTAAGATTAGCAGCCATTATGAAGTCAAACAACAACAAGTGCTGGCGAGGATGTGGGGAAAAGGGTACACTTGTTCATTGTTGGTGGGATTGCAAATTGGTGCAGCCAATTTGGAAAGCAGTATGGAGATTTCTTGGAAAGCTGGGAATGGAACCACCATTTGACCCAGCTATTCCCCTTCTTGGTCTATTCCCTAAAGACCTAAAAAGAGCATGCTACAGGGACACTGCTACATCAATGTTCATAGCAGTACAATTCACAATAGCAAGACGGTGGAACCAACCTAGATGCCCTTCAATAGACAAATGGATAAAAAAATGTGGCATTTATACACAATGGAGTATTACTTTGCATTAAAAAATGACAAAATCATAGAATTTGGAGGGAAATGGATGGCATTAGAGCAGATTATGCTAAGTGAAGCTAGCCAATCCCTAAAAAACAAATGCCAAATGTTTTCTTTGATATAAGGAGAGTGACTAAGAACAGAGTTGGGAGGAAGAGCATGAGAAGAAGATTAACATTAAACAGGGGTGAGAGGTGGGAGGGAAAAGGAAAGAGAAGGGAAATTGCATGGATTAAATGGAAGGAGACCCTCATGGTTATACAAAATTACATACAAGAGGAAGTGAGGGGAAAGGGGAAAAAAACAAGGGGGAGAAATGAATTATAGTAGATGGGGTAGAGAGAGAAGACGGGAGGGGAGGGGATGGGGGATAGTAGAGGATAGGAAAGGCAGCAGAATATAACAGACACTAGTATAGCAATATGTAAAACAGTGGATGTGTAACCAATGTGATGCTGCAATCTGTATACGGGGTAAAAATGGGAGTTCATAACCCACTTGAATCAAAGTGTGAAATATGATATGTCAAGAATTATGTAATGTTTTGAACAACCAAAAATAAAAATTAAAGAAAATAAATAAATATAACATGGCAAGTAAAAGGAAATAAAATTAAGCAAAACTTAGAGACAGTACAAACACCTGTTCCATTGTAATATGTCTTTTTCAATATCTACATGAAAAGCTGAATTCCATTCTGGAGATTTCCAAACAATGTGATGATGAAAATATTTTATGTAGTTTTCCAATTATAAATACTCAAATTTAGTTTGATGTGAGTTTTGCAAAGCCCTGAAATTGTGACAAAGGACAGTAACAGTTGGAAGCAGAGGTACTCCTTTCCAAAAACCTAGTGGCCCATACTAGCTAGCTACTTTAAATCTGTAAAAGAAAAAAACAATAAAACCTCTGCACTTCTCAATCAACATTTTTTGTAGCAGTACTTTCTTAAGCAAGAAATTTTGGAGGACAAATATCATGCTATAGCTTGGATAGAATGTTAATGATAACAGTGACAATGACATTGTTTTATCCTAAAATGTCTGTTTTAATTTGATCCCAAATTGCAATTTAGAACTATAATTAAACACTCAAGTTTTTCCTCATCAGTAAAATCAGGACAATAACAGTCCTACCTCATATGGTATTGTAGATATTCAAAGGTTTTAACATATGTACATCATTTATAATGGTGCTAAGAACACAATAAGGAATGCCTGAGTGTTAGAATTAGTACTAGAATTATTACTATTATTTCAATTTCTTGTTGGAATTCTGAAACTTTAAAAGCTGAATGTCAAAAGTTAAAATGTAGCTTTCTTGATCCCTTAGAATTCCCAGCTACAGGTTATTTATTGTCAGTCCACAATTCCCCAATATCTATTTTAATTATCTAAGTAATTTATTACTCTATTAACATCTAAGTCATGTATTAATAATGTATCTTTTATTCTTTTAGTATGAAAATGTAGAAACCCAATCTACTTTATATATATATTTAAATATATGTTACATATTTATTAAATATATTACATAATATACAATAATATATTATATAATATATAATAATATATTATATATAATAATTTATTGTATATTATATATACATATATTTAAATATATAAATATACACATATATATAAATGTTGCCAGTTTTTTAACAAAAAATTCTTATACCAAATTATAATGTTATTCATAAGCACTGAGAGAATTAATTCCATGAATTTAGAGAAAATATTGTTAAACAACTTATTTTGAGTATGGATACATCAAAATTTTCTTTTGGGCTTTGCTTTGAAGTAAGTCATTTATATAGGTAAAAAGCAGGAAAAGTAGGGCTAATGAAGTGAAAAATGTATCCTTTCTAGGAGATAATATGAATTATTAGAATATGAACTCTATAAGCTATTTTTATTTGGAGTATAAATTTTTGTTTACTGGTTTATGTAGAAGAGCTCATAACACATTTTAGGTGTTTAGAGAGAATAAATGAATGAATAAAAATAGAGAATATAGTTACTTTATTTTCATAGTGGCTATGGACACAATAGTCATGAGAGTACATCACCAGCTAAACCAAAACTAATAACTGTACAAGGTTCTTTATGAAAATCTAGGAAATAGATAATTTTCTGGCAGATTCAAGAAAGGAGAAATCAACCCTACTTATTACTAAATATAGATAAAGGATCTAAAAAGGTAGTTTCAATGAGAAAAAAAAACCCTTAACATCATGGTATTAATATTTTATTCATCATTTAAAATAGAGAAAAAGTGATGGGGAATATTATCAAATTGTGCATATGAGTGTGTGTGTGTGTGTGTGTGTGTGTGTATATACATATATATATATATATATATATATATATATATATATACATATATAATATATGTAAATGGTATTTTCATTATATATATATATATATATATATATATATATATATATATATATATATAAAATAAAATTTCTAATTGCGAGTGAAGCTGTTGCAATAAAGTCTGTATTAATCATGCATGGAACTAATTGCTCATTATGTCTAGAAATTCTTCTTTTTCCCCTGTTTTTTTTTCAAATGACAAAAATTTACACATTTATGGGGTATCATGATTTTGGTGCATTATATTTTGAGTTATTTTCTACCTGTACCCTCTCCCTATTTTCTCTGTCCTGATTGGCATCTTGAAAAAAGGAAGAAAGGAAAGAGTTGTAATATCCCACAAATTAGGAAATTGGGAGGGGCAGGAATTAGGGTTTATGTGGTATACTGATTCATTAGGTTCAAATCAGATAGATCATATGCCCTCTGAATCTATACTAGATATTTGGCACTCCAATGAAATTTAAGGAAAAATTTACTCAAGTTGTACAAATACAACATTGATTATGCCTAGTTAATTGTGAAAATATAAGTGCCAGATGATTGAAAGTAATATCTCAATAGAACAATGATTTCTACAATTTGAAAATTAAAAATAGCAATAGTTAAGGAAATTTACCTTTATAAATAGAAGTAAGCATTCTGGGTAGGGGAACAATTAATGTTCTAGTTAGGTATTTTTATATTAGATTAAGAAAATTAGATAAAATTCAAAAGTTAAAGTATGTTAGAATTTTCAATTTTTTTTCCCCATTCTAGGACTGTTGATTATCTAACTGTATTTTTTTTGTACTGGGGATTGAACCCAGGTGTGCTCTACCACTCAGGTATATCCCTAGACCTTTTTATTTTGAGACAGGATCCTCTAATTTGCTAAGGTTGTCCTTGTACTTGTGATCTTCCTGCCTTAGCCTCTTGAGTTGCTGTGATTACAGGCATGTACTGCCAACACACCCAGTTTCTAACTGTATTTCCTATGAGCTCCAAGTTTACTTTTAATCAGAACTAATCCTTCTTTCATACTAAGTAAATAATTGCTAGGTTGGTAACAACCTGGCCCATATAAACAGAAATAGTGTTCTATTTACTTTCTTTATTTTTACTAGTTTTTAATCACAACTATTTAGTTTAATCACTACTATTACCAGCAGAAAATCAAAGAATTCTAAGGATTATCTCCACTGGGCATTTATCTTTAAAATCCAAAATAAAAATCCTACATGCCTTTTTTGTAGTTTGATTTCAGAGAAAAACACAAATGTTTCTATTAAGACAGTTGTTATCAGATGCGTGACAAAGTAATTTAAATGGATTATCCCCATAAAAATTCTACAACAAAAGTCACAAAATTTTCTTAAATGGTTGAACATACATGCAGGTTATAGAACTTCATACTTAAAAACTGAGCTTTTCTGTTTAAAACACTGATAAAAGTTGACAATTCCAATATTTGAAAAGAAGTCAGAAAAATTATAAATAATTTGTCCAGAAGTTCATATGGGCTCATCAAGAAGACTGATGGAATTTTTAATTCATTCTGTCTCCCAATGTTGAAAATGTTTACGCACAAATACAGTATGTAATGAGTAATTGCATAAGTATCTAATAAAAATAATAAAACAATATTATAATATAATTATTATAATAGTACCAATTAATATCAATCAAATATTGTTACATTAATATTGTATATATTATAATAATGTAAAAATATGAATATATTATACAATATTACTATTATATAATGTTTATTATGCTATGTATATATTATGATGTTTTATGATTATTTATAAAATATAATCTAAAATCTAATATAATGTTATATACAGTACATATAGTAATATGATTACACTTATATTACATAAATATTATATATAATGTACATATAAACTCTGGATTATGAGCTCCACCTCTTTTAATGCACTATATAGCCATTAGCAGATTAGAATTTAATAAATCCCATCAAATCCCAAGTTTTTGGGATTTGATGGAAGAAAACTTGGGATTTGATGGGATTTAATAAATTCTAATCTGCTAATGGCTACATAGACAGGACTAAAATTTTTCATTTTTCCACTATTCTTTTTTATGGCTCTGAGTATAAACAGAAGGGAAATATATTGCTTTGTGTACTGTGAGTTATAATTTTTCATAGGTCCTCCAAATATCTTTACCTTTGACTAACACAGAGAATGAAAATTCAAAACATATATAGTTGCTTTATTAGGTTAATGCATCTCTAAAACCCTGTATAAAATATGAATATTTAGCCAAATTTTAGTACTCATTATTATATTACATGTGAATATTAGCCAGTTAAAATGTATTTTGATATAAGGAATCAATTTGGAAAGATCTGAAATGCAGTTTTCTGTTCAGAAGATCAAGGAAAGTGGATCTGTTCTCTTACTGAACCATTACATAATAATTTTGTTAGGTCAGGTCCACCAAATATTTGGATTCCAAAACATATTTTTGGAAATATTCTGATTGAACTACTGATCTTAAATAATAGGAAGATAATCTATTAGTTTGGATAAAAATATGTCACATAAACAAATCTTTGTTTTTGTGCCAAATAAGACCAATTTAAATATTTATTGCTACTTTCTAGCTTCATGCTATACCAATCAGTAATGGGCATTGTGTATGTAAGTCTTGTTGATTATGTATCTCTATTATAGGAAGACTAATATGGATTTTCTACATTATTAAACAAATTATTCCAAGAAAGATTTATGTATTCATAGTAAATTTCATATTTGTGTTTAAATATATATATTTCATAATTGAGTGATGTTGGATAATAATTGTAGATAAATACTGTTATTATAATAGGGTACAGATAGATTCAAGGGTATAATACACAAGATTAAGGGTATTATTCTATAAAATGGGCCCACTTTGCTGATTTTTTTTTTTAATTTTTTTTTCTTTGAGAGAGAGAGAGAGAGAGAGAGAGAATTCTTTAATATTTATTTATTTATTTTTTAGTTTTCGGCAGACACAACATCTTTGTTTGTATGTGGTGCTGAGGATCGAACCCTGGCCGCACGCATGCCAGGCGAGTGCGCTACCGCTTGAGCCACATCCCCAGCCCCCACTTTGCTGATCTTACATGCTTTCTTTTATAAGAAGAAATTTACCTGAAGACCTGCCTGGTTTAAGCAGACAGAATACATTATTCCTTAGCAAACTACCTGTTTTTTTTGCAAGAGAAATGAAGGCCTAAAATAATGTTGATAAAAGGAACCCAAATTACCCTGAGGGGCAGCTTCTGTGACCCTTTTCACAGATCAGATCCTGAAATTTGGGGAGAAAAAGATAATTACTACCAATCATGAAATCTGTAAGAATTTATGCTTAAGAATCCAAGTAGAACTGATCAGCATGGGCCAGAGTGACCTAGATTTGTCATGGCAGTGTGGAATTGAAAGCCTGATGTCATTCTGCTACCAGTCTACAATCAAGAGTTGGGACCTGTGTAGGACTCTAGAAACTTCTCTGGGATCCCCAATAAAACTAGAGTGAACAAAATACATGCTGTACCTTTGCTCTCTGAGAGAACCCAGTTGCTCCCTTGAGAGTGTCCCCTTTCCCTTTTCCTATCCCTCCAATAAACTCATGCCTGTTACTCTAAGCAATATGTCTGGAATCTTTTGGGTTTTGAAGTGGGTGGGGACTTTGTGCTGCCTGTTTCCCCAAAGGTCCTAGCTGTATAACATTTGATGGTTCTGCCCAGTTATCATCAACTATTATTGGTTATTGGTTACCTTCAGCTACCACAATTCTTTTCTGGTTGCTTTCCCAATTTAGCCTTTTTTAAAGCTCCATTCTCAATCTCACATTCTTGGTGACTAGAGGAATAATCTTGAGATAATTAATGTTTTGTTTGCTTATTTTGTTTTTTGATTAGAACACACTCTAGTAAATACCAAAAGGTCTCTTGATGGAAACTTGGATGCCACAGCCCTTAGAGACCAACAGAATGTCATGGAACCTCATTCAAAGTTCCTAATTCATGTTGAAGGAAATGGGCACATTCCATCTCTTTGGGTCAGGATGCCCTACTTAATGCCCTTTGCTTCTCATGATCATAATGCCAGCTTGCCTTACTCCTTAGCTTTCTCCTGCATATCTATATTTCTGGTGCTTGCATCTGGAATGTACACTCATGAGTAATTATCCCAAACCAGTTCAAGACCAGAGGACAAATATTATTTATAAACCCGAGCCTCTGTGGGACATAATTGGCTCTTTCATCTGTTCTGGTACTCTGGGATTCTGGGGAGAGAAGGAAAAGGGATCTGAAAAGCCTGGCTACAGAAGGTCAGATCTTTTGTGGTTGCTTAAGAAGTCTCTTCTGAGAATAATGCAGCAGTTTTTTTCCCCAAATCATAGAGACTCAGCTTCAGGAAACCGACAAGATTTGCCTGGGATTATCAGGGGATGCCCTACTTCCTGCAGTGTTTTCTCTTCTCTCCAGATGGGCACAGGGAAGGAAAATGGAAATATCCCATATGTATAAGCCTTCTTTAAACTGAGACCTTTTTCTTAAGACCTAATGGACTCCTACATTATTTAAATATATGAACTGATGCTAATCTGATCCAAAAGTGCTCTCTGGTCTGAGATAGATATTCCATGTTCTCCTTTACTAGAGTAATTATGGCCATGCCAATTTTGTTTCAGAACTTTTTTTAAGCTTATGGTTTTTCTCATGAATTCAACTTTGATTCTGCATGCCTAAATTAATATATTTTGTTCCAAATAGTGTTGTTTTGTATACCTGGAAGGTTGCATTTTTTTTCTATCTTTATTCAGAGATCAATTATTTATGGAAAAAGCATTGTTTCCTGTCATTTTTTATGTATATTTGTGCACATACATCATTTTGTCTGTATATCTCTAACATAGTACCAACACTGGCAAACAAATGAGCACTCCTAAATTTAAAAAAAAAGGGATCCATTTGATTCAAGTGGATTATGAACATGATATGTCGAGAGCTTTGTAATGTTTTGAACAACTAATAATAAAAAAATAAATTAAAAAAAGGGATCCAAATGTCTTTTAGTTCACATTACTTAAATTGGTAAAATATATGAGAGTAATGATAGTTTTTTACTAACCCAAATATTTTTTTATATATGGTCAGACAATCAGTAGAGTGTTGGTTTCTATAAAACATATAAAATATAATGTCCATTGTTTTTAGCATTTTTCTTTGGCAGGAAATGATGCCTTAACATTTTAACTAAAATTGATCTTCATTGGTAATCTAAGTTGAAAATGAGTAAATTAACTTTGATATAAATGGAATAAGCATTTATAAATGGGTTTGTTAGAGGTTATATCAGATTTGCAAAGTTAAATACTAAAACATCAACTGATAAATATAAAGTCAAGAGTAAAATATTCAGTCTATTAAAAGCAATAATGGAAAAATTTCAAAAGTTTTGAAATTTCAAAAATTTCAAAAGGATTGTTACAGGATATAAATTTAAGAGTCAGCAACTGGAAAAAGGAAGACATGAAAGGTATAGGTATGACAATATATTTTAGTACAAAAAATAGAAGGAAAAAGAATGTTTCTACATGAGAATAAATCTTGTAGGCCTAGTAATATTTTTTGTGGTAAAGTCCAAGTTGAAAGAGAGTACAACATTAAGGTTATAAACAAGTTATAGAATGTCTAAGTAAACTGTAAAAGGTTTGTGAAGAGTAAATCTCAAAAAGTTCATGTGTGACTTTGATTTTTGTCAGTGTTGTTAACCTATTCAGATCTGTGATTATGGTTACCCTACACCATAAAACCCAAATATCTCTTTACAAGTTAAACTTAGTTAATATAAGGATATTCGTGTAATTCGATGCTGTTACTGGCTTCTTTGTATATTAGATGTATTCATGTTTTCAAAGTGTACAGTCTTTTAAAATGTAAAGCTTAAACGAGCGCTTTACCAAGATGGTGTTGCCCAAACTAAAGCTGTCTGTAGCTATAGTCTCTTTCAGACCTTTATAAAATAACAAGTTTAGTTGGAGGTTTATTTCTGTCATTTAGTGTTTTGCAATTGGATAAAATAGACTGTTATCAATAAATGATAAAGATTTTATGATATTTTTTACACTGGGATGGAAATTTAAAAGTATTGGAAGGTAATAAGAAGACCTAATTTGTTTAAAAGTTGAATATTCCTTACATTTCCTTATTATTAGATTCAGTTTCTTTTTCTATCTTATTCAGTTCTCTTTATTCTTTAATTTTTTAATTGGAGCTTTATAGTTATAGATAGTAGTTAGGTTCATTCCAACAAACTCATACAAGCTTGGAATTTTATTTCAATTCATGATTCCTCCATTTTCCCTCCCCCTAATGCCTCCTGTCTTCCCTCCCTTCCCTGTTCTCCTTCCTCTACTGTACTAAACTTCCTTTTGCTCATTTATATTTGATTGATTCTTTTTACTTATGCATAAAGGTAAAATTCCCTGTAGTATATTTATATATGCAAATAACATTATATATATATATATATATATATACACACACACACACACACACTTGTAGGTGGACACAATACCTTTATTTTATTTTATTTTTTATGTGGTGCTGAGGATTGAACCCAGTGTCCAACTTGTGGCAGGTGAGTGCTCTACCACTGAGCCATAGCCCAGCCCCAAATAATATAATTTTTAAGAATTCATTAAGACGAGCAGAACAGGCACAGCAATCCGCAGAGCGGCAGAGCCACCCCCGTGCCTGCAAGGTAGGCGGACCTGCGACCCACTGGCAGGTCAGGCCCAGCAACCTGCTGAGGGGCACAGATGCCCCACATGCCTGCAAGGTAGGCCGAACCGTGACCACTGACAGAACAGGCCCAGCGGCCCACCAGACACATCTCCCCGGTTGGGGGAGGGGCAGAGTCGCCGCGCGCCTGCAAGGTAGGCGGACCCGCGACCCACAAGCATAACAGGCACAGCAATCCACAGAGTGGCAGAGCCACCACCCCCCCCGCGCCTGCAAGGTAGGCGGACCTGCGACCCACCGGCAGGTCAGGCCCAGCAACCTGCTGAGGGGCACAGCTGCCCCACGCGCCTGCAAGGTAGGCGGAACCGTGACCACCGACAGAACAGGCCCAGTGGCCCGCCAGACACATCGCCCCGGTTGGGGGAGGGGTAGAGCCGCCACCAGCGCCTGCTAGGTAGACAGACCTGCAACCAACAGACAGAACAGGCCTAGCGGCCAGCGGAGGGGCAGAGCCGCTGCTCGCGCCTGCAAGGTAGGCGGACCTGCGACCCACCGGAAGAACAGGCCCAGCGGCCTGCAGAGGGGCAGAGCCGCCACCCGTGCCTGCAAGGTAGGCAGAAGACCTGCGACCATCGAAAGAACAGGCCCACTGAAAGTCCAGGCCCAGCGGCCTGCCGGCGTGGTAGGCACATTGCCCCAATTGGAGGAGGGGCAGAGCCGCCACCCACACCTGCAAGGGAGACTTTGCAACTATACAAGAGCAATATAAATATATAGGGGGAAAATCAATAACACAACAGTTTCAACAAGCAGAAAGAAACACGATCAGTATGAAAACAGAAGGAAAGAACGGACCACAAGCAATGCAGGTCAACTCAACTTTAGAAGAGGAAATATCTGCAGCAGATAGAATGTCAGATAAAGAATTCAGGATATACATGCTTCAGATGATCTGGAGTCTCAAGGAAGACATTAGACAGCAAAATCAGACAATGAAAGACCACTTCGACCACTTCGACAATGAATTACATAAACAAATCCAAGAAGCAAAAGATCAATTATACAGGGAGATAGATGTTATAAAAAACAAACAAACAGAAATCCTAGAAATGCAGGAAGCAATAAACCAACTTAAAAACTCAATTGAGAATACTACCAGCAGAGTAGAACACTTAGAAGATAGAACATCAGACAATGAAGACAAAGTATTTCAACTGGAGAAGAACATAGACAGCTCAGCAAAACTGTTAAGAAACCATGAGCAGAACATTCAAGAAATATGGGATAACATAAAGAGACCAAACTTAAGAGTCATTGGGATACAGGAAGGTATAAAGGTCCAAACCAAAGGAATGAGCAATCTATTCAATGAAATAATACGAGAAAACTTCCCAGACTTGAAGAATGAGACAGAATCCCAAATCCTAGAAGCCTACAGGACGCTGAATGTGCAAAATCATAAGAGATCCACACCTAGACACATCATAATGAAGATGCCCAACATGCAGAATAAGGAGAGAATTTTAAAAGCTACAAGAGAAAGGAAGCAGATTACATTTAGGGGTAAACCAATCAGGATAACAGCTGATCTTTCAACACAGACTCTGAAAGCTAGAAGATCCTGGAATAACATATTTCAAACACTGAAAGAAAATGGGTTCCAACCAAGAATTGTGTATCCAGTGAAATTAAGCTTCAGGATGGAAGAATTTGCAGCTAGAAAACCATCTCTTCAAAACATCCTCGGCAAAATATTATAGGAAGAGGAAATGGAAAATATCAATGAAAACCAACAGCGGGAGGTAGTACAGTAAAGGGGGGGGAATAATCAAAGAGGAAAACAAACCATGTTTAGTAACATAAATAAACAATTATGGCTGGAAGAACAACCCATATCTCAATAATAACCCTAAATGTTAATGGCTTAAACTCACCAATTAAGAGACACAGGCTAGTAGAATGGATCACAAAACAAGACCCAACAATATGCTGCCTTCAGGAGACGCATTTGATAGGAAAAGACATACATAGACTGAAGGTAAAAGGTTGGGAAAAATCATATCACTCATACGGACTTCGGAAACAAGCAGGAGTGTCCATACTCATACCAAATAAAATAGATTTCAAGCCAAAGTTAATCAAAAGAGATAAAGAGGGACACTACATACTGCTCAAGGGAACCATACACCAACAAGACATAACAATCATAAATATATATGCCCCAAACAATGGTGCAGCTATGTTCATCAAACAAACTGTTCTCAAGTTCAAGAGTCTAATAGACCACCATACAATAATCATGGGAGACTTCAACACACCTCTCTCACCACTGGACAGATCTTCCAAACAAAAGTTGAATAACGAAACTACAGAACTCAATAACACAATTAATAACCTAGACTTAATTGACATATATAGAATATACCACCCAAGATCAAGCAGTTACACTTTTTTCTCAGCAGCACATGGATCCTTCTCAAAAATAGATCATATATTATGTCACAGGGCAACTCTTAGACAATATAAAGGAGTAGAGATAATACCATGCATCTTATCTGATCATAATGGAATGAAATTGAAAATCAACGATAAAAGAAGGAAGGAAAAATCATGCATCACTTGGAGAATGAACAATAGGTTACTGAATGATCAATGGGTTATAGAAGACATCAAGGAGGAATTTAAAGAATTCTTAGAGATAAATGAAAACACAGACACAACATATCAGAATCTATGGGACACATTGAAAGCAGTTCTAAGAGGAAAATTTATTGCTTGGAGTTCATTCCTTAAAAAAAGAAAAAACCAACAAATAAATGATCTAATACTTCATCTCAAAATCCTAGAAAAAGAAGATCAAAACAACAGCAAAAGAAGTAGAAGGCAAGAAATAATTAAAATCAGAGCTGAAATTAATGAAATCGAAACAAAAGAAACAATTGAAACAATTGACAAAACTAAAAGTTGGTTCTTTGAAAAGATAAATAAAATCGACAGACCCTTAGCCACACTAACGAAGAGAAGAAGAGAGAGAACTCAAATTACTAGCATACGGGATGAAAAAGGCAATATCACAACAGACACTTCAGAAATACAGAAGATTATCAGAAATTATTTTGAATCCTTATACTCCAATAAAATAGAAGATAGTGAAGGCATCGATAAATTTCTTAAGTCATATGATCTGCCCAGATTGAGTCAGGAGGATATTGACAACCTAAACAGACCAATATCAATTGAGGAAATAGAAGAAACCATCAAAAGACTACCAACTAAGAAAAGCCCAGGACCGGATGGGTATACAGCAGAGTTTTACAAAACCTTTAAAAAGGAACTAATACCAATACTTTTCAAGCTATTTCAGGAAATATTAAAAGAGGAAGAACTTCCAAATTCATTCTACGAGGCCAATGTCACCCTGATTCCTAAACCAGACAAAGACACTTCAAAGAAAGAAAACTACAGACCAATATCTCTAATGAACCTAGATGCAAAAATCCTCAATAAAATTCTGGTGAACCGGATACAAAAACATATCAAAAAAATTGTGCACCATGATCAGGTAGGATTTATCCCTGGGATGCAAGGTTGGTTCAATATACGGAAATCAATAAATGTTATTCACCACATCGATAGGCTTAAAAATAAGAACCATATAATCATCTCGATAGATGCGGAAAAAGCATTCGACAAAGTACAGCATCCCTTTATGTTCAAAACTCTAGAAAATCTAGGGATAACAGGAACATACCTCAATATTATAAAAGCAATCTATGCTAAGCCTCAGGCTAGCATCATTCTGAATGGAGAAAAACTGAAGGCATTCCCTCTAAAATCTGGAACAAGACAGGGATGCCCTCTCTCACCACTTCTGTTCAACATAGTTCTCGAATCACTGGCCAGAGCAATTAGACAGACGAAAGAAATTAAATGCATAAAAATAGGAAAAGAATAACTCAAATTATCACTATTTGCAGGTGACATGATTCTATACCTAGCAGACCCAAAAGGGTCTACAAAGAAACTATTAGAGCTAATAAATGAATTCAGCAAAGTGGCAGGATATAAAATCAACACGCATAAATCAAAGGCATTCCTGTATATCAGCGACAAATCCTCTGAAATGGAAATGAGGACAACCACTCCATTCACAATATCCTCAAAAAAAATAAAATACTAGGGAATCAACCTAACAAAAGAGGTGACTTATACAATGAAAACTACAGAACCCTAAAGAGAGAAATAGAAGAAGATCTTAGAAGATGGAAAAATATACCCTGTTCATGGATAGGTAGAACTAACATCATCAAAATGGCGATATTACCAAAAGTTCTCTATAGGTTTAATGCAATGCCAATCAAAATCCCAACGGCATTTCTTGTAGAAATAGAGAAAGCAATCATGAAATTCATATGGAAAAATAAAAGACCCAGAATAGCAAAACAATGCTAAGCAGGAAGTGTGAATCAGGCGGTATAGCTATACCAGACTTCAAACTATACTACAGAGCAATAGTAACAAAAACAGCATGGTACTGGTACCAAAACAGGCGGGTGTACCAATGGTACAGAATAGAGGACACAGAAACCAATCCACAAAATTACAACTATCTTATATTTGATAAAGGGACGAAAAGCATACAATGGAGGAAGGATAGCATCTTCAACAAATGGTGTTGGTGAAACTGGAAATCCATATGCAACAAAATGAAACTGAATCTCTTTCTCTCGCCATGCACAAAAGTTAACTCAAAGTGGATCAAGGAACTTGATATCAAATCAGAGACATGACGTCTGATAGAAGAAAAAGTTGGCTATGATCTACATACTGTGGGGTCGGGCTCCAAATTCCTCAATAGGATACCCATAGCACAAGAGTTAATAACTAGAATCAACAAATGGGACTTACTCAAACTAGAAAGTTTTTTCTCAGCAAAAAAAAAAAAAAAAAAATAAGAGAGGTAAATAGGGAGCCTACGTCCTGGGAACAAATCTTTACTCCTCACACTTCAGACAGAGCCCTAATATCCAGAATATACAAATTACTAAAAAACTTAGACAATAAGATAACATATAACCTAATCAACAAATGGGCCAAGGACCTGAACAGACACTTCTCAGAGGAGGACATACAATCAATCAATAAGTACATGAAAAAATGCTCACCATCTCTAGCAGTCAGAGAAATGCAAATCAAAACCACCCTAAGATACCATCTCACTCCAGTAAGATTGGCAGCCTTTAGGAAGTCAAACAACAACAAGTGCTGGCGAGGATGTGGGAAAAAGGTTTCACTTGTACATTGCTGGTGGGACTGCAAACTGGTGCAGCCAATTTGGAAAGCAGTATGGAGATTTCTTGGAAAGCTCAGAATGGAACCACCATTTAACCCAGCTATTCCCCTATTCAGTCTATTCCCTAAAGACCTAAAAAGAGCACACTATAGGTACACTGCTACATCCATGTTCATAGCAGCACAATTCACAATAGCAAGACTGTGGAACCAACCTAGATGCCCTTCAATAGACGAATGGATAAAAAAAAATGTGGCATTTATACACAATGGAGTATTACTCTGCATTAAAAAATGACAAAATCATAGAATTTGGAGGGAAATGGATGGCATTAGAGCAGATTATGCTAAGTGAAGCTAGCCAATCCCTTAAAAACAAATGCCAAATGTCTTCTTTGATATAAGGAGAGTAACTAAGAACAGAGTAGGGACGAAGAGCATGAGAAGAAGATTAACATTAAACAGGGATGAGAGGTGGGAGGGAAAGGGAGAGAGAAGGGAAATTGCATGTAAATGGAAGGAGACCCTCAGGGGTATACAAAATTACATTCAAGAGGAAGTGAGGGGAATGGGGGAAAAATATAAGGGGGAGAAATGAATTACAGTAGAGGGGGTAGAGAGTGAAGAGGGGAGGGGAGGGGGGGAAGGGGGATAGTAGAGGATAGGAAAGGGAGCAGAATATAACAGACACTAGTATGGCAATATGTAAATCAATGGATGTGCAACTGATGTGATTCTGCAATCTGTATACGGGGTAAAAATGGGAGTTCATATCCCACTTGAATGAAAGTGTGAAATATGTTATATCAAGAACTATGTAATGTTTTGAACAACCAACAGTAAAAATTAATTTAAAAAAAAAAGAATTCATTCAGCATTACCTCCATTAACCCTCCCCTCCACTCTGACTCTGACTCTTGCCAATCTTCCCATTGTCTTTATGATATTTTGTCCTTCCCTCCCACTTTCCTTTATTTTATTCTAGCTTCCACCTAAGAGAGAAAACATTGAATCTTTGAGTTTCTCAGTTGGGCCTATTTCATTTAGCATGATATTCCCCATTTATTTCCATTTACCAGCAAAATACAATGGTTCTTTTAATGTAACTTAAGATGAATGCTTGTGTCAATGCTACCAACAGTAAGACAGGAGGCTATAAAAGAAGGGTTCTTAGACAGGAGTGCCCAACAACTACCACATAGGACTCCCAGGGTTGGGGTTATACCTCATTGGTAGAGTGCTTGCCTTGCATGCATGAGGCACTGGCTTTGGTCTTCAGCATCACATAAAAATAAATAAATAAAAATAAAGATAAAAAAGATTGTCAGAGTCACAAGTTTGTTTCAAAATGAAATTGAGACAGACAAGTCTTTTTAATCTCCTATATAAGTGAGCTTGTTCTGTATTTCTGTTTTGCTGATATGATTATCTAGCCCCAATATTTATCTCCCACATTGGTCTAAAATATGTGATGTAGCACATGAAAGCCCTAATTTTTCCAAGAAATCCCTAAGTGACACAGCTTAAGAATCTCTCTACTAATATAAAGCTAATATAAAGCATGTAGGGGGTCAGCACTGTAGGCCCATTTTATAGAATTATTCCCTTAACCTCATGTTCTGCCACTCACATCTTCATGTCCCTATCAATTACAGCATTAATTTGTAGCAACCCAAATGACAAATGAATTTCTTCTGAAAAATCATAATCACTCCACATAAATCCCTGCAATAAGAGACTTGAAGAAACTCTAGCATGGTTTCTGTCAGACAAGGTCATGTTCCTACTATGATCCCAGCCTTCCTTAAAATGACTTCCTACAACAGCTAAAAACTAGGAGAGTTAACTGTTCATTTTAGGCTGGTCCTCATCATAGGACAATAGGCCATTAACCTCTTCTTAAAAGAATTATTTTTAAAAGCTGGCAATTATGAATAATTCTCTCTTCCTATTGAGACATAAATCATCTACAACACAGAACTATCTCCCCAAGAATCATACAATCATCTTTCAAATGCAACCATTCAAAGAGATACCTCTTATTTCTAGTCCCTATGGGAGGGTAAGGGCCTAAGTTTCATGATCACATTGGTCCCACTTATACCACTACCTCCTGTCATAAATATAAGAGAAGTTTGTCTCTCCCTTGTATAAGTATGAATTAACAAACCCATATGGCCTACTCACATGGACCAAACTCTCTCTTTTAAGTCCATTAGTACATTCTCTTTAGCAAACCTCAGTATTTACAGTTTCCTGCCTTTTGTTTTGGTAGAGTTGAGATCAGGTTTCAGTGAGATCTCTCTGCTATTTCCATAGTTATTACTGAATAAAATTTGTTTTAACTTTCTTTAACAAGTGTTTGGCTTTCTTTATCTTTGACACTATAAATGGTTTTATTTCAAAAGTGCAGCTAATAACTTTATTTCATAATTTGATATGTTGAATGATACCTGATGTAATTTTAAATTACTGTTATCTTTAAAATCACTGCTATTTTAAAAAACACTGACAAAAACTTGACTTAAAACACTTGCACTGATCAAGGTTTTTTTCCAGAAAATTTGAAAAATTAGCAAAAGTGAAGCCCAAAATAATTAATATATGCTGCCAACAATAAAATTTGTGATTTATTGCCTATGATATTTCCCTATATTAACCAGTCCCATCCCTTTAGTGTCCTCCACTCGTCTTTGGTAGCTAAAAACTGATGCATGCAATTTGAATCGAACATATGAAAAAATGTTAAATGTTCTTAAGTATTAGAGTAACATTAAAAATAAAGAACCTTAGCTGGGATGATAGGATCCAGAATCAAATAGGATGCTAGGAAGCTAGAGTTCTAAATATTGATATATGATTACAATTGAAATAAAGAGTTAATTTGCTTTTAAGAATAAGTCCATTACATAGTTTGTAAATCAAACAAACAAAAACCTTAGTGATGACATAGGGCCATATTTTCCCCATTTTCATCTATCTTAGGGAAAATGGGTTGTGGGGGAAAAATGATAGTTGATATTTTAAAAATTGATTTGCTTGGATTCCCATGTAGGCAGAAGAACCAATAAAATTTTAAAATGATTTAGTTATTATAAAGAACAATAATATGCTTAAGTAGATGAAAATAAAGTTTGCTTGAATTCATGAAGGAAGAAACAGACTGCATTTACCCAAGTAAATTATTTTCAAAATTTTAGAGGTAGGAATAACTCACTTAAAACCAATTAGTTATTATTAGTTCTGAGGCAACAATATGATTTCTTCTAGTTCACTATTCCCATAATATATAAAACTGGCTTTTCCTTACACCAAGGAACAAGTCAGTTCCCATTTTTCTCTCCTGTCCACAATCCCCTGTTTAAAATGTCCCCAGTATTATTACAGATTCTGTTTTTATTATTATTTAAATTAAAATTATCAGACAAAACAAAATAATTATTTAAGCAGCCACAATGTTAGTATATCTACTTGCATTGAGGAGTGCTTATGAAAAAGATAACTTAAGGAACAGAAACATAAGTTCACTATATATATATACTAAAATTTCATGGTTGTTGTTGGTAGACATTTATGTCGGACAAACTGGCCTTACCGCAGCATCATATAAAAAATTAGAAAGATATCATAACCAAATATAATGGTGTCTTCTATAAACTACTAATGATTGTCTCCTTTCTGAGATAAATTAAGTCATACTGATTTGGGTAATTTACCCTCAAATTAATACTTTCATTGCTTGCTAAGATTTATACCATCCAGGGCTGAGGTTGTGGTTCAGCAGTAGAGCACTCGCTTAGGAAGTGCAGGGCCCTGGGTTCCATCCTCAGCACCACATAGAAATAAATAAATAAGGTATTGTGTCCAATTACAACTAAGAAATAAATATTAAAAAAGATTTATATCATCCACAAGAGATCCATGAAGAATTAATTTAGAATGATACCATGATAAAGGAATTAAAGTTTAAATTTTTCTTAGTTCAAATAACTCTTTTACTATACTGCCCTTTGTTAGACTGCAATTTTGAGAGACGTGGCATATCCTCTTTATCAAAGCAGGGGGTGACTGGCATATAGTGGGTGCCTAAGACAATATCAAATCTTTGATTGGTTAATCAATTGACTAAATAGCTGCTCTATTTCTATTCTGCAGTACCCCAATTTGAGGCAAAATATGTCTTTGTAATTATTAAATTTTTTTTACTTCTACATAAGCTCATTGTGCTTAACTGTCAAAAGCAACTTTTTGTAGATTCATAGTAAATTTCTCTTTCAAAGATAATCAGATTACACTTAACACTGTTTTTCTTGAGAAAGAATAATTATCCCCATAGAAAATTTGCAATTTTTATTCTGTTTTGAAAATTTTCACTTGTTACATTTCATTTATGTTTCTACTTTTTGATTGGAAAGTAAGGAGATAAATGAGTTGCTGGAATTCTCTATAAACAATAGCTGATTAAGATATGAAACATTAGAATATTCACTAGTATCCTAATCATATTAACCATTAATGATCTCAATTTTATTGAGCACTATTTATCCTCTTAGTAACCTTATTGGGTATCATTAACTTTATTTTATTTCCAAGGAAACTTGTATAATTTTATTTGACTTAGTTTATGACAGCACTTTTATTTGTACAGATAAGTATATGAACTTCAGTGAATTAACAATGATCATACAGCTAGTAATTAATACAACCAAGATGGCAAACCTAAGTTTTATGACTTCTTAATACAGTACTCTGTGTCCTGAATCACATTTCTGTATTCCTCCTTTTAACACACAATATAATCATAATTAAGTTTTTACTTGAGGGAGAAATCTAAGTGAAGATACATAGTTTGGAAGTTATCAGCATATGAATAGTAGAAAATTGGCAATTTCCTTAAAGTGAAATTACCTAAAGGGAAGCAGTGCTTCACAAACATTGGTTTGCATCAGAAACACTGAGAGTTTCTTTTAAAACTACATATTTCTGGGCCCACTTTTTTAGATTCTGATCTAGAAGATGTGAAAGAACAGTTCATTAATCTACATGTTTTTTTTTTTTTTTTTGTATCAGGGTTTGAATTCAGCATCACTTAACCAGTAAGCCACATCCCCAGATATACACCTTTTTTTTTAAGCTTTGAGATAGGATCTCACTAAATTGCTTAGAGGCTGGGTAAATTGCTGACACTGACTTTGAATTTGTAATCTTCCTGACTCAGCCTCCTGAACCCCTGGGATTACAGGCTTCTGCCATGGTGCCTGGCATGAATCTGCATTTTTAACAAGTGACTGTATAGTCAAATGAACATACTCTGAAAAACACAGATGTAAAGGGAGCAGACGAAAAACACTTCAGGAGAAAGTACAGTAGAACATCAATAATTATGGAACAAATAAACTGAATCTCATGAAAAACACTGAGAAATATGGCCAGATAATTAGGAGAAGAATCCAGGAAATGTAATTGCACAAAAGTTAATGGAGGAAAGTTTCAAAGAAGCAGTGATCAACTGCATTGCATATAAATAAGATGAGGTCTAATGTTTCAGGAGAGCAGTTAAAGCAGGAGCTTAATTTCTGAGGGTGGAGCAGGGGAAAGGAGGTAAGGGATTCATAACATTGTCTTTCTAGTAATCTTGGATTAAAAGTGAAGAAGACAATAAAATAGTTAAAAGAAGCAAAATAAAGGACTATTTTATTTTGTGGAATGGGAGACACTTGAGAGTGTCTATATATTGACTGTAAGGAATAAATAAGTGAGTAGAAAAGTCAATATGTAAACAAAAATTAAAAGAAACAAGGTACTGGAAGACACAAGAGGATAAGAGGATTATATTTATAATGGAGGAGAAATTGTCTCACTGTACCTGCAGGGGAATGAAGTAAGATTGCCTATGGATAAGAATAATTTTGTAAGTTTGAGACTGAGAGATTTACAACTTTTCGTTTAATTTGTGCCTATGTTATGATTATATGCATATATATTTAAAATTGCTTCATTTTTCTGGTGAAACTAACATTTTTAATTTTTGAAATAACCATCTTTATCTCTAGTAATTTTTTTAGTCTCAAAGTCTGCTTAAGTCTGATATACCAGCTTTCTTTTAACAACTATTTAAATGGCACATTTTTTTTCTATTTACCTTCAAGTATTGTATATTTTTATATTAGGTGAATTTCTTGTAAACAGCCTCTAGGGTTTTTTCCTACCTCATATGACATTTCTTTTTTCTTTTAATTGGAGCTTTTTCTATATTTGAATTTAGTGTTATTACTGGTATTTGTGTGTAAATCTACCACCTTACTACTGAATACCCAGTTATCCTGCCAATTTTTATCCTTTCTTGTTTTATCTTCAGCTAATACTACCAATTTCCCCTATATTGATTTATAGCTATACATATTTTATTATTCTTTTAGTTGTTACCATAAGCATTCATGGTTTCTCACAGTACTTTCTTACTTCTTGGATAATGCAAAGACCCTAGAACATGTAAACTCAATTTACCCTCCTCCCTTCCTATTTTTTACTGTTGTAATGAGTATAAATTTATATATTTTAAGCCCCAAATCATTGTTATTGTTATTACCACTGTACACAGTCAATAATCATTTAGATTTACATACATATTTACCATTTTTGTTGCTCCTCATTCTTTTCTGCATCCTCAAGTTTCCATCAGGGATCAATTTTCTTCTTCTGAAGAACTTTTGTTGGATGTTTCAGTAACGATTTCTCAGTTCATCTTGTTCAGAAAGTCTATATTCACTTTCATTTTTGAAGGACATTTTGAAAGGACATAGCATTCTAAGTTGACAGTTATTTTCTTTCAGCACTTTGCTCATTTTAAAAAGTAGCATTCCATTTTTTTTTTCTGATGTCATTGTCTTCTGTCTTGCATAATTTTACAGTCTTGGTTTCCTTACTTTTCCAATTTTGGTCCCGTATTTTTCTTTGACTATTAGCTTCCCAATGTCTTTGAAGCTTTTTAAAAATTGTCAAGCATTTCTGGTTCTTTTCAGTCATAATGTTGACAACAAATGCCAAGTTTGCCATTATTGGAGGTACTCACAAGAAGTTCATAATTCATTGGCCCAATATTTTTTTCTGAAGAGGGAGGTAAGGTTATAATCTGAGATTAAAAGGGATTTAGAGTTGGATAGGGGGCCATCGTTTTGGACAGTGGTGAAATTTTGCATTATATTCTGAGGCAAGATACCTGACCACAGATGATTAAATGAATAAATAGGTGATTTTGATGACACAACTGAACTTGACATATATCAGTGGCAAAAAGCGGTAGAAGGGCATATTGTACATCTATGTCTTGATTTTTAAAACTTTAAAAGTAGGTATGATAATCATTACTGCCCTGTCTACCAGAGAACATTTGAGTACAAAATGAGATCATGGTATATATTTCAAAAGAAATGATGTATGTTAAAGTAAACAATGTGATTGTGCAAATATTGGCTAATTGTATACAAGCAGATTTTTAAAAATTGTGTGAGACAAAATTATCTTCTTTTATTCAAGAGAACAATTGTGTCTTTCAGGAAGTTTACTTTTTAGGGTCATGGCTGTTTTTTATTTTTTTTGTTTATAGAACTGAAATTCACTGGGGAAACATTTGTGGAAGAAAGGTTATGGGTAGGCCAGTAACTAATTATACCACATTGGAAGTAAATGGAAGAGAGCATGGAGGGAAAGAAAAAGAGATGGAATGGGAAAATAAGGAAGCACAAAGATTATGAAACCTACTTTGTGATTTCCAAGTCTATTTTTCATTCTTTAAATCTGAGCTTTTGTAAAATATCTTACAGGTGAACATAATATAACACAGCTATCTTACTCAGGCTATCTACTGCTGTATGCATATCAAGATCAATCAGTGGTCAATGGGTTGCTCCAGAAAGGTTCATCCATAATATAGCAAGCCTAGTTAGTGTCTGATGTGGGCTACTGGGTTATATTCTGGGTCCTGCCATTAGAATGGAAACAGTGTCAGCTAAGTGATTCCAACATTTTCCTTCTGAGCAAAGATGGAATATCTAAGCTCAATAATTTTGTAACATAGTTCATTGTTTGCCATTGTCACATGGGAGTAGATAAAATCTGAAACCTGGTTGGTAAAGGTAGAAGAACACAATCATTTTTAAATCTAAATAACAGATTTCCATAATGGATCATATGACACATTTTGGGGATACAAAATATTTCTTTTTTGATGAATTTTATAATGAAAATATCATAGCTGTGCAATGTTTCACCATATAAGCATGTACTTTGTAATTCTTTTGTAACCTTTTATTATTTGAAAATGATTCCACTGTTGATTTGTTTTAAAACAACAAAGCCCACAGAGTAAAATAATAAATTTTTAAATGTTAAAACACACTGGATATACTTTTGGTTGTCTTAGAAAAAATACACTTACTTCTTAATTTTTTTCTTTCTTGCACACTAAGGCTGAATTTTCCTGCAATCTATACATTTCTGGAAACTTTCTTCTATAAGTTTCTTCAAATCATATTGAATTATTTCCACATCTATTAATTACCATGTTATAAGCTATATTCCAAAGATATAGTTAAATATCTTGTGTTTAATTTTTGTTTTGGATTGCTGATGTTCATAATAAGAATTGGCTTTGATATCACAATTTCTTGGAACATAGTAGATTTCATAATTGAGTATAGTATCATTGTTTACTTATAGGATTGAGATATTGCAAATGTTATGTTTTAGATAGTTGACAAAAAGCAGAGGAAACCATAATTAAAAAACTATAGCATGTGATAAAGGCTCAGAATTCATAAGAATTTTTGGACTGTCACAAGAAAAACATGATTGTTTCTCTTAATCCTTTGATCAAACCATTGCTCATAATTATCCACAAAACAAATGCACAGAAAGCACATGGAACAAACATTTTAGATGAAAGATGAGCATGAAAAGATGTTGGTAGAGAAGATGTCACCATGCCAGTACACTTCCCTGAACATAAAACAATAGACTCAGATGAGAAACTTGGTCATTACATATGGAGTTTGGATATGCCGACATTTGTGGGTAAATTTCTTTAGCTATTTAAATGAAAGCATCCCCTAACACCTATTTGCCCATGTGAAAATGGTTGCAATGTTATGGTCAGCACTTAATGAGATAAAACAAAAATAATTCAGGTAGTTGAATAAGAAGGACACATACTGGCTTGGTACATTCCTTGCTGACACAAAGCCATATGTATAATAGTATTTACGTTTGACTTCCAATGTTGTTTTCTTCTTTCACGTTACTTGTATCCATGGAGTTAGAGGAACTGTTAAAGATAAGGAGTGGAGCCAAAGAGAAGTATGAAGAGGAAAAACATGCCAATGCCATTGATGGATTTACCATGAAGCAAATGAAGTACATCTCAGGGCCCCTCTCTTGTACAAGCCCCTTCTAAGACCCCAAGAGTATTTGTCTCTTGCAATATTTTTCAACTTTTTAAAATTCATAATCTATTGTTATTTTTCTCATTCTAAATATTTAATTTGTTTATTTTTATTAATAATTTTAAAGAATAACCCCAAACTGTATATGTCTAGGCTCTTCAAAACTTGAATTCTTTCCTGTTGCTTGTGCTTAACAAATAATCAGTATTGGTTAATTTTATTTGATATCCTTCACACTACTACCCCCTTTACTTCCACCCTTAATACAGAAGAATCTGTGGTTACAAACAAACATTTTGGTGAAAATTGATAACATTTAATCCATTTCCATGTTAGGAATTAATTTACCACAAATAATTTCATTAGCCAATGATTTTTTTTGCAAGGACACTGTGGAGAGAAGTAAGACTTGGTCCTGTTAAGCTATATTCAAATCACAGAACTACAAGTGACCTCAGATGTTATTCACCCATGTTCTTCATTTTATATATGAGAAAACTAAAGATTAGAGAAAAATATTACTGGCTCAATTCATATCTCAATTCATATCTAGGTAGTTAGTGGTAAAGTACAGATTTTAAGAAAACTAGTTCATGCTCTAGTTTATACTAATTTTATAATATCTTTCCCACTGCATTTATGGGCTTTATTTCCCAACATGTTTTGGATTTATATATTTTGCATAATGATGTTAAAATTCTATTTGACTACCTTTGAGAAAGCAAATTTACTGAATAATATTTTAAATCACCATCAGCATACAATGTCATATTCGTTTTGCATTCAGTATATATCTCTATCCACTCACTTTTATTAAGTCATGTTGAAGTTAGGTGTTTCATGTAACTGTGAAAATAATTTAATTATGCAAAGGTAGATAAGAGTAAAGATTTGGCAAAAGGTGAAAATGATTCTGAAAAAAACTAGCAGGATATTTGAAGAGATACTTCATACAATAGCTTGAACATTTTTTCCATTAAATCATTCTTTCTGTTGGAGAAAATCTGAAAATTATTTTACCCTTCGTTTGGGGAGGTAAGTCATAACTATGTTACTTAAAAATATAGGAAATTCACATAGACAGATAAAATCATTTGTTAATAGATGAAAATAGCACCCTTAAAAATGCAATCTGACTTATTTAGAAATTATTCTTTGTAATTTTGAACTTAAAATTCCTTACCGAAGTTTCCTGTGAAAATATTTATAACAAATTTCACATATACACATATAAATAATATAATAAAAATAAATTATCACTAAATCCCCAGTGATTAATTTCCAAGGGTTATGAACAAAAAATCCAGCCAAAAAATGGCTAAAATGGCTAACAAATATAAAGGAAAACATTTAACATCATACTAGATTGGGAAAATAAAAGTGATTATGATTATGATAAGGATTATTGTTCACTTAGATAATTCCATTTGCTTAAATTGTAAAAGCATTATGAATTGCTTATACATGTATGATACTGATACAAGTGTAAATTGAGTAGTTATTTAGTGAAACAATTTATTAATATATATTAAGAAAGCTAAAGATGTTCATAAACCTTGGGCCAATAATTACACCTCGTCCTGAAACCGAAAAGCCTTATGTTTGAATCTTCACAATTATATGTATCCATGCATTATTTATAATAATAGCAGAATGATAATATGAAATAATTTAATACACAACAATAAAAAAATCAAGTAGACTATATTCTATCACATGGTTAAATCAAACTACTTATGTGTGTATGTGTGAATGTGTGTTTGATAATTATATAAGTAAAAAATAAATAGAAGACAGGAAGAAAATGCATAAATATTGCTAATAGCTAAATATTTTAAATGCTTTTCTATTTTTTCTACAATGAATATTTGATAATTTCAAATAAGAATAATTTACCCTAACAATTAAGTTAAAGAAATGGATAAAATAGCAAAACATATATTATATGTAAGAAAATGTCCATGCAGTTAAAACAAAAAATTATATTTCATTTTATAATTCTTGCAGAAATAAGGAAAAGTGATAAGAATCAATATCTGTGGGAATATTGTTAGAATTCTTCTAGATAATTTAAAAGTACAAATAATCTTTAAAACAGTTGTACAAACTTAATGTAATCATAATCGAGAATATATCCAAAGAAATTATCCAAATTTTAGAAATATATTTAACAAAGATAATTATATCAGTTTTATTTTCAGCACCAGAAAACTAGCAGTCATCTAAATATGACAATAATTGATTGACTAAATTGTGGCATATATTTCAATGGTATGTAATATATTTGCTTAAAATTAATATAATGACTACATAGGAAAACATGAGATTGTACCATTTAATGTATTGCATATTTTGAGAAACTTTAGAAGGAAATTTTAAAAATGCATAAATGATTTCTGTTTTAGAATTTGAGAGACATTTGTAAACCTTTTATACATTCTTTACATTAATTATAAATCATTGTTTAAAACTGCTTACCACTTGAACCCTAGATGGCCTCTCTTCAGGGTTCATGAAAGCTGGAATTTGTATTTCAGGTCCTGGGATATCAGGTGGCAGAGCAATTATGTAATGACAGATTTTAGTTACACCCTTGCACTAGAAAAGAAGAAAACAAAATGAAACTCATAATTGATGTTAATTCAGTGTTAATGCATATTTTCCATCTTAAAATTTGACTATATATTCTAAGTAAGATATTACAAGACTCTCAAGCAGGGTGAAAGTGTTTTATTTGTGCCACAAATAATAAAGATTTCCTGAGTGAGTCAAATGTATGATATCAAAGTAGAACTGGTGATGAGTGAATAGAGTTGAAAAATGCATTTTAAATGTTCACTTATTCAGGCATTTTCCATGGGAATTTTATAAAAAGCCTATTTTATATAAGTGCATAAGAAGATAATAAGCATCACTCAGAATCTCACGAACAGAGAAACAAGGTCAATATTAAATTTACACATTGTCA